>NC_063254.1:368051-736102 GCF_020740725.1 Corvus hawaiiensis
TTCTTTGCTCATTTGAAGGCAAACCCTGAGCATTATCTGCAGAAGTTATTCGAGAATTAGATATAATTAGCTCACAAATCTCCACTGCAAAAGCAGACAGAATTGTGCCAGCTATACCAGCTCGCTTGCTTTTTACCCCACAGCTTTAATAAAATAATTTAAATGTGAATATTTCGCCATGAAGACACGTGACTGCATTTCAAACAGGTACAGCTGTTCAGTGATTCAAGTGTAATTGTTCTTCCTTACCACTTATAAATTGAAATTGGACTTGATATCAAAACAGTTCAAGTACAGTGATGGACCACAAGTGGAGTAAACAGTAGCACACTCCTTTAGAATCAGCTGAAACCATGACTTTGTAGCTGTTTATATACATGGGTCAGTCTTATACACCCACTGACCTAACAGAGTTACATGTGCAGAACTCAGGGCAGTATTATATAATTAGGTCCTTGATGTTTTGTCCTTAAATATTTATATCTCATTAGCTTTAATACTCCAAGCTCAAATCCATTGTACTGGTAATCACAAAAGGCTGTATTACCATCTGCAAACTGGGCAGGTTTTAAATGCAATTTGCCCAGATGTACAGTGTTGTCATTTCTCTGAGTAAAGCCGCACCTTGAAAAATCCTGGCAAACTTATGCTTACACCAGAAAAGTACTGACTGTGAACAGACATTTCCAATAATGTTTATAGCTACCATGAGCTATTCTCAAAACTAAGGTAAAATCACGATGTATTGGCCACACTTTTATAATTTCTCCAGTAAATCCATGTTGCTGCCATTTCATTTTCAAATGAGTTGTCCGCTTGCATATTGTTCATTGATGTTTAACTATTGTGTGACAGCCTATCAATAGCTTTCTTGGAGTCAAAATGAGTTACATTCTGTTGTATCTGAAACTTTTAAAGGGGCACTGTCAACTTTAAATCTAGTCATTGGAGAAGAAGTGAACTCAGAACTCTCTGGCTGTTACCCTTAACTTCCACTAACTTTTTTCCTCCAGCAATTAATGTTTTTTCCTTGTTGCTATGCAAGTTACTCACACTTAAAAGTACTAGTGCCTACAGAGGGTCCTGTGTTTAAAGTAGCCATGTGCACAAATTGAACCTGAAATTTGCTTTTGCCAGTGCTTAGTCAATAAATTTGTTGTCCAGATAAAGTAATTTAGCCTATAGTTGATAATGTCCCTTTCAAATATCATAGACTGGAAGTTGTAATTTGTGTTTTTCCGTGTACCAAGCCACTGTCTCTTGGGAAAATTCAGATATTTTTCATACAGCATTGGCAGATTTTGTGGAACAGATTTTCTTTATCTTCAGATAAACTGTTGCGGAAATGTTGTTTACTTGCCCTTAACACTAACAAACTATTGTATGCTGTAGCCCTATTTCTGGTGCACGTAATGTTTTTTATTGACAGATTAGGACATGCAGTGAAGGCAGTCATTACATGGCAAGAAGATCATTAATGGGAATATACAATAAATCAAACAGGTGGCAAGATCATGAATGGATATATGCAATAACTCAACCAGGTGGTTCCACTCAACAGGTTGAAGTGTGTGCAGCAGTGTTAGCTTTAAGGATTTTTACATAAGAAGCAGCTAATAAGATTGGTGATTCTGAATATGTTGTTGTCTTGGTTTGAAAGACAGGTGTCTGCTAAGGAAGGCAGGAGCCTCCCTTGGAATGGCAGATGCGACCCCCCTTCCCTCCGAGATTATAATTTTGAAATCAAGGGGCTTTTAGGCAAAGATGTGGGAAATAGGAATAACAGTTCTTTACTATCATATATCTATATGTGTATAACAAGTTATAGCGGGTTGGGTTTGTAACTGGGCAGAAACCCCAATTTAGTGTAGTGGTTTGGTCCAAAACACTCATTACTGTTTACCTTCTGTGAGATAAGAATTAGGAGAAATGCAAAGCAGGCACCAAACTTGAAAGAATATAAAGAAGTTTATTAACAGACCTAAAAGAACAAAAAAAAAATCATACCACACCTTCAGAATGCTTCTCCTCCCCCCCCCACCTTTCTCCCTTCTCCCACTGACAATGTAAAAAGACAACCCTTGAGATGTTCAGTCTGTTTATCACTTCCATAATAACCTTGTTCAGTCCATTTAGGAAGAGGAGTCTCTCTTGCCCATGCTATGAACACATTATCACAACGAGACAGCCGTCCGGGTTGGTTCTCTGCTCGCATGCAAGTCCCTTCCCATGACTTGCAGCTTTTCCCACAACTGCTTTCGAGGGTCCACTCTTGAAATTACTGGGGTAAAATTTTAAGGTTGAGCCATTCAGAAATAAAAGTTCTCTTCACCCATCTCTGGGAGCATTTCATCTCCCTTCTCCTTCCCTGGGAGCAAAGGGTCCTCCTCATCTTCATCTCTAGGACTATCTCTGGGAGCATCTCTAGGAACTGAGGTTTTCTCCTTTCCCATTTGGAGCAAAAGTCCTCATCGCTTCCATCTCTCCCTGTCCAAACTTCTCATGAAATTACAGCTGCTTCAGCATCTGCCTATCTCAGCACAGGTGCTTTTGCTCACAAGTTGAACGCTCCACCCCCAATGCCTTCATGAAATTACAACGGGTACTCGGATATATCATAGCTTTACAACAGAATTTCAGCTTTAAGCATCTCCTCTTTCTTCTCCCTCAGGTTTTCAGCTCTTCACAGCACTAAAAGGGTTAATCTCACCTAGGCCTTGCAGCTGGAATGAAGCTTATCACTGTTGGTCACATGATCTTCTGCCAGACAGTGGTGGGTAGCTTTCAGCTGAATCTTGGCTGCACTGGGGGGGGGGGGGGAAGCCGAGCTGCTCCGGCTGCCCACAGCAGGGCTGTGGGGGGGGGGGGGTTCCACGGGTGGAACAGGATGGCAGTAACAGCAAACAATCACAAACCCAGTCCCAGCCTTCTCGGCTGTCAGGCCCTTTCCCCCTTGGGTGCCGTTCCAGTCACAGCCGGCAGGGGCGCTGGCAGCTCCCGGTGAGCAGGGCAGGTGCAGTGGTTCCCCCGCGGCTGCAGGGGGCGCTCTGGAGCAAGCTTGGGGAGCACGCAGCACTGGTGCCCTGGGATCCCGGGAAGGGATGGGACAAAGGTTTCACAAACCCCTGGGCAGCCGATCCTGGTGTCCGGCCGGACCCTCAGGAACAGCAGGCTGGAACGGCAGGGACGAGCACAAATCCCGGGTGGCAGACGAGATGTATCCAAACTGTGGAGCTGCGGTGGGAACCCCCCGGAGGTCTGGGCAGGCAGGGTGAGCACGGCTACAACGTAGCGAAGGCTCAAAGCAACGGCAGGAGCAGGACAGCCATGGCCTGGCTCCCAGCGGGGCAGGGAAGACGGGCTTGGGATCCCAGGGTTTCTCTGGCAGAAGGAAAAGCAGCCGAAGAAACAGCCTCCCTCTCCGTCCAAACGCCGGAGACCGACTGTCCGCACACCCAGGTGAAACAAAAGAGTAGCCAGATGCACCCCACCCCCATAGCCAGCTCTTTTGTTTTTCTTAAGTACCCAGCAATTTGTCCACCTAGCAACACGTATGGGGAAAATTCATTTAACAGAAAAAAAAATACAGGAGACCTCCCAAAACCCCAACAGTTGTTGATATCATAACGTGAATACATAGAGCTTTTATAAAGGGATTTAGCCATAAGATATGATTTAATGTTACTTATATGCAATCCTTTGGTTTTTCATAGGTTATGTTACCATTGATTATTTAACTAAGAATGGATGACAAAGCCAAACTGTCTACTTTAGAACCTATCATAACCTGGTGTAGTTATCTGCAAGAAATGTACAACTTTCAGAAACTTTCCTAATTGATCTTAATAGATGTTTGTTTGCAGGATATTTTAGGGAAACCCTCCCAGTCAAGGCCTAGGCTTTGGCCAAGCCCTGGCCCTGGCTGGTCAGGAAGTGTGCCAACAGACCCAGGTGTTTCTGCACTAAAAATGTAATCAAGTCACTTTGACTTGCTGATTTGGTCTTATGAAAGCTGGACCCCCTTTCGGGCTAAACTTGGAAACCTTAGCCAGGAAAGGTTCTCCAGGTCCTCACTATGAAATGGGGCTTCCCAGCGATTGAAGACTCTGGGTGATGGTAAAGTATTTAGGCAGTTGATGATACATCTTTCTAAATCACTATCCTTTCTCTGGTGTACTCATGATTACATGTATTACCTTGCTTATTTTTGCTCGGTGTTTAAGCTGAGCACGTAGTAAGCTTATTGTTTTATTATATGTATTGTTTTACTTTTGTGTTGCCCTAATGTTCATAGTAAGAGAAGCGCATGTTATTAAAACAAAATAGGGGAATATGGCCCCTCAAGAACAATTAGATACTGCAAGATTTACATTAAATTTTTTGAATGCAGCTCATCAATCTCCATCCCTGGCAGAGCGATACTGCTCTGAAGGTTTGCGTGCACAGAACCACTTTCTAAAAGTTTTATATGAGGATCCACAATTGAGTGTGCAATGGCACAGCCCAGCTGATTTACTAACCTGGGGGAGAGGATATGTTTGTGTTCTATCCCCTACAGGTCCATTGTGGGTACTGGCTTGTGGGAGAACAGGTGTGGGCTGTGGGCAGCCTCGACCTTGATAAGTTACAGCTGTGTCCCTGGGAGGAAAGAAAAACAACTTGGAGGGAGAGGAGGCGGGGAATGCGGACGTGTGTTGATTTTTACAACAAGAAGCATATGAGTGATACAGAGAAAAAGTATAAAAAGTTGCACTGTGGGAATGAGAGTGCAGCTTCCTGGTGCTTGGGAGCAGCTCACCAGTGTCCTGGAAGCTGGTGCATCACAGGAATGTTACTTGCCCATGTTTTAATAAAGTGCTCATGCTTGCCACCATCTTCAGCGTCAGTCTTTTGTCCACCGTCACTGGCTAAATCTGTCAAACCATACCATGAGCTGGAAGGATGCCCAGCAGAATTCTGTACAGGAGATGATCAAGTTGAAGCTGGCCAACCCCTCAACAGGGAAGAAAAGTAACAACATAACATGGGGTGATCTCAAGGCTCTGGATGCTGAGACATTGAGGATGCGGTTTGTAGGGGCAGAACCCAATGCTGCAAATACCTTCTTGGCCTATATGACCATTATATCAGCTAACTAAAAAGTAAGACCTTTGCGTTATGTTTTGCTATTTAGCTCTTGTGTTATGGGTGTCAACGCACAAATCTACTGGGCTCATGTTTATGACCCTCCAGTGTTTCGTCCAGTAACCTGGTGGGACCTGGAAATTCCCATTTCTAATAACAAATCTAAAATACTAGGAGGGGCATGGCAGACCTCCGTCTGGGTCATTAATTAACGGGATAGATTGGCTATCAGTTGAAGGAAATCAAACTTTTGTAGTAGACTTCTATCCCCTATGCTTAACTACTCGCAATGGCAGTACTTGCACCTCTTTCACATTACAGGTGCATTTGGTAAAAAATCATACTGGCAAGAGAACAACCTTACGAGCAGTTGAAATTCCAGGGGTTAACGCATCACATAACCCTGTAAACAGCACCACAGCACTGAATAATATTCCCATATGTGAGCTTAGAGCCTTCGGATCTTTGGTGTATATTTCATGGTCTCCATGTAGGATGGAAAGCCCTGAGCAACATCAGATACACTCCCTTAATATATCAGTGTCAGAATGGGGCCCGCAAGGTCATTTTATCTGTAACAATGCCAGACTTGATGTAAATGGCTCCTGCTCAGGAAGCATTAGCTGGAGGAATGGAGGACTCCCGGGGCCTGTCACACAGATCTGTGATGCCAATGATGAATCCTCTCCTGACACAGTTCATCAGCAATTAATGCTCCCCTTCCTGCCTCCACAGATATGGGCTTTGAGTTATTCTCATGGATCATCTACATATTGGATGAATGCCACATATCACAACTCTTGACACCATAATCTGCACCACACATCCTTATGCATTTTTATTAACAAATATGACCGTTGAATCTTGTAATCAATCATATTGCATCACAGCTGTCAACCCTATATACACCTCCTGCATCACCCCTGAAAATATAACTGAAAGGAATTTTACTTATCTCTTACCCTGTATTGGTTTGGCACCGCCTGGTTTTAGGTAGCAGGGGGGCCACAGAGCTGGCTTCTGTGAGAAGCTGCTGGAAGCTTCCACCATGTCCGGCAGAGCCAATCCCTGATGGCTCTGAAGATGGATATACTGCTGGCCAATGCTGGGCCAATTAGAGAGGTTGGTAATGCCTCTGTGATTACATATTTAAGAAGAAAATCAAAACAAAGTAGGCACAGT
The DNA here is from genome assembly GCF_020740725.1 of Corvus hawaiiensis. NCBI lineage: Eukaryota > Metazoa > Chordata > Aves > Passeriformes > Corvidae > Corvus > Corvus hawaiiensis. The sequence goes on from NC_063254.1 coordinate 374,358, forward strand.
TTTTCTTCTAGTCAGAGAAGAGGAGGAGATAAGAACACGTGAGGGAAAACAACATGGAGACACCAAGGTCAGTGAAGAAGGAGGGGGAGGAGGTGCTCCAGGTGCCGGAGCCAAGATTCCTCTGCAGGCCGTGGTGAAGACCATGGTGAAGCAACTGTGCCCCTGCAGCCCATGGGTTCACGGGGGATGCAGACATCCACTTGCAGCCCACTGGGGAGGTTCTCACGCAGAAGTGGGTGGATACCTGGAGGAGGCTGTGGTCCAGTGGAAGACCTGGTGGAGAGAGAGGGCCCTTGCTTCCAGGCTGGAGCAGCCTGTCCTTGGAGGACTGCACCCCGTGGAAAGAGAGAGCCACGGCGCAGCAGTTTTGGGAGGACTGTTTGCCCGTGGAGGGGACCTCATGCTGCAGCAGGTGTGGTGTGGCTGCTGCTCGTGAGAGTGGGCCCATGCCGGGGAAGTTCACGGAGAACTGTCTCCCATGGGAGGGACCCCACGGCCTCGCAGGGGAAGGACTCCTCTCCTGGAGCAGCGGAAGGAAATCTCGGTGATGAACTGACCAAACCCCCATGCCCTTTCTCCCTGCGCTGTCGGTGGGAAGGAGGGAGGGGCTGGGGGGACGAAGGTGTTTTAAGGACTTATTTTACTTCTCATTATCCTCCTCCGATTCTGTTAGCAATAAATTCACTTCGGAACTTAAGTTGAGCCTCATTCACCCCTGAAGTATTTCTCCCGGTCCTTATCTCACTCATGAAGTGTTCGTTAATTTTTTTTTCCTTTTCCCTCCTCTGCCCAGCTGTGGCAGGGGAGGGTAAGCGAGTGGCTCTTGTGGGTGCCTGGCATTGGGCCAGCGTCAAACCATGACATACCCGTGCGGAACTATGGATTCCTGTGACTCTTACACGGGAATAGGAAGGAGAATCAAGAGTCGTGTATCTAAGACGCTTGTTTTTAAAGAAATCCAAACAAACTAAGAGATTTGTTTCTTGGCTTATTGCTTTTATTATATCTGCTATTATTATTTTAGCTTTGTCTACTATTGCCATTGCTGCTTTAAGGGAATCAGTAAAAACAGCCCATGAAGTTAGTTCTGTAATGAGTAATTTCACAGAGGGACTACAAATGCAGACAATAATTGATCAACAAATACTGGCATGATAAGATGCCCTTGAGGCTGCTCTGCTATGGGTAGGAGAAAAACAAGATGCCATAAATACTCTGTTATGCCTTCACTGTTACTGGCAGCACACGGATGCTAACATGTATGTTACCCCCATAGAATGGAACAGGTCTGAAACTTCTTGGGATAAGGTGAAGGCTAATCTAAAGGGGGCATTTTCTACAAATATGGATAAAAACATAAATGCATTAAGAGATAGCCTTAGAAAACAATCTCAAAAACTGCAAACCATGTCTGCACAGAGTTTCTATGATATACTTGCTAGTGACTTTACCTGGCTTAATCTGAAAACTTGGTTTAAGGGACTAAATTTACGTGAATCAGGGGGATGGGGAAGCAGAGGTTAAATGATTTACTAAGAACGGGTTTGTTAGAAGCAATGCATACCGCTTGCCCAACACTTATTGTGCCTACCTGTTGCTGCCTGTTCTGAGCTTCCCTTCCCCCTCCCCAAGACACTTGTCTCTGCCATGTGCTCTGAGCTCCTTTGTTCTAAGTGTGGGCAAAACCAAATGTAACTCAAACTTTTTAGCAGTGTCTGATTGGCCGGTCACCCCGAGTCCGCCCCCAGTCCTCCCCTTTCCCCTTCTCCGAATAAAAGAGATGGTCGAGGGAGGCCCCGCCCTCTCTTGGCTCTGCTACCCTTTCTGCGAACATCTTGTTGTCTGTTTCTTTTGAAAGCTTCTAACTGCGGGAAATTGAGCGAGCAGAGAGCTATATTTCTCCCTCTTTGCTTCTGCTGATGGTATTTGCTTTGCAGCTGATACAGGTACCGATTTTAGAGCTACTAAAGTGCTAGATCGCCCATGCTACCTCTCTAGGCTGCTCGAGGCTTTCTAAGGCATTAAACCACTAGCCTAGCCGGTAAAAAGCTGAAAAGATCCCTCCTCACCTACCAAAGCAGGATGAGAAGATATGAGACTATTGATAAGGTGAAGGAATCTTGACCAAAGATCCTGTTTTTAACCTAAAACTAACCCAAACCAGTCTTGAAGTTTGGACTTAGCCCAGGGGCATAAAGAGCATGCGCAGGGAGGAAAGGTGAGAAGTTCAGGATGAGGAAGACTCCTTCCTGTAGAAAAAAAGGGTCTGCTCCTCCTCAGAAGGTCCAGTGGTGGCTGTGTAGCTCCTGTCCTCTGGAAATCCAGTGGAAAGGCCTTGTCTCTGGTGTTCAGAGTCCCAGCTTATATCCATGATGGGATGCTTGGTTCCTCCCTCTGGGTGGAGCATCTCACAATGGGGTAATGAGTCATGAGGCCAAGTGTTGATGAGGCTCATTAACAGAAGATAGTCCGGAGGGAATTATCTCTGAGTCAGGCGGCAGGACAATGATGGGCAATTAACAGAAAGATAGTCTGGGGGGAGGAGGCAAGGAAACACTGCCCCACCTGATTTCAACCGCTGATGGGGATGGTAATAGAATACACTGCAACCCAGGACACCCGATAAATACCAAGCTGAATGCAGCTGTCGGCACGCATGGTTTTGGAGGAGCTATCCCCTATGTGTCCCAGCACTGGAATAAACATACCTACTTTACTACTTATTCTAGTAGTGGAGTCTTTCCCACTCATCATTTTGGCAAGCAGCCAGGAGAAACTCTGTCCGATCGCAGGATTGGCTGAGGACCGGATGTTCTAGGCACACCCCAGGGCTTTCCTGAAGGAACTCCACCCCTCGGCTCGCTCACTGCAACGGATAGACAATGACCTGCTGGAACTGCGGATAAACGGTATGTTTTGCATTTAGGGTGCCTGTAAGTCGTACGCGAGCCCAGGGCTGCTGGTAAGCCGCGAGGAGACGTCCCGCGCACAGCGCAGTCCCTGTGAGGTAAAGGTGGGGCTTGCAAGCAACTGGCTACGGGAGCTGGCAGGGGGAATCGCTGACCGACAGAGTGGCTGCTGGTGATCCTGAGAGCGGATCGGGTGATTCCAGGGCAGGGTCCCACCAGAACTTGTTACTGTGTTGGGAAAATATAAGCGGGACCCTGAAGCTATTACAAGTGAGTGTTGTGAATATTTTTGATACTAGTAGCTGGTTTGAATGTTGTTGTGTTGCTTATATGTCTGTGTGGATATTGGTTGTTGTTGGATTGCTTTTATGTGTATGTGGCTGTGTATTAGCTTGCCTATTCGTTTGTAAATCGGGGACGTGCATGTTGCCATGTATTGTTTGAGTGTGTAGTATTGAAGCATTTGTTTGAGGTAGTGCTTGATTGTTGATTTTGGAATTGTGGCTAGGCGAGAGTTTAGAAGAACCCCTCCCCCTCAGTGGTTCGGTCTGGATTTGTAGGAATTTATAAATCCAATAGGACATTGGATAGAGAGGAGAGGCGAACAAGTTCCTTTAGAGGGAACATACAGAACCGCTGCAGGAAGATTAGTGGTTTTAGACTGGAAACAACCAATAGCAGAGGATTTAGGGTTTGAAAGAGTACGTGGAATAGCTTGTTTGTGTGGGTGTGTCAGAACTTTTTATTCAACGGGAGGGTGGCATGTTGCATGGGTATTAATACAGTGTAAAGTTTGTAAGAGAAGGTGGTACTGCTCTTCTGCCAGGCGGCAGAGCCTGTGTTCTCAGTGCTATCAGGGGTACTCTAGTGAAGTTGATTTTGAGCCTGAGATTTTAAAGATTGTGTGTGGAAAGTCACATTTGGTACCTGAGATTTGGGAGGTTCGGGAAGAAAACTGGGAAAGAACTGTGAGAGAGTGCGAAGAAAGGTTTGGGTGGAAGCGAGATAAAACTAGGAGACGGAGATAGAAGCAACAGTGGCTAAGCAGGGAGGGAGGTCGTTGCCTCATCCCTCAGTAGTTATATGGTCGAAGTATAGCCCCGACTCTTCCGTTCATGTGTCCTATCTGCACGAGTGGTAGAAGGGACTCCCTGCTTTGTGTGTGGGTATAAGAAGACTCCAGCCCCACATCAGCTGTGGGTCTTAGCTCAGTGTAGATTTTGTGGAAGCCGGAGATATTATGATTCTATTTATTTAGCAAGCAGAGATCTGTGCCCGGAGTGCTGGAAAAGCAAGGAACATTTTGTTTTAAAACTTTTGTGTGGCAAGGAGCATCACATTCCTAAAATAGTGTGCTAGAAACAGAATAGGAGGAGGTAGTAAAGACTTTTGAAGAAGATTGAAGAGGACCGGGGGATTTTACCCTAGCAGATCCACTGGTTATAATGAAGCTGGGGGAAGAGGAAAAAGAAATAGAATTTTTGGTTGATACAGGGGCAGCATATTCAGTTTTAAATAAAGCTTTAATGCCTGTGGGGGATGACTATATTGTGGAACATGGAGCAACTGGTCAATCTGAAAAAGCTTATTTTTGCAAGCTGTTAAAATATAAAATTGGGAAACAATGGGGTATTCACAAGTTTTTATATTTACCCAATTCTCCAAAAGCACTTTTAGGAAGAGATCTATTGGAACAATTACAAGCAACCATTATTTTTAGGAATGGGGAAATTATTCTGGAGGTAAATGACCAACAGTATGTGGAAATACTGAGCTTAATATTAACAACCAAAGACCCTGTAGAGGAAATTAGGGAAGAGATAATGGGCCAAGTGTTCCCAGGAGTCTGGGCCACAGATGTACCTGGGAGAGCCAAAAATGCAACCCCAAAACAGATCAAACTCAAAGAGGGAAGACAACCAGTTAGAATTAAACAGTACCCCCTCAAAAGGGAAGACAGAGAAAGAATTAGCCCAATAATTGAAAAAATTCTTACAGTTGGGACTGTTAAAAGAGTGCCAGTCTGATTTCAATACTCCTATCTTGCCTGTCCATAAACCTGATGGGTCTTACCGGGTGGTACAGGATTTACAGGCTGTTAACAAGATAACTGAGGATCTCTATCCTGTGGTAGCAAATCCTTACACTCTGTTAACATGCCTAACACCAGAGCTAACTTGGTTTACCATTTTAGATCTAAAGGATGCCTTCTTTTGCCTCCCTCTCCATGAAGCCAGCCAGAAAATTTTTGCATTAGAATAGGAAAGCCCTAAGAGTGGGCGAAAAACCCAGCTCACATGGACAGTGTTGCCTCAGGGATTTAAGAACAGTCCCACCCTGTTTGGAGAACAGCTTGCAAAAGATGTAGAGTCCTGGGAAGCCCCACCAGGAGAAGGGAAGCTATTGCAGTACGTGGATGATCTCCTAATAGCTACCCAAACAGAGGAAGCTTGCACAGCCTGGACGGTAAGCCTCTTAAACTTCCTGGGACTCCAAGGGTACAGGGTATCCAAGAAAAAGGCTCAGGTGGTGAAACAAAATGTGATCTACCTGGGCTATGAAGTCAGTGCCGGGCAACGGACTTTGGGGCAAGATCGCAAAGAAGCGATATGCCAAACCCCGAAACCCCAGACAGTGAAAGAGTTACGGACTTTTCTGGGGATGACAGGGTGGTGCAGACTGTGGATTTACAATTACGGGCTGCTCGTGAAACCACTATATGAGCTCATTACAAAGGAAAGCAGAGATCGCCAGTGGACAAAGGAGGCCACGCAGGCCTTCAGCCAGCTGAAGAATGCCCTCATGTCAGCTCCAGCTCTGGGACTTCCAGACGTGAGTAAGCCATTCTTTCTATTTTCCCATGAGAAGCAAGGGATCGCCCTGGGAATACTAGCACAGGACCTGGGCCCATACCGACGGGCAGTTGCCTATTTCTCTAAGCAGCTAGATGCAGCAGCCAAAGGATGGCCTGGGTGCCTCAGAGCCGTTGCAGCAGTTGTGCTAAACATCCAAGAAGCATGCAAGTTCACCTTGGGTCAGAAAATGACTGTGCTGGTATCCCACATGGTGTCCGTGGTACTGGAAGTGAAAGGCGGGCACTGGCTCTCCCCACAAAGGCTAATGAAATATTAAGCCATCATGGTAGAACAAGATGATGTAGAAATAGTGGTAACTAACATTGTCAACCCAGCTTCCTTTCTCAGTGGAAATCAAGGGGAACCAGTACGCCATGATTGCCTGGAGACTATCGAAGCTACCTACTCCAGCCGCCCGGATCTAAAGGATACCCCTTTAGACAACACAGAGACCTGGTTTACTGATGGGAGCAGCTACGTCATCAGTGGAAAGCGGCATGCTGGGTATGCAGTTACCACCTGCCAGGAGGTGATAGAATCCGGACCCCTGCCAACAAACACCTCTGCACAAAAGGATGAAATAATCGCCCTAACCTGTGCCTTAGAGGTAGCAAAAGGAAAGAAAATAAACATCTATACAGACTCAAGGTATGCATTTGGAGTTGTACACGCACACGGGACCATTTGGAAAGAAAGAGGACTGTTAAATTCGCATGGAAAGAACATCAAACATGCACAAGAAATAATGCGGCTATTAGAAGCAGTCCAGCTACCTGAGAAGGTAGCAATCATGCACATAAGGGCACATCAAAGGTGAGCTCAGAATTGGAAGAAGGAAATGAACTGGCGGACAGAGAGGCAAAAGAAGCAGCAAAAGGTGAGGTAACAACAACTGGAGCCTTGATCCCAGATGGACAAATTTCCCTAGAGGGTAAGCCAACATATAATAAAAAAGACAAGAAATTGATTAAAGATGAAAGGGGAACATTTAACCAAGAGAGATGGGCTATTACTGCAGAAGGAAAAGTGGTTATTCCCTCTCATCTGCTATGGTCAGTAGTTAGAGAGGAGCACCAAAAAACACACTGGGGAACAAATGCCTTATATAGCTACTTAATTGGGAAAATTATCGCTAGAAACTTATACGAAACTGTTGTGCAAGTAACTCGACAGTGTAACCTTTGCCTCCAGACTAATCCCAAAAATACCCCCAAACCAAAAATGGGCCAAATTGGGAGGGGCCATGGGCCTGGACAGCAGTGGCAAATTGATTTTATGGAACTTCCAAGAAAAGGGGGGTATCAATATTTACTGGTGCTGACAGATACTTTTTCAGGATGGCCAGAAGCTTTTCCTACTAGAACTGCTAAGGCTCGAGAAGTAACCAAGGTGTTACTACAAGAAATAATACCGCGCTTCGGAGTTCCAGCCACAATGTCCTCAGATAGGGGACCACATTTTCTTTCAGGGGTGGTACAACAAATTAGCCGACATTTAGGCATAGATTGAGAACTCCACACTCCATACCACCCCCAGTCGAGTGGCCAAGTAGAGAAAATGAATCGTTTGATTAAACAGCAAATTGTGAGATTAGGGCAAAAAGCTAATTTACCCTGGCCCCAATCTCTTCCACTTGCATTGTTACCAAGCCCAGAATTAAAGAAAAGCTAAGCCCCTTTGAAATACTTTATGGGAGACCATATGGGGTACAGAAAGGCATATCTACCCAAATTGGGGAAGAGATGCTAACCATCTATATGATTGCTTTAGACAAACAGCTTAGAGAAATTGGAAAACATGTGGCCGGAACCCGAAGTCGAGGCTGAGGCTTGGACGGTCCTGTACATGACATTCAGCCTGGAGATTATGTATATGTTAAGTCTCTTACAGAAAAGACTCTGGAACCACAGTGGGAAGGACCATTCCAGGTGCTTCTCACCACTTACACCGCGATTAAGATCAGAGAACAGAGTGCCTGGATTCACCATACCCAAGTAAAGAAGGCTCCAGACGCCCCTTGGAAAGTGACCCCTGGGGATGATGAACTGAAATTGAAGTTTACCCGAACAAAATGAAAATGTTAGGGTGGCACGCAAGTATAACCCAGAAAATTGGTTTTTTTCAGTCATAATTGTAACCTCCAGTTGGGAAGTTATTCATAGGAGAGAAGACATATGGTCCCAAGCCTTTATGCGGTTTACTGGACTCATGGGGAAATATTCTGATTTAAAGGATTTAAACCTGCTGACTGTGGTCATGCACGGAAACCAAGTGTATACAAAGCAAGAATGGGAAAAACAAAAAACTTGGCAGCTTCAGGGAACTGTAGGAGAGGAAATCAAAATAGGATGCCGAATGATTAACAGAACTACTCATAAAAAGCAACCCAAATTAGTGTCTCAACTACTCGTACAGACAAACATAATGAAATCTGTAGTCATTCAAGTGAAGCAGATTGTTGGTATAATTTTACATTAGTACAGACCGTTAAAGTGGTTTGTCTTTGGGCCCAGGACAGTAATGGGCTCTCATTCAAATTCCAGATAAATGCCATGGCTAGGCCTACTACGACCTACACCGGCAATCGGATCCAAAGCCAGGTCACATCACTTAAACCTGAACCAAAGATTTATGAGATTGGCCCTTATGTAGTGAGGAATGCAAATTAATATTTCTGAGATCCAACCAGCCTGTTCCCCATTAATACAAACATCCTTTGAAAGGTGGACAGCCTGGCTGCAGAAGTAAATCCCCCTCAAAGACAGAATGCAGAGAGACCTGACTGGCATGCTGGGAACAGGACTGGGAGTCATAAATGGAATTGATTCAGAGATACTGATGAATAAATTTGCCACGGCAAGCAGTGACCTGGACCACGAACTGATATTAAACACACTTGGCATAGCTCAGGACAATGTCTCATTAGCCCTTAGCTACATACAAGCCCAATTATGGATGCAGTCCACAGCTTCCTTAATTATAAGAGAAGGAAATGAAGATGTTTTCCCTATTGAAATCCGAGGAGCTGTCTGGAATAATGGCACTAAATTAGAAAGAAAGCTCCAATCCTGGTGGACCTTGGTAAATTTCACCTATGACCCAATGACTGATACAGCCACTGCCTTTGTGCTTACTATACGTAATGCCACAGTTTATGTAATTCATCCTATTGTCGCATTGGGACTAAACTATGAAGGAACAGTTTTTTACCCCTCTGAACAGAGTATGGGCCCGGATGGTAGGAGAAAAATGGCAAACGGTAAATTTAGAATCTTGCGTCACACGGAAACAACAAGGATTTATCTGTGAAAGTAATACACTTGATGCTAAAGACATATGTCTTGATGCAGAACAAGGCATTTGTCACTTCGAGATCCACCCAGACACTACACCGAAAACTGTACTTGTATATATTGGTCAAGGCTGTGTGTGCTTAAGAACTATCTGCACTTTTATGATGATCGATGACAGTAATATAAATGTAGCTGCCAGGAATCACTCTAATTTTTGTATTTCTAATTTTACCAAGATTGTTGGGTGTGACTTTTCGTATTTAGCACTGGTTGCGTCTCATCAATTGATAAGGTCTAACTACACCATTTACCATAAATTGCTACCCACACCTATTGGGATGGACCTAACATTAGTAAAGCAATTAGTGAAACATCAGGACCTAATTGAGATTTTAGGAGAAATCCGAAGAAACGGAAAAAAAAAAGACCTTAGTCACCATCCATCATGACACACAAGAAATCAGCAGAATCTTGCAAAGAGTAAAACAAGATGCAAGTCATAACTGGTGGGACGCGCTTTTCAGGTGGTCACCTACCACAGCTGGTATCCTAAATACGTTATGTCACCCCATAATTGTCTTATTAACAAGAATCCTATAAATACTCGTGTATGCTTAATAAAGCAATTCTGTTGACTTAGAACAGGGTCTGTGTTTTTCCCAATTGCTACACTTCCACCTGAAGCCACGACCTCCAGCGATGATGTGATATAGAATAAACAACCCAGACACACTCATGGCTCCAGGCTCCACCCCCCTCATGACAACTGTGAGAAAATTAACTCTTTCCTAGCCATAACTAGGACAACGGTGGACTTGGTAGTGCTGGATTAATGGTTGTACTCAATGATCTTTTCCACCCTAAATGATTCTATGGTCACCAAACATCATTTCTGTATGCCTCCCAAAGCTTTCTTGCAAGACACCTGCTGAAATAAAGGCAATTGCAAGTATTCAAGTGTCACAATTTTTTCTGTATAAAACCAGCTAATACTAGTTCATAAATTCTAAACAGTTTACACAAAGAAACATTTACTTGGCTACAGTTACTGAGGAAGTCCATAGCCAGGTCAGGTCTCATGAGTCATAGCTGACTGCATTGACACAAAATCCTTCCTGCTATATAGCTCTCAAGCCTGAGGTATTCATGAAACAAGCTTCATAGTGGTATCTGCTTGAAAAATACTTGTTCAAGTGCTTAAGGCAAATCACATATGGAGGTTTAAGTGTTTTTATATGCTTCAAAACCTTCAAGAGTATTCTGAGGGAGGGGGAACTTGAAACTTTTGCTTGCTAAACCATTCTCTGTCACTACTCTAAATGGTATTTCTTTTTTTCTCTACAGAGGTAAGTCAGGGCAGTTCACAGCAGATCGACTCATGTTTGTAAATTGCAACTATTAAGTGTGCTTGTGCTGCTATGCCCATTGCAGAACTAAAACTTGTCTACAGTGAAGTTATTTTCAAATTTTGATTTTCTTTTTTGTATTAAGGAAATATTGAACAGGACACTAGGACACAAGACAGAATACAGGCCTACAGAAAACAAGATTCACAATTTTTTATTTCTCTCTCAGGCAGGAACATCACTAGCATAAATATGACAGATGTTATCTATACTAAGTCCACAGTTATTAACAAAACAATACCATATACTGCTATGAAGTATACACTGTAAAGACATATACAAACCAAGTGGAAACAAACACTGTACTTCACCTAATTCAGCAGTACAAAACTATTTATCCATACCAGTTTTTATTTGGGTTTTGTGATGTTGTCTGGGTTTCAGCTGGGCTGAAATTAATTTTTTTCTCAGTAGCTGGTATAGTGCTGTGTTTTGGATTCTGTATGAGAATAGTGTTGATAACACACTGATGTTTTGGTTGTTGCTAAGTAGTGCTTACCCAAGTCAAGGACTTTTCAATGTCTCATGCTCTGCCAGTGAGGAGCTGCACAAAAAGCTGGGAGGGACCATAGGCAGAACAGCTGACCCAAACTGGCCAAAGGGATATTCCACACCATGGAACATCATGCCCACTATATAAACCAGGGGAGTTATCTGGAATAGGGGGGACTAGGAGGCAATCACAGTTTGGGGATGGGGTTTGGTTTGGCATCAGTCAGTGGGTGGTGAGCAACTATATTGAGCATCACTTCTTTTTCTTGGGTTTTCTCTCTTTTTTTATTTACTATTATTGCTATTTTTATATTTTAGTTTGTTTCAATTATTAAACTGTTCTTATCTCAACCTACAAGTTTTACTTTTGATTCTCCTCCCCATTCCACCAGGGTGAGGGGAGTGAGCAAGCAGCTCAACATTGCTTGGTTGCCAGCTGGGCCTAAATCACAACAATCCTTTTTGGTGCCCAACATGAGGCACAAAGGGTTGAGATAACAACAGATCTGACCAGAGTGTGTTCAAACAAACTTGTCATAAGCATTCATTGTATTGGCTTAATAGTCACTGCTTACAATGCTGATTTATTTGCTCCCACAGTTGTTATGCTTGTTCTCAGAGTGGTGTTCTATAATACTGGTAATACATTACTTGCAGTATGTGTTCTCCGTGGTGATGTTTATTGTCCTCGGTGCCTGGGCTAAGACTATCATTGTGGGGTAACTTGTAGTATTGATATGATAGTGTTGCTGGTCAAGACACCAACCTCGTGTATGTATTCAGTATTGCAGGCACCTCTGGACTTTGGGATACATCTACTGGGAACAATTAATAATCACACCTTTGGTCTTTTCTCCTTGGAGAGCCAACCTATGGGGGAGATACCTTCCTACATCTTCCTTCTTTCCTTCCTTCTCCAAGCCAATTACAGTAGCATTTGAGAATTTTAAAGATTTTGAATATCCTTTGAATACCCTTGAAACCAACCTGGTCTTTTTGCTAGGAGCCAGCATGTTGCTGAATATGGTTCATGTCTTGTTTAGGGTCAGAAAAAATAATTAAGAACATCACCCAGAGATCTGCCCCAAGGCTGGATAGCTCAGAGTGGTGGGGTGTGTAGGATTATATGGGCAAGTACCTAGGGCAGTAGGCACCTCCAGTGTGTTTGAACCTCACCCCTGAACAAGTGCAGAATCCAGAAAAACTAGTAAAATATTTGGAAAAGGTGTACCATTACCCTGGCAATTCCAAAGAGACACAAATCACTGCACAGTGCTGGGGCATGACCCAGGCCTATCCCGCGGAGCCACATTCAACACTGCTAAGTGCTCTCAGGGGGAAAAGAAGGTCTTTGGATCTGACAATAAGATGACACTCCCTGCAGCTGCTCCAACCACTGTGACAGACACTGCAGGTACTCCAACCCCCATCACAGGCCCTGCAGTTACTCCAACCCTGGCAACAGACACTGCCACTGAACCAGAGAACCAACACGTGCTGGTGTCAGTTGTCCCTGCACAGAAACAGAAGAAATGCACGTGAAAGTCACATGGTAAAAGAGCTTTAGTGAAGTAGAACAAGAAGATCAAGAAGGAAGAGGAGGGTGAAGAGAGCCGAGGGCAAAGAGGGTGAAGCAGCATGGTCATCACAAGGGCCATTTTCAATGCCATTACCAAGGCCATCACAAAAACAGGAGGAAGACACAGAAGAGGTAACCCTCACTTGATCCCTATCCTCAAGTGAGCTGTGGGAGACAGAAAAAGATTTTAGCCATCATCCAGGTGAGCATATTACCATCTGACTGCTCCAATGCTGGGCTAACAGTTTGGAATTGGAGGATAAGGAAGCCAGGCAGCTGGGATCACTTGCTAAGGAACCAGTCATTGACAAAACAATGGGAAAAAAGACACAAGTCCTTAGCCTCTGGAGGTGACTGGTATCAAGTGTGAGGGAAAGGTATCCCTACAAGGAAGATATTCCACGTCACCCAGGCAAATGAACTGCAATAGAGAAAGATAACCAATACCTGAGGGAGTTGGCTGTGCAAGAGATGATTTATTATGACCTGAGGAATGGGAAATTATCCACAGACGGATGAAGTCCTATGTCTATGACCCATGTAGGAGAAATTTGTACAGAGCACACCAACATCACATATCAACCCATTGGCAACATTAATTTGGAAAGATGATGAGCCACCAACAATGGATGAAGCAGTTTTTCAACTCCAGGAATATGAAGACAGTATTTCTTTCTCCCTTGTCTCTGCTGTGAAGGAACTGTCCCAGGAGTTCCAGCAATTCAGAGAAACTATGTCCTACTCCCCACCTGTACAGGCCTGTATCTCAGCAGTTGACAGCAGGTGTCCTTTTGCTCAGGAGAGAGGATATAGAAGGTACACACCATGGAGTACCCCGTGGTTTTACCTGGAGGATTGCATTTGGTCTAGCTGAGATGAAGTTCATTTCCCCATAGCAGCCTTCATAGTGCTGTGCTTCGCATTGGTAGCCAGAAAGGTGCTGATAACACACCAGTGTTTTGGCTACTGCTGAGCAGCACTGGCACAGCATCAGCACTGACTCTCAATGTTTCCCCCCTCATCAGGGGGCTGGGAGCAGGCAAGATCCTGGGATGGGACACAACGAGGCCAGCTGACCCAAATTAACGAAAGGGATATTCTATACCATATGATGTCAGCTCAGATATAAAAGCTAAGGGAAGGAGGAAGAATGGAGAGCATTCATCATTTACAATGTTTGCCTTCCAGAGCAACTGCTACACGTGCTGAAGCCCTGCTTCCCAGCAAGTGGCTGAACATCACTTGCTGATGGAAAGTAAAGAATAAACTTTTTTTCTCTTTGTTTATGCACACGCAAGCTTTCACTCTTGCTTTAATAAACTGCCTTATATCAACCTACTAGTTGTTTTCCATCTTATTTTCTCTCCCCTGTCCAGTTGGGGAGTGATAGAATGGCTTAGTGGGTACCTGGCATCCAGCCAAGGTCAACCCACCACAGGGACCATGGAAAGGACATGACAAAGTGGGATGAAAAGCCTACCTTGATCTTAGAGGTACATGTGCAGGAATTGCAGGGAAAAAAAATCACTAATGGGGGTTCATCCAAAAAATTTGCTGCTCCAGTCTCCAGCAGACAGTTTTTCAAGCACAATGGAAGGTCTGATCATACTACTGACTCCATGGAGAGAAGGTGAAGTCCATTTCTACAAGTAAGCAGGGAATCTTGTGATCTGTTTTAGAGGGGCCCTGCCTCCAGCCAGGTGGAAGAGAGGGATAACCAGGTTTACTGGACTGTGTGAATTCAATGGCCTGGCACAGCAGCCCCACAGGAGTACAAGGCTTTAGTAGACACTGGTGCACAGTGTACCCTAATGTCCTCAAGCTCTGGAGGGACAGAATCCATTTGTATTTCTGGAGTGACAGGGGGATCCCAACAGCTGACTGTATTGCAGACTGAAATCAGCCTGAGTGGGAATGAGTGGCTAAAGCACCTCATTGTGATTGCATCAGAGGCTCCATGTATCCTTGGCATAAACTATCTCAGGAGAGGATATTTCAAGGATTCAAAAGGGTATCGGTAGGCTTTCAGTATAGCTGCCATGGAGACACAGGAAATTATGCAGATGTCTACCCTTCCTGGTTTCTCAGAGGACCCTGGAGCTGTGGAGTTTCTGAAGGTCGAAGAACAGCAGGTATTGATTGCTACCACAACAGTGCACCGGCAACAATATCACACCAACCACAACTCCCTGATTCCCATCCATAAGTTGATTTGTCAACTGGAGAGCCAAGGAGTGATCAGCAGGACCTGTTCACACTTTAAAAGCTCCATATGGACAGCATGAAAGTCAAACAAAGAATGGAGACTAACAGTATATTATCATGGCCTGAATGAAGTCACACTGCTGCCAAGTGCTGCCATACCCGACATGCTGAAACTTCAATATGAACTGGAGTCAAAGGCAGCTAAGTGGTGCCACAATTGATATTATTAACGCTAATGCAGAGTGCAGGCCACAGTTTGCTTTCATGTGAAGGGCTGTCCAATACACCTGTGTGAGTGACGGGAGAAAATGATTACTGGCTCTAAACAACTGAAATATGTGTGTGTGTATGTGTGTGGGCAGGGCAAGTTCTGTGAAAAGTGGGACAGTGCACTGTTCCACCCCCCTCCCTCCTGGAGGCTATCAGCCACTGGCACACCAGAAGCCCCAGGTGGAGGGGAGGGCCCCAGGAGACCAAAGCAGATAAAAGCAGTTGCACAAAGACACACAGTCATGGCCCACTGTTTTGGATTTTATAGTAGCTGAGATTGTGCTGGAATTCAAGCGGTGAATATTAATATCTCTCTTCTCTTAATTTCCTCTTCTCAAAATCTGGGTAACTTAAAGTTGGATGGATTAGAGTTTGCCAAGTCAATGCTTTGTGAAATACTTTATTTTGATTGAATGTTGCTTTAAAATTTGCCAAGAACCCTTATTTTCTAAAGTTTGCCAGTAAAACTTTGTTGTTTAACCTCCTGAGAAGGTTGTTGCATTTCTCCCATGCACCTACCTCAGGGTATAAAAAAAACCCCTAAGCTCCTTTAAGAAACTCGAGCAAAAGCAAGGCTTTAGAACCTGGAACTGACTGCCCCAAGGGTAGAAACAGAGCCCTACCATCTGCCATGGACTGATCTGGACTGCACTGGAACAGGGTGGAGCTCAAGAATATCTGCAATACATTGATGATACCATTGTATGGGGGAACACAGCAAAATGAGCTTCTGAGAAAGTGGGTTTTGCCGTAAAACAACATAAAGGGACCTATACAGGACATCCAGGTTTTAGGGAACAAAATGACAAGGTGGACATCCAGGTTTTAGGGAACAAAATGACAAGGTGGACATCCGTCAGATCCCAATGGATGTGATTAACAAGATAACAGCAATGTCTCTACCACGTAACAAAAAACAAACAAAAGCTTTTTCAGGTGTTGTAGGATTTTGGAGAATGCACATTCCAAATTAGTCTGTCAGCCCTCTCTGTCCAGTGACTCAGAAGAAGAAGGATTTCAAATGGGGCCCTGAGCAGCAACAAACCTTGGAACAAATCAAACAGGAGATAGTTCATGCAGTAGCTCTTGGGCCAGTCTGAACAGGGCAAGATGTAAAAGTACTCTACAATGCAACCCAGGAAAATGGCCCTACCTGGAGCCTCTGGCAGAAAGCACCAGGGAAGACTCGAGGTCAACCTCTAGGTTTTTTGAGTTGGGGATACAGAGGATCTGAAGCCTGCTACACCCCAACTGAAAAAAGAGATACTGGCAGCTTACAAAGGGGTTTGAGCTACTTCAGAAGGGATTGGTACTGAAGCACAGCTCCTCCTGGCACCCTGGTTACCCATGTTGGGCTGAATGTTCAAAGGGAGGGTTTTCCTTTGCACATCATGCAACAGATGCTACATGGAGTAAATGGGTCACACTGATCACACTATGGGCTCAAATAAGAAATCCCAGGTGTCTAGGAATCTTAGAAGTGATCATGGACTGGCCAGAAGGCAAATAGTTTGGAATGTCACCAGAGGAGGTGACAGGCTGAAGAGGCCCCACTATATAATAAATTACCAGAAAGTGAGAAGCAATATGCCTTAGTTTACTGATGGATCCTGCAGTCTTGTGGGAAAGCATAGGAGATACAAAGCAGCTGAATAGAGTCCCCTACAAGTCACAGAAACTGCTGAAGAAGGTGAATTGAGTCAGTTTGCAGGGATGAAAGACATCCAGTTGGCCTTAGACATGACTGAACAAGAAAGATGGCCAATACTTTATACTGATTCATGGATGGTGGCAAGTGCCCTGTGGGGTGGTTGCAGCAATGGAAGCAGAATAACTGGCAGCATAGGGGTAAACCCATCTGGGCTGCTGCAATGTAGCAAGATATTTCTGCCTGAATGAAGAACCTGGTTGTGAAGGTGCATCACGTAGATGGTCATGTACCCAAGAGTTAGGCCGCTGAAGGGCATCACAACAACCAGCAGGTGGATCAGGATGCTAAGACTGGAGTGGCTCAGGTGGATTTGGATTGGTGACACAAGGGCGAATTTTTTTCTAGCTTGGTGGGCCCATGACACCTCAGGACATCAAAGAAGAGTTACAACATATACATGGGCTCATGATTGAGGGATGGACATAACCATGGACACTATCATATAATATCCAGAGTTGAAAGAGACCCACAAGGATAATCAAAGTCCATCTCCTGGCCCTGCACAGGACAGCCCTAAGAATCACACTGTAACACGCATACCAAACAAGGAGTCCCGTGGAAAAGAAATATATATGGACCGATTCTTGATAGATGTTTTGGAGATGTTTATTTCTCCAGCCGCATGGCCAGGCTCTGCTGAGGAACTCTTACAATCGTGGGACCGAGGGTCCTTGCCCGCGCAGGGAAACACAAAACAACCAATGGGGAACGAGGCTGACCAGGGGCCAGGGAAACCCCGTCTCTCTCCCAGGGCCCCTCTCCCAGGGCTACATGGTGGGGGGAAGGGACCCCGACATCACACCATGTGCCTGACAGCGTTGTCCAAACATTTCTTGAACACTGGCAGGCTTGGGACTGTGACCACTTCCCTGGGGACCCTGTTCCAGTTCCCAACCACCCTCTCGGTGAAGAGCCTTTGCCTAATATTCAACCTTAACCTCACCTGACATAGCTTCATGCAATTCCCTCAGGTCCTGTCACTGGTCACCAGAGTGAAGAGGTCAGTGTCTGCCCCTCCTCCTCCCCTCACAAGGAAGTTGTAGACTGCAATGAGGTCTCCCCTCAGTCTCCCCTTCTCCAGGCTGAAGAAATCAAGTGATCTCAGCCGCTCCTTATATGGCTTTTCCTCCAGGCCCTTCACCTTCATAGCCCTCCTTTGGATGCTCTCTAATAGCTTTATATCTTTCTTACATTGTGGTGCCAAAAACTGCACACAGGACTCAAGGTGAGGCCGCACCAGTGCAGAGTAGAGCGGGACAATCACCTCCTTTGACCAGCTGGCAATGCTGTGCCTGATATGCCTCAGGATATGGTTGGCCCTCCTGGCTGCCAGGGAACACTGCTGATTCATATTCAACTTGCCATCAACCAGGACCCCCAGATCTCTTTCTGTGGGGCTGCTGTCCAGTGTCTTGTTCCCCAGTCTATACATGCAGGGTTGCCCCATCCCAGGTGCACAATCTGGCACTTCCCCTTGTAAAGTTCATACAGTTGGTGAGTGCCCAGCCCTCTATCACACAGGTTATCCATTGTTGCTGCCTGTTCTGAGCTTCCCCTCCCCCTCCCAAAGACGCTTGCCTCTGCCATGTGCTCTGAACCCCTTTGTTCTAAGCATGGGATAAACCAAATGTAACTCAAACTCTTTAGCAGTGTCTGATTGGCCGGTCACCCCGGGTCCACCCCCAGTCCTCCCCTTTCCCCTTCGCCGAATAAAAGAGAAGATCAAGGGAGGCCCTGCCCTCTTTTGGCTCTGCTACCCTTTCTGCGAACATCTCTTGTCTGTTTCTTTTGAAAGCTTCTAATTGCAGAAAATTGAGCGAGCAGAGAGCTGTATTTCTCCCTCTTTGCTTCTGCTAGAGGTATTTGCTTTGCAGCTGATACAGGTACCGATTTTAGAGCTACTAAAATGCTAGATTGCCTGTGCTACCTCTCTGGGTTGCTCAAGGCTTTCTAAGGCATTGAACTACAAGTGCTAGCTGGTAAAAAGCTGAAAAGATACCTCCCTCAGAGTTGGGAATAGGAGTTATACCAGAAGAAGGGAAAATGACAGCTAAAATTTTAAAACTTGGTCAAGAAGATGAAAAGAAAATTAACAAGGAAGTTTGGGCTGGGGAAGGGAATAGGGGAGGACTGGATATTGACCCCATAAGGGTCACAACTGAGAAAAAAGAATGTCCCATACGTGTACATCAGTACCCTATATCCTTAGAAGGACGAGAAGGCTTGAAACCAGTAATAGAAGGACTAATAAAGGATGGGACATTAGAACCTTGTATGTCTCCTCATAACACCCCTATTCTACCAGTAAAAAAGCCTGATGGGACATACAGATTAGTGCAAGACTTACGGGAAGTTAATAAGAGGACTCGGGCTCGTTATCCTGTGGTACCCAATCCCTATACTCTCCTAAGTAAAGTCCCACCCCAGCATCAGTGGTTTAGTGCAGTGGATTTAAAAGATGCCTTCTGGACCTGCCCACTGGCTGAAGAAAGCTGAGATATTTTCGCCTTTGAATGGGAGGATCCAAATACCGGGAGAAAGCAGCAACTAAGATGGACAAGATTACCACAGGGATTTACAGAATCGCCAAACCTACTTGGACAAGCTTTAGAAATAATATTACAAACTTTCCCTACTCCACCAGGAATACAAATCATCCAGTATGTGGATGACCTCTTATTATCTGGGGAAGCTGAAGTCAGAGAAGCAACGATAAAACTTCTGAATTTTCTTGGAGAAAAGGGGTTAAGAGTATTGTTGGGGTTTTAGGAGCTCTCCTGGGTTTGTTTTTTTTGGTTTTGTTTTTTTTTTTTTTGTTAAAGGAATTTTCCCTCATACATGTTGCTAGGGGAACAAATGGATGGGTGCTTAAGAAAAACAAAACAGCTGGCTGCTCTTTTTGTTTCACCTGGGTGTCTGGGCATCATACAAGGGATTGGAGGTACCCAAATTGTGAAGCAATCCAAAAACACCATTCAAATTGAAGGTCCTGAAGGACAAATAGCGACACTTCGTCCATATGTCCTAGACACCAAATTCACCCTGTGAGGAAGGGATGCCATGTCTCAGCGGGGAACAAAAATCGATATCACCCCTAGACATAAAAATTTTTCCTTGCAGCCTCTGGAGCAGAGTGCCAGCCACAGAAATTGGAAAACAGATGAACCAGTGTGGGTTAACCAGTGGTCGCTAAAAGAAGAAAACTTAGAGGCACTCAAAACATTAGTAGCTGAACAATTTGCTAAAGGGAATATCGTACCAACTAACAGCCCCTGGAATACTCCCGTGTTTGTAATACAAAAACTGGAAAAGAACAAATATAGGCTACTCCAAGATCTTAGAGAAATCAATAAGGTTACTCAAGACATGGGACCCCTTCAACCAGGTATGCCATCACCTTCAATGCTCCCACAACATTGGCATTTAGCTGTTCTTGATATAAAAGATTGCTTCTTTCATATTCCACTCCACCCTGCAGATGCCCCTCGATTTGCATTTTCTGTACCATCTATTAATCGTGAAACTCCCATGGAATGTTACCATTGGCTTGTGCTTCCCCAAGGTATGAAAAATTCCCCAACTCTCTGCCAAGAGTATATTGCTAAAATTCTATCTCCCATCCGTGCCAAAGCAGAGAAAGCCATCATCCTACGTTACATGGATGATGTGCTGATATGTGCTCCCAATAATCAGTATCTCAAGCAGACACTTAACATGGTGATTGAGGCCCTAGAGGCCAAGGGCTTTGAATTGCAACCAGAAAAAATGCAGAGAACAAGCCCTTGGAAATACCTCGGACTCAAAATCACAGAAACTTCTATCACCCCAACACCCGTCACCATTAATAATAACCCAAAAACATTAGAAGAAGTGCAACAGCTCTGTGGGTCATTGAATTATATAAGATCCTGGTTGGGACTCACCACAGAGGATGTAGCTGCTATTGCAAACCTGTTAAAAGGGGAAGGCAGTCCAGCATCCCCTAGATCCCTGACAGAAGAGGCAAGGCAGTCTTTCCAAAAGATACAAGAGCTCATTTCCACCAGACAAGCACACAGGTATCAGCCCTCCCTACCCTTTAAGCTTGTCATTCTAGGGGAGGTACCACGCTTTCACGGCCTCATATTTCAGTGGGACAAAGAGCAGAAGGAACCCCTCATCATAATTGAATGGGTATTCCTTCCACTCCAACCTCCTAAAACCATCACACAGCCACAAGAACTAATGGCCAAAATTATCATGAAGGGTAGAGCAAGGCTCCGCACCCTGGCAGGATGTGACTTTGCATGCATCTACTTACCTGTAACAATAGACACATTAGATCACCTACTTCAAAATAATATAAATTTACAATTTACATTAGATAGTTACTCAGGCCAAATCTCAAATCATTACCCAAAACATAACATGTTTAATCTGGCATTCTCTTTTGTCCCTCGAGAGATGCAAAGTAGAAAACCCCTCGATGCGATTACCATTTTTACCGATGCTTCAGGAAAAAGTAAAAAGTCCGTGGTCACATGGAAAAATCCCAAGACGCAAAAGTGGGAATCTGACATCAAGGTAATCCAGGGATCACCACAATTAGCTGAACTAGCAGCTGTCGTTAGAGCATTTGAGAGGTTCAAAGAACCCTTTAATTTGGTCACAGACTCAGCATATGTAGCTGGAGTAACTGTTAGAGCTGAGCATGCTCTCCTAAAAGAAATCTCAAACAAAAAAATTTATGATTTGCTCTCAAAGCTAATTTATCTGGTTTCCCACAGAGACCATCCCTATTTTGTCATGCATGTGAGGTCACATACAAACCTGCCAGGATTTATTGCAGAAGGTAGTCATAGAGCTGATGCTCTGGCTATGCCAGCAGACATAGTTCTATCAGCCGACTTACCAAAGCTCCCCCAAGTTTTTGAACAAGCAAAATTGAGCCATGCCATGTACCATCAAAATATTCCTGCTCTTATCCGCATGTACCATCTGTCGCGGACACAGGCAAAAGCAATAGTGGCAACATGTCCCAACTGCCAGAAGCTACAGCTTCCATCACTGGGCATGGGGGTCAATCCCAGAGGCATTAATAGCGGTGAAGTGTGGCAGATGGACGTCACACATTTCCCTGAATTTAGGA
Source organism: Corvus hawaiiensis (assembly GCF_020740725.1). Lineage (NCBI taxonomy): Eukaryota > Metazoa > Chordata > Aves > Passeriformes > Corvidae > Corvus > Corvus hawaiiensis. The sequence goes on from NC_063254.1 coordinate 396,206, forward strand.
GATTAAAATACGTTCATGGTTCTATTGATACCTTCTCTGGTGCTATGTATGCCTCTGCACATGCAGGTGAAAAGGCTAAGGATGTTGAAAAACATCTTGTCCAAGCTTTTGCTGTGCTCGGTATACCTGAGGAGATAAAAACTGATAACGGGCCTGCCTACACCTCTCAGGAGTTTAAAAACTTTCGTCAGCAGTGGGGATTTCGACATGTTACAGGTATTCCTCACTCCCCAACTGGACAAGGCATTGTTGAACATGCCCATCAAACCCTCAAGCGAATGCTGCTACAACAATCAGGGACCACTAAACTCAACTCACCTGTCCTCAGACTCAGCAAAGCACTGTTTACCATAAACTTCCTGAATGGCACCTTTGAGGATCCAAACCCTCCCATCTATCGTCATTTCCAGAACACCAGGAGACAGAAACTGAAGGAAAATCCAGAAGTCCTGATCCGGGACCCAGAGACTCAAAAAATCCAAGGACCAAACAAACTTGTAACTTGGGGACGTGGGTATGCCAGTGTATCTACCCCTCAAGGACTGAGGTGGATCCCAGGGAAATGGGTAAAACCTTATGTCACTTCCTCAAAAGTTAAGGAGGTTAAAACTGCCTCCTGGAAGAGACGCCATAAAAAGAATCCTGATTTTGCACCCTCATGTAAACCCCCTACTGCAGATTTTGATGTTAATCCCTTAAGTTGCACTGTTTTGCACTCAGGTTTTGCACTGTATTTTGTAAATCTTCGTCCTGATACTCCATACCATAGATGTCCTGACTAAACCCCTGAGTTTTGACTGGGGAACTAGTTTAAAGGCATCCTAGGTACTGTCGAGTTGTAGGGACGATAGATTCCAATTATGTTTTGCACTGTTGTTTTGTTACTGTTCTATGCACTTTTAAGTTACTAAGAGTTACAACCCAGCTTTAAAGAAAAAAATATAGGGAATTGTTGCTGCCTGTTCTGAGCTTCCCCTGCCCCTCCCCAAGACACTTGTCTCTGCCATGTGCTCTGAGCTCCTTTGTTCTAAGCGTGGGCAAAACCAAATGTAACTCAAACTCTTTAGCAGTGTCTGATTGGCCGGTCACCCCGGGTCCGCCCCCAGTCCTCCCCTTTCCCCTTCTCCGAATAAAAGAGAAGATCAAGGGAGGCCCCGCCCTCTCTTGGCTCTGCTACCTTCCTGTGAACATCTCTTGTTGTCTGTTTCTTTTGAAAGCTTCTAACTGCGGGAAATTGAGTGAGCAGGGAGCTATATTTCTCCCTCTTTGCTTCTGCTGATGGTATTTTCTTTGCAGCTGATACAGGTACCGATTTTAGAGCTACTAAAGTGCTATATCGCCCGTGCTGCCTCTCTAGGTTGCTCGAGGCTTTCTAAGGCATTAAACCACTAGCCTAGCCGGTAAAAAGCTGAAAGATACCTTCTACAATCCATGAATGTGAAACGTGCTGCAATTAAGCAGGCCAAGCAATTAAAGCCTCTCTGGTATGGAGGACAATGGCTGAAATATAAATATGGGGAGGCCTGGCAGATTGACTATATCACACTCCCCCAGGCCTACAACGGCAAGCATCATGTGTTTACTAATGGACCTAAATTATCCTTTGTTTTCCTTTTTTTAATGTATTTGAAAAAGCCTTTTTTGTTATACTTGACATCCTTGGCCAGATTTAATTCTAGATGGGCCTTGGCCTTTCTAGTCTCATTTCTACTTACTCTGGCCACCTCTCTACATTCACTCCAAGTAGCCTGACCCTGATTCCATCTCCTGTGTATTTCTTGCTTGTACTTAAGTAATGACGGGAGTCCTTTATTCATCCACAGACGTTTCTTGCACCCTTGGCCCAATTTCTTCCTCATTGGGATGCATCATTCTTGAGCCTGGAGAAAGTGAGCCCTGAATACGGACAAACTTTCTTGAACCCCTCTTCCCTGCAGGGCCTGCTCCCATGGGATTCTTCTAAGAAGATCCTTAAGGAGGCTAAAGTTAGCTCGCCTGAAGTCCATGGTTGCAATCTTCCTTACTGTCCTGCTACCTCTTCATTCAATACTGAACTCTACAATCTCATGGTCCCTACAGCCAAGGCTGCCCCCAACGCTCACATCAACAAGGCCTTCCTTGTTGGTTAGTATAAAGTCGAGCAGCACACCATTCCTTGTGGGAACTTCCACTAACTGTGATGAAGAGTTATCATCAATGCTTTCCAGGAACCTCCTGGACTCTTTGTGCTTTGCTATGTAGCTTCTCCAGATGTCCAGGTAGTTAAATTCCCCACAAGAACCAGGGTCTGTGACTGAGACTGCTTCTAGTTGCCTGTAGAAGGCCTTATCCACTTCCTTGTTTTGATCAGGTGGCCTGTGGCAAACACCCACAATGTCAGCCTTACTAGTCAGCCCTTTTATCCTAACCCATAAGTTCTTGAGTCGCTCAGCATCCTCACCAAGACAGAGCTCAATACATTCCAAGTGCCTCATAGAGGGCAACTCCACCACTGCATCTTCCTGGTCTGTCTCTCCTAAACAGTGTGTAGCCCTTCATGACAACATCCCAGTCATGCGAGCTATCCCACCACATCTCTGTAATCACACTGACATCAAAGCCCTGCACACGCAGATTTCTAGTTCCTCCTGTTTGTTCCCCATACTGCATGCATTGGTGTACAGGAATTTAATAGAAGTATTTAATAGTGACAATGTCCCAGTGGGGGTGCAAAGGGATACTCCATAATCCTGTCTAGTGGTTGTGGTTTTGGTTGCTTGTGCTTGATCGAGGTATTCCCTCTTAAGCATTCTTTTGTTACTATGGTGTTTCTCCAATGTTTCCCTGTTGTCTTCTATTACCTCATGAGTCCTTGGTTTGTTTCTGTAAGACTGCAGGTGTGCTCCAGTGTGGCTGGTACATCTCAGTTACCTCCAGAGGGCCCTCACAAGTACCCTGTCCCACTTTTTCATGCTACCCCACAGTTTGCCAGGGACAAGCTTGATATTGTCCCCCTCCCCCTTCCTTTAGAGATCTCTTCATTCCCCAAAGTTGGAGTACATACAGCAAAATCCTGCCTCTGCTTAAGAGCAATCCTTGTCCCTTCTTATTCTTTCATACAATTACATTAATTACAAGCTATATCTATGATGACTCTCAAGATTATGGTGGGTGTACCCTAGCTGGCTGCCAGACCCCCAACCAGCTGCTCTCTCACACTCCCTCCTCAACTGTATGGGGGGCGGAAAAAGTTGAAAAGCTGTGGGTCAAGAAAAGACAGGGAGATCATTTACCCATTGCCATCATGGGCAAACCAGATTCAAGTTGGTGAATATTCTTTTAATTTACTGCCAATTAAAAATAGAGTTAGAATGTGGGAAACAATGAACAAACTAAAAACCCAGGTGGAAGGGGATGGAGGAGTTGCAGGCTTGGGTTGGAAGGGACCTTAAAGATAATTGTCTTGGGGTGACTTTATGATGTGTATCCCATATCACTGCCCTATGCCCAGAAATTAATTTTTGTACCTTTCTATGCCTTTAAACAGCCTGATAGGGGGAAGGAAAAACTGAGCAAAACTTTTTCAAAGCAGTTTGCAGCTTGTTCAAGGTCACACAGAGATAGAGACTTTTTTTTCAGCTGTGGCAGCAGAGCAAGAGGGAAGGGAAGCACCCGGCTTGCTTTTCTATCCAGCCAGCTTTCGGCAGTTTTTTTCCTCAGCTCTTTTTTCTTCGGAGAGTTGAACTTTTGTTTTTCCTGGGACTTTGTTTTTTCTTTTTTTTCCCTCTGCTGGACTGTTTCAACATCAGAATACATCGGGAGGAATTTCCACTGAGGCCTTGGCCCTGGCGGTGGGCCCACCACCCTGTCCCAGCTCCAAGGAGGGGGAGAGAGAGATCTACGGAAGGACTCTGAAATTTTCCCAGGTTTCTCTCAGCAGGGCAAGGGGTTTTATTATTTAGCATTATTATCCTTTTCCTGTGTGGTTTTTAAATAAATAGTTTTTCTCTCTTTCACTTTCCTTCGAGGAAAATTTATTTTTCCCGAACCTGGTGGGGGAAAGGTGGTTGTGCCTTCTCTCAGAGGATATATTTCTAAATTTGACCAAACTGGCACAATAATCTAGTTCCAACTCCCCTACCATGGGCAGGGATGCTACCCACTAGACCAGGTTGTTGTCAGAGACCAAAATATTATAGTTTATGACTTAAACATTTTAATGAAAATACTTTTGCCTATTATAGCAAAACTGTATTACAAAAGCTGCAGAGAAGACTACCGCACCCTGAATGGGGCCCTGAGGCCTTACACTGCTCGCTGATGAAGATAAGATAAAGTAACAACTCAGGGCTGGGGACATTCACAAAGCACAGGCTTAACACTTTCAGGGTGGAGACCACAGCCCCAGGGCTATCAGCTCCCAGGCTCGAACAGACCCTCCACCAAAGGGTGGGGGGGAGAGAGGCTTTGGGTGTGTGTTGGAAAAACCTCTGGTCAGAGGCACAGTGACCGCCCATCCTCCACTGTACAGAGGAGCCCAGCTGAGGGGCCCTTCACCAGGGGAAAAGCCACATCCATGTGAAGGACAGCAGAGGGGGTGTCATGGCCCATCAAAGGCCCCCCAAAGGGGTTCCCAGACCCTGCACCAGAGATGATGCAAAAGACCCCGAGTCTTGCAAGGGACAGTATCAAACTGGCCCCCTGCAGGGGAGGCACCTGGGCGTTCCCACCTGGCCCAAAATGTATATTAATCCATGGGATTCTATACTCTTCGGCATGGCAACGGCAACAGGAGACCCTCACCACCAGCAGACCAGATGGAGGGGAGCTACGAGACATCGTTGGAACCCTCGGATGGGTGATATGCTTCCACCTAACCCCTGTCACTCTTTCCCTGTCCCCCCACCCCCCCCCCCCCCCACACTTCTTTTTCTATTTTTCTCTTTCTTTTCTCTTTCTCTTTGCCTCTTTTACTATTAAATAAAACATATCAATTTTTTGGCACCAACATCTAACCTCGTTTGATTTTAATCTCATTTTTGGGTATATTTTGAACCTTCAAAGTTCTTTCTGATTTATACACAGACACTTAATTTTCTTTGTTCTTCTGGGTTTAAACCGGATCATAACAATTGTTCAGAGCCCTATCCAACCTGGCCTTGAACGCTTCCAGGGATGGGACAGTCAGTTCATAAAACTTCAACTCTGCTACTCATTTCTCACTTTTTTCCCCTGTTCCAGCATGGTTCCTCTCCATGGCTGCAGTCTTTCAGAATAAACCTGCTCCAGCATTGCCTCTCCACAAACCGCAGCCTCCTTCACTGCATATCCAGCTGCTGCAGTGTGTGGCCCTCTACAGACCACAGTGTGGATATCTGCTCCGATATGGTCCTTTCCACAGGCTGCAGGAAAATACCTGCTGCCCAGTGGTCTCCTCCAGGGGCCATGGATCTTTGCTCAGCACATGAAGTACCTCTTCCTGCTCTAACCGTAGGGCTGTTTCTTACACTTTTTTACTCACTCCTCTCTCTCCCACTGTTGCACAGTGATTTTTCCCTTTCTTAACTGTTTACCTCAAGGCACCATCACAGTGGCTAAGGGGCTCAGCTGTGCCCTGCAGTGGGTCCACTAGAGCCATCTGGAACTCTGTGTCCAATGCACGGCAGTCCTAGCCTCTCCTCACAGAGGCTGGCCTGCAGTCCCCACCCTTGCCACATACACCTAATACAATTATAGAAGTGCATAAAGATTTTTTTTTTCTTTACAAATTAATGCTTGAACTTCTAAACAAAAAAATTAAGTTACTAAATAAAGTAATTGCTTAAATTTTGCAAGGCTGTTTTTTTTGGGGGGTTTTTTAATATCATTAACACTCCAAGATCTTACTTCTAGGATGTAACAACTTAGAGATAGCATATTTCATTGTTTACCATACATTTTATTCAAAATATGCCAAAAACCCAAGAGATGTAGCAATTTCTAACTCACTTAATTTGCAAGGCATTTTTTTTTTTTAATCTCCTGAAACAAAAGCCAAGTTGATCCACAAACCTGGGGAATATAGGGTAGAAAAAAATTCACAACTCTGGTTTCCCCTTTTGAATTCCAAAATCCAGACAAAACCTAGTAGAAATATTAGACAGATATCTTGTCTTTCCTTGCTGTTATTCTTAAGCAAGAAAAAATATCCACTTTTTAGTTACATCAGCTAGCTGTATTTTTTACAGAATATAAGAAAGCATTGTAAACAAGTAAAGGAGACCACTATGTCATGGTTTGAAGCTGGCCCAATGCATGGCACACACAAAAGTCACTTTTCACGGGGGAGGGGGGTTCCGAGCGCAGGGGAGCCAGCCTGAGACACGGTACAAACACCAACATGATTTGAGCATCGTGCTTCCTTTGTTGTTTACTTACACGAACTTACATCTACTTTACAAAGATTCACACCCTATTCCCACGGGACAGCCTCTAAGCAGCGGGGGAGCTGACCAGTGTATAACTTTTCCCAAGGCTGTTCAAGGCTGCCTGCTGCCAGGTGTCTTTCAAGCCTGTCTGCAGCCTGAGGCCCCTTCAGGGGTCCTTCTGCAGCAACCCTGGGTTGCCCAGACTGCCCAGACTGTCCTGGAGTATCATATGCCCCTGCTCCACAAGGAATCCCTCTACATATCCCCTGTTTTCTTTTTGGGCAACCCAGGCCTGGTCGATGATCTTTTGCAGCCCCGCTTTAAGGCAAGAAAAAATACACCCAAATACTATTAAGCCTAATATAACTACAAATAGCAATCGGCAGCCTTCTACTACCAAGGTACGCAGCCATCCGGTGATACCCAGACCCTTAAGCCAATCTCCAATAGGGTCGTCTGTCTCCCGAAGGTTGTGCAGGCCCCTCTGGAGGTCAGAGAGGTGCTTGTGAATTGAGACAGAGTGGTCAGAAAGATTCATACAGCACATACCCTGGAACTCTTCACAGCCTTGGCCATGGGCTAATAGTAGAAAATCAATGGCTGCTCAATTTTGTAATACTGCATGCCTCACACTAGTAACATCTGCGCTTATCTCATCAAGCATCTGCGAAGTTATGTTTAGCTCACCCCTCGCCCAGCAAGCAAGTTTATGTAAAATTGCGTGAGCCCTGGCTGCTGAAGCACCAGGTAAAAACATAGATGCTAGCCAAATTATACCACGACTCCAAAAGACGGGCTCTTCATTCCTTTCACATTTGAACTCATGGATTGAACGCCGCACCCTGGTTTTAGTGCGGTGGGTGATATTTAAGAGTTGATGCAGGCTTGGATGGAACAGGGTGAGTTTCCCTAAGTAGCACGGTCCCCCATGTGGGATGGCAGGAATCCCATTCCATGCGCAGTCCCCGCATATTAAAAACGTGCCACTGGGGAGGCGTTTCAGGGCTTGATCCATGAGGTTGATTCAGTAGTAAATTGCTTTGGACTCGTAGTTTCTCAGAAACCAGTCTGCAAGAGGGTCAACAGTGGCCCAAAGGCGCTTATTAACATTTAATTGACTGGTAGTGGGAGGCTCGAATGTCATGTAACCATCCCCAGTTTGGTTTGTGGAACCCAGAAGATCTAACTCTTCTGGTGTTCCCATGGTGACATTGATGCTTTTCAAGAATGCACCTTGCCAGCAGGCACGCTGCTGCGCAGGCTTGAGTCCGATCAGCCCTGAACAATTGCCATTGCCTGTGGCGTTCCCTATCAGGGAGCTGTTCTCTAGCATCCCTCGGAAGTCTTGCGGGTTAAAATATGGGACCCCGATTAAACAGGTGTGAAATGGGTCCCCTGGCGTGGCCAGGCTCAGACACATGGAGTCTTGCCCCGTTAATTCAGCTAGGGTGACCCACATGTTTTGTCTCTTTTGAATTACTGTCGACATTGCGTGGGACCCGGTTAGGATGCTTACGTGAAGCAAACCTCTCAATGTTTGCAGACCCAGCACTGCTTTGTCGCTTCCCAGCGCTCAGGGGCCACCGCATGCTGCCACGGGACACGAACCTGTGTGCTACTCCCTCACCCTAACACTGCCACACTCCGTACTGCCTTCACTCGATCTAAATGGGCGGACAGCCGATCGAAGATGTCCGCCAATGCCCTTGTCTCAAGGCAGTCAAAACAATTCCCCACTCTACCTCTGTGGCTGGTGCTATACCCAAGAATTTACGCAACTCCCCTTCTTGATTCCGCCTTCAGAGAGGGTTCCCCAACATCCACCACAAGTCACTAGCAACTACCCAGGGCAGCTGTTAGATTCGCCCCAGGGTCTCGCTATTTCCCCTGCTACGGAGAGTGGTGGACCTGGCAAGTTCTCAGCCCCTTCACTCAGCTGCGTCTGCAGCCTCTCCCAAGGCTTCTCGGGACAGAGGTCCCAGAGTTCCAGCTGTTGTAATAGCGGCATCACTTTCCTCAGGAACCGATGCTGACTGTGCCTTCTCGCTTCGGGGTCCTGTATGCGTAACACGGCACCACCTGCTGGGCACCCCTCTGGTTAGTGCTGCAGCGATGACTTGTCCCTGTTGTTGCAGGACATTCTGCAGCGTTGCGGTAAAGGCAGCTGTTTGAGATGACTGCTCCGTACGGGTAGCACGCACGAGCATCTCGTCTACTCCTGCTCCCTGGGGCAGTGTGGCAAGAATTGTCTTAGTTTGCCTATTAGCATTTTCAAAGGCAAGGCTCCGGAACATTTGCTCTTGGAGCTCTTCAGAGAGCTCAGTTGTGTCCTTCAAGGCTGCTGACAGACGGTCGATGAACTGACCATATGGTTCTGACAGCCCCTGTCGGACTGCTGCATACAGGGGAGACTTCTTCTTTTCAGGTACTGACAACAAGGCTTTGTGGGCAAGAGTCTGTGACAACTGATGAATAACTATGGGCATGGTCAGCTGTGTTACTGTCGCCCCATAAGCCCCGCTCCCAGTTAGCATGTGGGCTTGGATCGCATACAGTGGGTCTTGTGTGTCACTTTGGTGTTTGCTAGCTTCTTCTTGTGCTAGCCGCTTCCACGTTCGCTCCCAGAGCAGGAACTGTGAAGGGGTCAACAACAACTGTGCGATGCTGATGCAATCATTAGGACACAGGGCATCTGCTGTAAAGATAAACTGCAGAATGTTCCATGTAGCTTCAGACCGCAAGCCATGCGTGGTGACCGTTTGGTTGGCTTGCTGCAAGAGCTTCCAGTCATGGGGTTCCCACTTTGCAGTGTCCCCTTGTATCTGTACAGAACAGGCAAGGGCATCCATGGCATTCCAGTCACCTTTAATGATTGCATCACGGATAACTCCATTCCATCTCCTTCGCAATGGATCAGTCCTCCCCGTCAGGGCTGATGGAGGTGATGGCTGCACCTCCCCTCGCGGGAAGGGAGGGGCCGTAGGCACTGTGCCCGGTTCTCCCGACGGGAACGTAGGAGTTCTGGTGGCTATCTTGACCAGTGGGGCCACAGGACGCCACGGTGCTGATGGTGTGGTTTCGCAAGCCTTAGATTCCAGCGCGTCCTGACGTGTAGACAATTCAGCAAGCTTCTTGATTACTTCATGCATCATCTCTCAGTGCTTCTCCTCCTCTTGGGGCTGACCCCTGGCTGGCGCTGTCTCTGCGGGTGACAAAGCCGTAGAGGCTGCTTCGCCGTCAGACGATGATCCGCTGTCCGGCAGAGGGGGGGTGGCGTGCCGCCACTTTCGGCCGGGCACTAGGACCGCTCATTTCTCCTCTGCTCGCCTGCGCCCCACCCCTCCGGGTCAGGAGCCTGCGCTTCCAACTTTGCAGCCATTTCTCCCTCAGACGTCGGAGGGGTAACTTTCTTCCCCGCCGAGTCCAGCAACTCCCACAGGGAACGCACGGGTGCTGCTGTTCCCTTAATCGGTCTGCCTGCGGTCAGCCCGAAGAATCGCGCAACCCTGGACTCCGCCCTGGTCTCCGGCCGCCACTCTGCAAGACCCCCGTCACCTTCCTTCCTGGAGCTGCTACCCCCTAAAGCCTCCATGGCCGCCGCGGCCACTGTCCTCTCTGCTTTCATCTCTGTGAAAGTGCCAGTTACTGCTCTCCAAGTTAATCTGAGAACTTTAGCTTCTTTCCCTTCTTTTCCACCCTCAATCATAGACAGCCACAGTTTGTTCCCAACTTCCCACCACGCTTCGGTCGAAAACAAAAGCGAAGTGTATTTAAAAAATCCATGTTCCCAGGCCCACGTAACGAGGGCATTAGGATCACGATCCTTTACAGTCTCACCTCTCTTAGAGAGGATACTGGCTAGGAGGCGAGGTCCAGCCTCATACTCCATAGCTTCTCACCTGTGGGTGCTCGCTCAGCCGCACAAGCTATGGTCTCTGGCTTCACTCGGCTTTGAGACCACCCACTCCGGCTCCCCAGGCTCCACCACCGATACGATGATTCGGAGTCTTACCGCATTCAAGCAAAAAAATCACTCGGGTCCCTGCTCCAGGCGCCAGATTTAGCGGGGGGGGGGGGGGGACGGGTCCGAGCGCAGGGGAGCCAGCTGAAGTCACGATACAAACACCGATACGATTTGAGCATCGTGCTTCCTTTATTGTTTACTTACACGCACTTATATCTACTTTACAAAGATTCACACCCTATTCCCACAGGACAGCCTCTAAGCAGCAGGGGAGCCGACCAGTGTATAACTTTTCCCAAGGCTGTTCAAGGCTGCCTGCTGCCAGGTGTCTTTCTGGCCTATCTGCAGCCTGAGGCCCCTTCAGGGGTTCTTATCTAGCAACCCTGGGGTGCCCAGACTGTCCTGGAGTATCATATGCCCCTGTTCCACAAGGAATCCCTCTACAGTCACTCGCTTACCCTCCCCTGCCACAGCTGGGCAGAGGAGGGAAAGAAAAAGTTAATGAAGGGTTCATGTGTTGAGATAAGGACCAGGAGAAAAACACTTCAAGGGCAAAACAGGCTCAACTTAGAGGTACAAAGTGAATTTATTACTAACAGAATCAGAGGAGCATAATGAGAAGTAAAATAAATCCTTAAAACACCTTTTCTTCCCCCAGCCCCTCCCTCCTTCCCACCAACAGCGCAGGGAGAAAGGGCATGGGGGTTTGTGGTCAGTTCATCACCAAGATTCTCTCTTCTGCTGCTCCAGGAGAGGAGTCTTCCCCTGTGAGGCCGTGGGGTCCTGCCCACGGGAGACAGTTCTCCATGAACTTCTCCAGTGTGGTTCCAATCTCATAAGCAGCAGTCCTCCCAAAACTGCTGCGCCGTGGCTCTCTCTTTCCACGGGGTGCAGTCCTCCAAGGACAGGCTGCTCCAGCCTGGAAGCAAGGGCCCTCTCTCTCCACCAGGTCTTCCACCAGATCACAGCCTCCTCCAGGCATCCACCCACTCCCGCGTGAGAACCTCCCCCATGGGCTGCGGGTGGATCTCTGCATCCCCCGTGGATCCCCATGGGCTGCAGGGGGACAGTTGCTTCACCATGGTCTTCACCACGGCCTGCAGAGGAATCTCAGCTCCGATGCCTGGAGCACCTCCTCCCCCTCCTTCTTCACTGACCTTGGTGTCTCCATGTTGTTTTCCCTCACATGTTCTCACCTCCTCCTCTTCTCTGACTAGAAGAAAAACTGTGCCTACTTCGTTTTGATTTTCTTCTTAAATATGTAATCACAGAGGCATTACCAACCTCTCTAATTGGCCCAGCTTTGGCCAGCAGCATGTCCATCTTCAGAGCCATCAGGGATTGGCTCTGCCGGACATGGTGGAAGCTTCCAGCAGCTTCTCACAGAAGCCAGCTCTGTGGCCCCCCTGCTACCTAAAACCAGGCGGTGCTAAACCAACACATCTACTAAAACAATGATGATCCTTTTAAGTGGCAAAACATGGGACATCTAATCATTCTATTATTTTTTCATTACTATGTAAAAAAACTTTTTCATAATGGCAGATTTACATGTACAGAAGAATCTTATCAACAAAATAGACTTAAAAATATAAAAGCCTGTTAAGTGTGCTTACATTCTTTGCTACTACCCAAATATTTAACTTCAGATCTTGTTAGGATCTTTGCCTTTCAAAATGTACGGAACGCTGCTTTTTCTTTTAAACAATAATTGTTATCTTGTCTTTTCAAACCTTAATTGAAATGAGACCCACTGCACCCATAAAAGCAGAAGCACACTAAGCAGAACTTAATATTAGCTTGCTAGCACACTAGGCAAACTTTAACTTGGTCTAATCCATTACAAAGAAACCCTTTCATCTGAATATCACCTTAAATCTGGAAGATGCATATATTGTATGTTACTTTTGCAGTTAAACCACATTTTAAACTTGAAACCCACAGTTCTCAGGAATGAACCTGGTTAATCTGCACACATGGCAGAGATGTTCAGAGGCAGGAGTGATCATATAAAAAAGAAAAATTTAGTAATTTTTGTGTGGAATCAACTATCCTATAGTTTACCAATACCCAATTTGTTAATGAATACTTTATCCAGTTATTTTCCTGTTAGTAATGTGGAATTCCTATATAGTATCAAGTCACATTGTATCGATTTATATGCAAACACACCTGTGATGCACACTATTCCCAACTGCCCACTGAAAAATCAATGACTTGCAATAGCAAAATCTAGAATATAACAAATGTGCAGTTGAAATATCAGCTAAACTTGGATCAATAACATGGAATGGCACTGTGTTATCAGAAGAAATGAGGTCAGGACTGAAGTAGTTATAAAACAGCATTTGCACACAGGCAGTGCTTTAAGCATTGACTGTTAATACCCTATGTAAAAGCTCCATGGCTTAGTGAAGGGCTGTTACCAGATTTAAATACACACTACAAGAAATGAGGATATAACCAATGGGCCTGTCCTGTTTGAACACAGTCTGAAGAGCCCTAAGCTTTATTAAAGGCATAACTTTTGTTTAGTGATAACTATCAGTTAACAACTCCAGGACTGACTTGAGCAACCTGGTCTAGTGGAAGGTGTCCCTGCCCTTTGCAGGGGGGTTGGAACTTGATGATCTTTAAGGTCCCTTCCTACTTAAACCATTTTATGAGATGAAATACTGAAAATAGAAGCATGCATGTTGTCACCTTGGTGGGAATTAAACCAGAGAACTGAGTCCCCTGCAGAAAAATGCAAGCGATGCTTCTCAGGTATCCATTAGGAGCAAAATATTTGCAATATCTACAAGCAGCATATATTAGCCATAGAAGGGGAAAAAAAAAAACAGAATTATACCACCTGGAGAAATATCAGCTAAGAATTGATGTGAAATTGCCAGTTAAACTCATTAGGAATCCCATCATATACAGGAAGAAGTTAGAATTATTAATCAGGCAGGAAGCAAGATAACTTTAGAGAATGCAGAAGCTCCATGTATCACTTATTTTAGTTTTAATAGGACAAATACAAGAACAGGAGTCCCATAGACTGCTGCACCCCCAAAATCACTATTTGTATATCAATTAGTTGTCTTTGTTGTATCTCATACCGTGTACTGCAGTATGCCATGAAAGATCCAAAAGCTGTACATACACCAACAATCCAATATGGATTTCACAAGAAAACCACAAGGCAACACTCAGGATAGTCTACCATAGGAGCAAAGCCATGCTTTGTAGTTTTATGCTGAGCTGTCAGAAAGAGTACAGCACTCTGGACTCAGACTAACAGTAATGGGAATGGAAAGTTCCCATTCTATGAAAGCAGGGGAGCTGCAGCTAGAACAGAGGCTTGTTGTACACAGCAGCATACTAAACAGACGAAGATTAGCTTGCTTTGAATCCAAACATAAGCAACTTGATACAGTACAACTGTATAAGCATTTCTATAAATGCAGTGCTACCATTACTGTCCTCATCCTGTTTATGTCACATCCTCCCATCAGGTCTCCTTGACCTCAGCAACTAGGACCATCAAGAACATTATCAAGCTAGCTATATGGCATTTGCTCCATGGTACTGCATATTGCAGCTAATTTAGGATAAAAGTGTTAAAGACTGACTGCTTTGAATATGTAATGATAATGGCTAGTGTGTAAGAACTAATGTATAATGATAATTAATAACATGTAAGAGCTAATTATAAGCACAAGGTATACTGCTAACAAATGTCAGCCTAAAAGCTTTCATCAAAGTTTAAAATTGACCTGATGTCAGTCTATATATGCATACATATTTAATTGTGAAACAACTTTTCTCCTGCAATTTAAACTTTTAAGACTTTATTAGACTCTAGTCACAATGCAATCTGGGTTCTTAAGCATCTGGAGACATGGGGTAGCAAGTTCTATTTAACTGGTCCTCTTAACTGGGGAATAGTAGACTTTAACTGAGTGGAAAGACATTGCAAACAGACTAAGTAGCTGAAGTATGCTAGAAGATTAGATCGAAACCACATTGATTAGAATTCAGGAGGAACATGGCAAAAGCAGCAACTGAAGTTCATGTCTAAAGGAGGAGCTGAGGTCACTTGGTCTGTTCAGCCTGGAGGAGACTGATGGGAGACCTCATCACAGTCTACAACTTCCTTGCGAGGGGAGGAGGAGGGGCAGACATGGATCTCCTCTCTGGTGACCAGTAACAGGACCCGAGGGAATGGCGTGAAGCTGTGTCAGGGGAGGTTGAGGTTGGATATTAGAAAAAGGTTCTTCACCCAAAGGGCAGTTGGGTGCTGGAACAGGCTCCCCAGGCAAGTGGTCACAGCACCAAGCCTGAAAGAGTTCAAGAAGCATTTGGAAAACACTCTCAGGCACATGGTGTGACTCTTGGGATGTCCCGTGCAGGGCCAGGAGTTGGACTCAATGATCCTTGTGGGTCCCTTCCAACTCAGAATATTCTATGATTATATGATATGATTATATTCAAGTACTAAAGCTGAATACTTTAGCAATATTACATAATGCAAATTTTTTTTTTTATTTAATACTTTCATAAATTACTGATTTTTTCACCTGACATCCTGTTCATATTATGACAAAGAAGTCCATAATGGTTAACAGTCTCATTTAAGCTGATCTGAATGTGTACTTTTCCACTTCTGACTTAATTTCTTCAATACATACTAAGAAATCTTCCAATTCTCCACCCAGCAAAATATTTGCATTTTGCTTGCCAAGGATATTAGTACTTCATATAGTATTTTGATAAATACAGGACAACATTCTGACATTTTCACTCTGAGTTATCTGAACCAGCACTGGCTGGATTGATGGTCAGACTGTAATATTCATATACAAATTTGTACAGAGTATGTGAATGCTACAAATTATTCTCCAGGAGAATCCCATGTTCCAAACAATTTCTGCCTGTCTCACCAACAGCAGCCCCATCTCATCCCCTAGGCAGCAACTCTTTCTCTCCCTCACTCTTCTATTGCTCTTTGGCATTTTCCTCTCCAGAATACAATCACCTCAGGCCTTTCACATATGAATAAGCATTCCTGACCACATGTGCCTCTATAATGTATTTGGATGGACTGTCTACCATCTCCATTCAGATTTCTCTCCCATTTAACCAAGATTTTCCACCAATCTGGATGTAACTACTAAATTACTTAAAGCTCACACTAAAGCCTAAAAGTATAATTGCCTTGTGTCCTAAATAAACCCCTATCTAGTTAGGGCTTGTAATCTATATATTTGTTTACTCAAGTCATCTTTTTAGCGGCAATTAAGGCTGAGAAAGTACTTCATCAAGTTACAGAAATTAAATTATTTCATGAAGTGGTCTCATACTAAAACATAGTTTTCCAACCTCAGACAATTGGAAACAATACGTCCCCATGCAATTAGCAATTATTACAAATTTATTGCTATGGTACTTCTGCCCAGGCCATGGATTTACAGCTTAGCTTTTTTAAAAAAACCTTTCACCCAACTGCAGCAGTAATTTAGTGTGTCCAAGCTAGACTAATACAACAAAACTTGAATCTGTGCATATATCAACTTTTTAATAATACCCATAATTCCTTCTCATCCCTTGACCACAGCAGAACTTTCAATTTGAGTTCAAGCTTCCCCTCTGTTATAAACTGGTTAAACACCTTCGAGGCTTTTAGCCAGATAGTGTAAAACACAACACAGCATAATATATTGACTTTCACTATCTTCATTCATAACTTAATTCACATGGCTACTTCTTGACAGTTCATTACTTAATGTAATCCAGTGAGCATACAATATTCATCCTTGTCAGAGACTGGAAAATATTGATGTCTTGAGACATTTTGGAATGTATGTGTGTGTGATGGAACGGGCAGGTCAGGCCTTGCTTTGGTTGATGCCATGAAGATTTTTTGCCTTTTCGTTTATACCCCTGTATACCTTTTTATAACTTCTGTATTCTTAGTGCTTTTTGCCTACATTCTTGGACTTGTTTGTCAAGCTAAGAGACTAAACATTTTAGAAGCTTCGTAGCTAGGGATCAGTGTGCCCCAGACCCCAAGGTCCTCTCCAGAACACATTCTGTAAACTAAGATAGAACCATCCAGGGGAAGGTTCCTTGGGGAGGGGGGCTCACTTGAGCCTCTCATCGGGGAATCTTTCCTAGATATGCTAATTAGTAAAACCTATAATGTTATACCAGATCTTTTGGGTGGGCATTTTTGGGTGGGGTGCATTTTGTTGCATTTGACCTGGACGTGTGCACCTAAGGATCCTTGAAATAAATACCAAGGTAAAATCCCTTTTTCCCTTCTAACCATGTATGACTCTTGATTTTAAGACCAGGAAAAGGCATCAGTTGCTGGCGACCACAAAGGGACCCTAAAGACCTTGAAACTCACAGTCTTGGGTTGGAACACATCTTGCTTTGCCCCTCTCTTTGCCGGCAAATTACAGAGGGGCTGGAGCCACAGTCCAAGACGGTGACCAGGACTTTAGAACCCAGCACGGAAAGGCAGAAGCACAGAAAGAGGTGAGTGAAAAGGGGATTGATATTACCGAGATTGTGCTGGCACTAGGGAAGGAGATCTCCGAGGGGGTTGAAAAGGTTGGGGGCAGAGAAGCCCACGAAAGGGGAAAGCTTAAAACTTTCCCCTGCAAACTGTGGAAAGGAGGGGGACGCCCTCCACGGAGTCCACAAGAGCCCAGAGGCTGCACCCCACGCAGCCGCAGGAGTGGCTCAGAGGTTGGTTGGTTGGGACGTCGGGAAGTTGTGGGTTCGAATCCTGTTGAGACCAGATTTTTGCGCACACGCATTTACTGTTTGCTAAAACTAGTTGCTTTTTAGTATTTTAAAGTGCTGTTTTGAAGTGTTTGTATAGTAAGCTAGATAAACTGCCTGGGAAGTCGGATTGCAGGCTGAATTCCGGAGTTAAAAACTTCCCTCTGGCAGAGTTTTTCTGTCTGTGAGCAAACATGGGTGGTGTTTTTTCAGATGAAAATGAAAAAATCCCTCCTAACAGCCCATTAGAGTTGATAATAAAACACTGGAAATGGCTGACAGGGCGAAAAACTACTTTGGACACCCGAGAATTGATCGGACTGTACACATGGGTTTGGCCAACTTTAAAATTAAGTCAAGGAAATTGGCCTCGCTATGGGAGTTTGGAAAGTAACATCATTACTGACCTGATGGTAGAACTGAGATCATTACGTAGGTTTGATGAACTAAGATATGCAGAACTTCTTACTATGTATCTGAACAGGGAAGAAGCATATATAGTAGACAAAAGTAATATGGAAGTGACTTTGAGGAAGAGAAAGGGAAAGAAAAAGCCGCAGCAAGCTGACTCGCATACTAATATGGACAGAGAAATCGATATGACAGATCTAGATATGGAAACCCCAGCTTTGTGCAATGGGGGAGGGTCTCCCCCCCCATTCAACCGCTGGGGCAGCCCGCACAGGTGGGGGTGGGGGTCAGAGGAATGGGGCAGCTGGTGGGAGTGGGGGCGGGGGGGTGGGGGAGCGGCGGCTCCACCGCCACTACCGCCTCTGCCGGCGGGGCAGCCCGCACAGGTGGGGGGGGGGGGGGGGGGGAGGGGTGGCTCCGCCGCCGCCACCGCCTCCGCTGTCTCTGCCGCTGTCCGAGCGGGGGCACGGGAGGGAGCAAGCAGCCAGCTCCAAGCCAGAGGAGCAGTGCGGAGCCTCCCCCCCCCCAAGCCTCGTCAGGGGCGGAGGGCAGGCACAGAGGTGGGAGAGATGCAGGTATGCCACCAGCCCCTGACTGCCCCAGAGGCAGAGATGGGGAAGGGGGAGGGGAAGGGGCAGGCTGGCCACCTTTCCCCGAGTACCCCGAACACAGAAGTGAAGGCAGAGATGGACACGGGCAATTGCGGCAGCATTCCCCGGTACGGAGAACCGCAAGTTTCCAAGCCAGAGACAGGAGGAACCGCTCGCTCTCCCCACCCTGCGGCGCGGCCAATGTTAAAGCTGAGGGCAGACAGGATGGCCCCGACCCAGGCGCCTCTTTCAGAGCTAGGGATGGGAGAAGCTGCTTGCAGCCCCTGCCTCCCTACCCCTCCACTGCACCAAAGAGCGAGACAGTCCCTGATCAACATTCGGCTGGAACAATCTTTAAAACCAATAAAGCAATTTCAATCAAAAGTGAATGGGATGATTCTGATACAGATGGTTCTCACGGGGAGGGTGGTAGAAGAAGGGGCAGGATAGCACGAGAAGCTATGAGAGCAGTCAGTCCTGTCGCTAAACACACAAGGTCCAAAGCAGGTAAAGGGGGGGAGGAAGAACTTGCATTAGAAGCACCTCTGAGACAGGCTGTGGGATATCAAGGAGTGATTTATATAACGACACCATTTTCCCTCGGAGAATTACAGCAGTGGAAAAACTCAATTGGGAAGTACAGGGACAACCCGGAGAGAGTAGCTATGCATGTAGAAATGGCCATAAAATCCCAAAACCCAGATTGGGGTGATCTAAATGTTATGCTAGATGAATTATTGGATAAAACAGAGAGAGAAATGGTTAACAAAGCTGCTATATCTGCTATAGAAACTCAAATTGCAACTGGGAGTCTCCAAGGGTCAGTTAATGATATCTATCCCCGAGCAAACCCTGGCTGGGATCCCAATGTCCCAGAACAGATGGAAAAGCGGAAGCGATACCAAAAATGGGTGGTTGTTGAGTTAAAATGTGCCG
This sequence comes from Corvus hawaiiensis, assembly GCF_020740725.1. NCBI lineage: Eukaryota > Metazoa > Chordata > Aves > Passeriformes > Corvidae > Corvus > Corvus hawaiiensis. The sequence goes on from NC_063254.1 coordinate 415,270, forward strand.
TTCCTAAAGCAGTGAATTGGGCTAGGTTATATGAGATCAAACAAAATCCAAATGAGACCCCCACAGAGTTTCTAAATAGGCTTAAAGAGGCTGCACAAAAATACACTACCTTAGACCCTGACTCACCTGAGCAGCAGATCCACCTGGCCTGTTTATAGGTCAATCTGCTAATGACATAAAGAAAAAGCTGCAAAAGATAGATGGGCCAGCGGACATAAGTAAATTATTGAATGTGGCCTGGAAGGTATACCAGAACAGAGACTTAGCAGATAAAGATAAACATAATAAACCCCACCTCAAGAAGAAGTATGATAAGGGAAAATCATCTGACACATCAAAAAGGGGTCCCCCTTTTCCCCTAGCTGAGGATCAATGCACAATTTGCAAAAAGTGGGGGCACTGGAAAAATGAGTATCCATCGCGAGCAGAAAAGAAGCCCCCAGTTTTGGAACTAACTGTAAATACAGACTGACGGGGACTGAAGGTAACTACCCCAGCAGAGCCTTCGGTTGTAGCTAAGTTGGGGAACGATGATGTTGAATTTCTGGTTGATACAGGGGCAACATATTCTGTGTTAAACACTTTAAAAGGTAAACTGAGTCAAGACACTGTAGATGTGATTGGAGCTACAGGGGTAAGTGAAACAAGGCCTTTTCTCCAACCTTTAACATTTAAATTGGGAAAACACTGGGTCACTCACCAGTTCCTGTATATGCCAAATTCCCCAATGCCATTATTGGGCAGAGATTTATTGGAAAAATTGGAAGCAGAAATTAAGTTTTCCAAGGAGGGGGGAGTGAAAGTTATAAGCCCAGAATCTAAAATTATCGAAGCAGCTGCTATACTTGTACAGGAATGCCATGGAAAAATTCCCAAAGAAGTTGAAGAGGCTGTCATTCAAATAGCGTGGGCCAATGATTCTCCTGGGAGATCCTAAAAAGCTGAACCTGTGAGTATCACACTCAAAGCAGGGGCTACACCAGTAAGGCAAAGACAATATCCTCTGAAATTAGAAGCTCGCAAGGGATTAGTACCTGTGATTGAAAAGTTTCTCAAATTTGGGTTGTTAGTAGAATGTGAATCCAGGTACAACACACCAATCTTGCCAGTAAAGAAAGCTGATGGTAAAAGCTACAGGTTGGTACAGGATTTGAGGGAAATCAACAAGATAACACAGGACATACACCCAGTGGTAGCAAATCCTTACACACTTTTGACAACACTAACAAATGAATTAGGGTGGTTCACTGTTTTAGATCTCAAGGATGCCTTTTTCTGCATTCCTGTGCATAAGAATAGCCAAGAACTCTTTGCTTTTGAGTGGGAGAATCCTGAAACAGGGAGAAAGACCCAGCTTACCTGGACAGTTTTACCACAAGGATTCAAAAACAGCCTGACCATATTCAGAAACCAGCTGGCAAAGGAGCTTGAGGACTGGAGGAAACAAGAACCAGGAGGAGCAGTTCTCCAGTATGTTGATGACATCTTGATAGCGGCCAAGACACGAGATGACTGCATAAAGCTCACTGTAAGCCTGTTGAACTTTTTAGGCCAAAGTGGGTATCGGGTCTCAAAAGAGAAGGCACAGGTTGCCAGGGAAACAGTAGTATACCTGGGCCTGGAAATTTTCCGTGGACATCAACAACTCAGCAGAGAGCGGAAGGAAGCCATCTGTCGACTTCCAGAGCCCCATACTGTAAGGGAGATGCAGGCCTTCCTGGGAATGGTAGGTTGGTGTCGCCTATGGATATCAAACTATGGTATATTGGTAAGACCTTTATATGAGGTCCTTAAAGCAGCTGAAAAAGGGACAATCATGTGGACAGAGAATGCCAGGGCTGCATTTAAACAGCTGAAACATTCCTTGATGTCAGCCCCAGCTCTGGGGCTGCCGGACTTGACTAAACCTTTTGAACTCTTTACACATGAGCGACTGAATGTTGCTCTGGGGGTACTGGCACAGCACCTTGGAGACCAGCGAAGAGCTGTGGCCTATTTCTCAAAACAACTAGACAATGTAGCCCAGGGTTGGCCAGGATGCTTGAAAGCTGTGGCAGCCACAGTCCTTCTGATAAAGGAGGCCTGTAAATTCACCCTTGGGCAGCACATTGTCGTGTATGTACCCCATGCAGTGATAAATGTGCTGGAGCAAAAGGGGGGACACTGGCTCTCCCCTAGCAGGATGCTCAAATACCAATCTGTGTTGTTGGAACAGGATGATGTTACTCTAAAGACAACTTCTGTGATAAACCCTGTGATGTTTTTATCATCCACATTACTTGACAGTGTGCCTGAGCATGATTGTTTGCAGACAATAGAGGAAACTTATTCCAGCAGACCAGACCTGACAAGGCAAGGCAGTGAAATGCTCCACTCCCCAGGCATAGAACCAGCATCCCAGCCCCACAGTGTCTGTCAATCAGGGTACACCAGGGGCAGTGCTACACTCTGCCCTAAACCAGCTCCTGAGTGGCTGAGTGACTGGAAGTCCCACCTGAGAGGAGGGTCCATGGAGGCCCTGGGGTTTCAAAGGCTGACCATGAAGTGACCATGTGTCTGACCCTGCCTCCTCTTGGAATCCACACTGGAACCCAGAAGTTGGTAGCTATATGTGTGTTTTTCTATATCTTTTCTGTCTTTCTCTCTTTCTTCTCCTAATTCTCTTTTCATGGACCATTTTGGGTAATGTAACATTAAACAGTTTAAAGCTTGCTAAATTAAATGGGCTAAGTTAATACTATGATAAGTGTTTTATGTTGAATTGGATGTTGTATTAAATCCTTTGCCAAAGTTCCTTGATTTTCTATATTTTACCAGTAAACTTTTGTGTAATTTTGACCTCTTGAGAATATCTGGTCGGTATTTCTTCTGTGCACTAACCCAGAGTAAAGGAACCTCGGTTTATCCCCTTACATTTAAATGTTCTGGGGTATTACAATCCTTTAGTCCTCTATTCCAGAGAAATCAGCTTCTCAGTTACGGTGGTTAATATAGTCCAACCAGACCCCACGTTTTCCATTCAATTAAAGACTACTGTCACAGGAATCTGTTGATTTCCAAATGCAGCATTCACGTCTCCTAATTTTATGATTTATCATTAGGCTTATCTTCATTGCTGAAAGTACAGTAAGACTACACAGTGAGAGCAGTTTTCCAAATTTATGCTTATAAGTCAATGAAACATGGACATTCTATACTACTAGTAGCATTAATTACACACAGAAAATCATTACATCCCCCATCAGACAAATGGTCATACCTAATCTGAGCACCTAAAAGAAGGCTTCATGAGAATCCAGTCCCCTCCCTCTCCTACAAGGAAACATTAGTCATCAACACAATTTCATACCACTCATACCCTGCTTTCTACTTAAGGAAAATTTCCTGCAATACAGAAGGTTAGGAGATACGTAGTTACTATGCCTGACTCTGGATTAGCAAGATCAAGGAAAACTATACTTACAGTATAGTGAAAGACTGTCAAATATTCAAGATGAGGATCCCAATTACATCAGATCAGTGCTACTGAACATTAAGTCAGTAAGAAACCCAACTTCTCTACCAAAGTAATCGCAAAACACAGTAACAAATAAGTTCCGCTGATAACAAAAATAGCTTTTCATTATCATCTCAACATTTAATCAACTACTGGTATTCTCCTATGCATTTAGATACATGTTACTAAGCTTATATTAATATATTAAGACATTACAAGGACATGAAAATAAAGATTAACTATGTACCACAGGAAGAATAAACAATTATCATAATTCATTTTCTATTATTGAAAACAGGTTTAAAAAAATATTTAATTTGCTACCAAACTATCAAACCAGAAGCATTCATTCTGAAAAAGTAAATTTCTGTATCCTAGAGACACATGACCTAATAGCATTCCTGAACCTCTAATACTTACATAGCAATCACTAACTGCAACTAGAAATAATTAACAGCAGTTTATCAGGTTTCAGATATGCTATTTCAAAGTACAAGCAATTAAACTATCAAATACCAGTCACCAAGCATGATTCTGAATGAAAATGAAACAACTAAAATATCAGAATAATTTTGAGAAATACTTTTTATTCTTTCTCAGTGTACTCAAGAAGCTCCAGAACTGGGGGGAAAGGGGGTGAATCAACAATTCAACACCAAGTTACCAGATGCAACAAGTGCCAGATAGAAGAAAAAAAGCTATCTGCAGGAAGTTTGTGTTACACACTTCCTAGTCATAAGACAAGGAGCTCACCAACTTCCCTTCCCAAAGCACAATATACCAAAACATTCCCAAAACAATATCAGCATCACTATATTCTCCACCACCAGAACTGGAATTCAAGCTGCTGAGATGTACTCTACAGCACATTTCCAAACATCCCTTGGCCTACCTCCTTGCCACCACCTTCCTGTCTCTGCCTGGTTGGCATGTTAAGCCTCTTACTAGTGAATAAAACACCTTTTTCAAAGTCCTGAGCAGAGACTGGTACCTCTACAGACTACTAGAAGTACACTTAAATGAGCACTTCTAGATGCTGTTGCCGTGCACCATAAACTCCTGAAAAAGTTAAATCTTGAGCAAGTTTAAAAGTTTAAGCAGCTTTAAAAAGAGCTTTAAAAGAAATTAGCTTATCTATTTTAATTTTCAGATGACTACCATACATATCAGACATCCAAATGTAAAAATCTGGGGTTTTTTCACAATCTTTTTCCCAAAATACATAAAGTTGATGTAATCAATCGGGTCCTTTTTTTCAAAATCCAACTGTGTTTAAAAAAAAAAAATCTATTTTTAAGCTGAATATTAGTAAAGGAAACTTAATATTTGTCATCCTCAATTCAGTTTGAAAGCAAAACATTTGGTGGAATAAGAACATAAATACTAAGATTTAACACTACTGCTCTAGGAAGTTATGTGCTACACAGGTCTAGCTTTTCCCCCCACCCCCCCTCCAGTCAAATAACTGGCTATTTAACAGTAACACAGAAAAGCATGCTTTTTGGCAAGCATTAGTCATAATTAATATATTTCATAACTCTGAAAGCTACAAAAATATTTTTCTTCTTCATCTTCTAAGGCAAATAAGCATAATACTGGATCTTTTAACATTAGGCAGAAACAGGACCCTGCTTTAGAGAAGGAAATACATAATACAACATTTTCTTTTACAATTTTTGTACAGAGTCATGTTCAGAAAGTACAGTCAAAGAAATACTACCCTCTCTTTCTAGTGCAAAGTGTAAAGACTGTGATGGATGCTGCTGCCTTTCTGAAGCTGGTCTGGGGTCTTAGGCTGACCCTTGGGAAAACTCCACCTCCTCCACAAGCAAACTGTATCCCTACCCACAGAAACCTCCAAAATAACAGATATGAAAAGCTGTGCATTGCAATCTCAAATAAAACCAGCTTGTTTTCTTATTCGTAACTTCTTTCCCTGGCTCCACAGTGTTGCACTAATATAACTAACTTTAATATTAAACAACCTACAATTTATTTGGCATACCCATATTTACCTTCACCAGACATTAGCCTACAAATATGTAACACCCAAAAACATGTCAATACTGAAATAGCACTTACTGTAATCACAGCCTTGCTCAGACAGATAGAGCCTCTACAGCCATACTCTGTTTCATCTTCAGACTTGTAATAACTGAGTGTGTTTCTTTTCAGAACTACCCATCGATCCTGCCACCCATGAATATAATTGGTCCACTGTAAAAAAAAAAAAAAAAAAAAAAAATCAAAGATCAGCTAATAAAAAAACAACAATAAAAAAGTTTGGCTGATATTTCTCAGGCTTCAGGAAACACACTTCCACATCGAAGTTCCTTCTTTATATTCACCTTAAAATTATAAGCAGGAAATACAATGGGGAAAAAAACCCCAACACACTGGAGTTCTGAAACATTTAAAGAGACCGGTAGGATACACTTCTGTAAGGCCCTAGAAAAATCTCTCAACAAGACTGTTAAAAGGGCTTACAGTTTTTCATATACTCTGAGTTAGATGCAAGGGAGAAATACCAACAAGATATTATCAAGAGTCAAAACAACAAGAAAAACTTTACTGGCAACTTCAGAAAATTAGAGAACTTCGGCAAAAGTTTAGAGCAGCATTCGACATAAAACATTCCACAAAACATTAACTTAGCCCATTCAACTTAGCAAACTCCAAACCCATCTGATTTTAAGTTACTCAAAACTCCAAGAAGAAGGAATTAGAAGACAGAAAAGATATAGAAAAGAACAAATCTAGCTACCACTCCTAGTTCCAGCGGTGTTCAGCTGATAGAAATTCCAAGAGAAAGTAGGGTCAAGACGTGCTCGCCTCATGTTCTGGGTTAAATACCCTTTAGCTTTCCTGGGTCCTTCCGGGTTATCTGGCCCTCTGGGGCTAGACTAGGGCTCCAGGGGTGGGGTGTGGGGCATTGCTTCCGGTGTGCCAGTGATTGGCAGCCACTGCAGGGCTGGAATCCAGGCCCGGGGGGGGGGGGGGGGGGTGTGTACGGGGCAGTGCATTGCCTCACCAAAGGCAAGGCTCGACCTGCCCCTTTCCCCACACACGCACCCAAAATGTTTAGAGCCAGCGATCCTTCCAGTCTCACAACTTCTAATGATTCTCTTACCAAATTATTCCTTTTCCTTCAAAGCTTTGCTCTTTACTAAAGGGCAGAACTAAAACAGTAGTGCATACATAGAACTGCAGCCTACTTTTATTGATTTAAAATGTAATTATATACATTAAGTTATTAAAAGTAAATATTTCTTTAGTAGAAAGTTTGGTATGCTACCATTTCATTTTAATTAGCTTGTCTCAAGTATTGCTGAGGCATCAACTAGCAAAAGGTAAACGTCCCTCAAGTATATTCACTGCAACAGGTTTCACCATACTTGGCTATTCATATTCCATTCCACGTTCTCACAGAAAAGGCAACATCAGCTACACTCAGCACAATCATCCAGAAACGTTTTCATGTACATAAGCTACAGAATGTCAGAAGAAGCCATGGCTTCACCTACTACACCAGTAAAATACAGTACTAGGACTTATTAGATTATAAGATTTTACAGATGAGAGCCAATGGCCTTCTTTTCTTCTAGCTCTTCCTCCCATCTCTAGGCTTAGAAACATTTTCAAGACTGAGGGAGTTCACAGAGTCCCTCACAAAAAACAGAGTAACCCTATCACAGCTGTTCTCAGCATCCAGGGTCTACTTATAATTTCAGTACTCTATGATATGTGCCTTCTACACAGGTCTCTGTCTGGCCTTATTGCATAGGAAAGAAATTCAAAACATAGTGCTTTAATTCTAAAGATATTTCAACATTATTCTGAAACTTTCTGTTTAAAAAATTCTGCTTTCAAAACTTAGTGATTCAGTATTCAGCTTTAAAACACTCCTTAAATTTCCCAGTATCATCCAACACATATTTGCAAGTCATTTAACTTTCAGCGATATAAGAGCAAAAAGTGATGTTTATTTTTAAAGGGGGGAAATAAACTTCAATGTCATTTTTCTTCAACTCCTCCCCACCTCCTGTATCTCTCGCTGCAGGGGTATTTTATTGCCCTGTTTTGATAGTCGGACCAAAGATTGTGCCATTCGTGCTGGGACCTGCTTCTAGGAAGTGACCACGAGTTGCGCCTGCCTTTAGGAGCTCCCGGGCAGGGATGTGTGATGTCGCGACTCCAGACCACACCCAGGCCCGACGTCAGCTTCGGCCAGGAGCCTAAGGAGTGGGGGAGACACTTCCCCGCGCGCACTTGGCTGCCCCCTCGTGGGCCTCTTTCCGGAAGCTCACGCCAGGCAGCCAGCGGGCTCGATACGGGGGCAGGGGGCGGCAGGGACTACCAGCCGCCAACCCCTCCCCCAGCCGCGGCTGAAGCCGCACCCGCGGCTCTTCCTCAAGAAACTGCTTCCTCACGCCGCCTCTCGAAGGTTGCGAGGGGTGGGGGAAGGACGGGCAGGCACTGAGCAGATGAGAGTATAAGCACGTGAGCCTCCTCCTCCCCCCCCCCCCGGTCCAGCGGGGATGTGGTGGTGCCTCCGGTTGAGGGAGGGGGCGCAGGGGATTTGCGCCCGACGCCAGAGCGGCTGCCTAGCAGGCTCCGCGCCATCAGGTGGTGGCTGCCTCGGCCATGACGGCGCCTCCTACGCCCCCACCAGGCCCCTCCACCAGCGCCGGGGAAGGCAGGAGCTTTAGCCTGATCCTTCGGAACAGCGGGGTGGGGAGGAAACAGGCAGCCGGGACTGACAGCCCTCAGCCAGCTGCAGGATTAGGGTTAGGGCCAGCTACAGGAAGGGGACTATAGTGCGACGCGGAAAACGGAAGCGAGAGGCCGTCAGGCACAGGCTGCGGGGAGGAGGAAAGGCAGCTTACCTTGCTGAGTACCCCACAGAGCTCAACAGGCAGCCCGAGCTCTGTCTCGGGGTCGTCTTCGGAGCCAGAGGAATTCCAACTCTGATTGTCCGACATAGTCGAGCAGGGAAGAGCCGAGCGATCCCCGCCCACAGCAGCCTTAGCCTCCTCCTGCTGAAGGGACGGGAGCAGCGGGCTCTACCTGAGTAGCACCAATCCGCACCCGCAGTACCACCAGCAACCGGCCGGCGCCGAGGCACGCAAGCCTGGGCTTCCTCCTCACTATTGCTCCACGGCCCCTGCTGGCGGCAAGAACCACAGCACAGAGGCGGCGAGGAGACACAAGTACGCGTCTGCCTGCCACGCAATCCACTTAGAGCGTAGCCACCACCACCATCTTACGCAAGGCAAGTGCTGTGTGCCACTATTTATTAGCTCCGCCCCTCGCCTTCCTTCCCAGGTCCTCTAGCCGGGCCGCGCGATGGCTTCTGGGAGTTGTAGTCTTCTTTCTTTCAGCAGTCAGGCTGGCTACAATTGGCTCTTGGAGACGTAGTCCGCTGCAGTGGCTCTCTCCTGTCGCCGGGTGGCTGCCGCCTTGGTGTTCGTCGTTTCTGTGGAGCTAGCGGTAGGTTTCACCTTCGTAACTCGATGAGGTGGTGTGCCGGTTTGGACAAATTTGGAGGAAAATATCCTCTGATAGAAGGCAGGTTACAATCATCCCTCCCCCACCAGGTTTGGGAAAAAAGAGAACTTTTCCTCGGAGGAAAGTGAAAGAGATAAAAAACTATTTATTTAACAAACACACAGGAAAAGGATAATAATGCTAAATGATAAAACCTCTTGCTGTAGGGAGAAACCTGGAAAAATTTCAGAGTCCTTCTGTACGTGTGGTCTCTCTCCTCCTCCTCGGAGCTGGGTCGGTGTGGGCCCACCTCTGGGGCCTTGGTGGAAAATTCTCCTGGTGTGTTCTGATGTTGAAACAGTCCAGAAGAGGAGAAGGGAAAAAAACCAAAGTCCCAGGTGTGAAAAACAAGGTTCACTCTTGGTAAAATTTTAAAAAAAGTTTAATAAAAGGGACAATTAGGAGACAATAGCAAAAAGGGTATTACGGCCGGGTGCTTTGGCAGAGAGCCAAAGGCACACCTCTACATCCAAAAGATCATCTTTAAAAGTACATCTCTTATTGCATATTCATCACAATCATGCATGATTCATAAATTTTTTTGACTTTCTGTGTATCATCCCATCAGCCTTATCTTCCTCCTTGGCTCCATTCCGTCTCTGCTCCCTCCATAAATTCTTCTCTCTGGTTTCTGGTTTTCTTCTTCTCTGATAAGATACTCCAGGAATGTGGAGACTTTCTCTGCCTATCTTTTCTAAATTGATTACATAAACAATAGACATTCTATTGTACTGGTTTGGCCAAATTTAGAAATATATCCTCTGAGAGAAGGCACAACCACCCCTTCCCCACCAGGTTCGAGGAAAATAAATTTTCCTCAAAGGAAAGTGAAAGAGATAAAAACTATTTCTTTAACAAACACACGGGAAAAGGAAAATAATGCTAAATAATAAAATCTCTCGCTGTGGAGAAGAAACCTGGGAAAGTGTTAGAGTCCTCCCTTTGGTCTCCTCAGAGCTGGGGCTTGGCCCAGGGCCAGGCCCTCTGCGCTCGGTGGAAAGCCCTCCCGATGTGTTCCGATATTGAAGAAGTCCAGCAGAAAAGGGAGAAAATCCGAAATTCCAGGGAAGAAAAAAAAATTCAACTCTCAGTCTCTGTCCGGAGAAAAAGAAGCTGAACAGCTGGCCCAAAAACTGACTCGGGAAACAGCAAGCCGGGTGCTTCCTCCTTCCCCTGCCACAGCTGGGAGAAAAAAAAAAAAATTGCTATCTCTGTGTGACCTTGAACAAGCTTCAAACTGCTTTGAAAAAGTTTTGCTCAGTTTTTCCTTCCCCCCTCAGGCTCAGTTTAGAGGCATAGAAAGGCACAAAGTTAATTTCTGGGCATAGGGCAGCGATATGGGATACACATCATAAAGTCACCCCAGGACAATCATGTATTACATTACAGAACCTAGGTAAAGTTTTTCTAACATTAAGGAACATGCGAAAAGCCAACATCACAATACATTCATAACAATACTTCCATTTTCCTTTTTTTACAGATCACTTGGCTTGAGCAGTATCCCATGTTTTCTAGCCTTTATTATTTGCTCATTTTTTTAACAAGTCAATCTTGCTTTTTCAAAGGGGTCTTTGATATCATTTTGCTTCTTCAACACCATGATCTTTTGTGCTGTTCCAGATGTAGCCAATTTTGGTTCCACAGGCATTGGTACTATTTGCATGCCTTGGACCACAGAAGATATTAATCGAATGAAACAGGGGATCAGGCAAGGGAGAAATATCAAGCCTGTGGTGGCACATAAAAGGAAGAAACCTAGCTTCTTCCACCATTCTATTCCCAATACATTATCCCACCAGCTAAGTTTTAGTGCGGATTCCCACTTTTGGACCGGTACATGGGCTATTTTTCTGATATTTTTGGCTATATCTAGGACGGCATCCCCATGGTCATCTATCTTCAAACAACAGTCTGATGTATTAAATTTTCTACAAACACCTCCTTCCTCAGCCAATAGATAGTCTAAAGCCAACCTATTTTGATACATTGCAGCTCTTGTTTGGCTTTGTTGGCTAGCTAGTGATGCCTTTTCCTGGTCTTAAAATCAAGCGTCATACACAGTTAGAAGGGGAAAAGGGATTTTACCTTGGTATTTATTTTAAGGATCCTTAGGTGTACACGTCCAGGTAATATGCATCGAGATGCACCTCGCCGAGTCTATCTCTGTCCCCTCTGTCTCTGTGTCTCTCTGTGTCTCCCCCCAACATTGGGTATAACATTATAGGTTTTACTAATTAGCATATCTATCAAAGATTCCCCAATGAGAGGCTCAAGTGAGCCCCCCTCCCCAAAGAACCTTCCCCTGGATGGTCCTATCTTGGTTTACAGAATGTGTTCTGGAGAGGACCTTGGGGTCTGGGGCACACTGATCCCTAGCTACGAAGCTTTTAAAATGCTTAGTCTCTTAGCTTGACAAACAAGTCTAAGAATGTAGGCAAAAAGCACTAGGAATACAAAAGTTGTAAAAAGGTATACAGGGGTATAAAAGAAAAGGCAAAAAATCTTCATGGCATCACTAGTAATTCCAATGCCTGACCAGTTTGGTTCATTATTATTTCTACAACTGCTTGAAGTCTTACAATCCAATTCAACATGTAAATTTGGGTTCGATACCCCCAACTCCTATCTTGTGCCCAGGTGGCTGGCCCATACGTTTCAATTATGCGCTCAGCGGGCCATTCCTCGTCTCCTCATTTCTGAGATCCTCCAATCAATTCTCTTTTATTTCTTTTTAGATCCTCATACACTGGTATTCCTAGTTCATCTCCATCAGGCTCTGGTAAAAGAAAGAATCCTGGGTGTATGATTCCCAGGGTACATCTCCCTTTCCACCGAGAGGGGACCTTTGCATATGCCCTTTTTCCACATATCCAGAATAGGCCATCTGGTGCCTTCCAGTAATCAAATTTTTGTTGATTTATATTTTCCCAAAATTTTGATATGTCTGGGATCCCAAAATAAGGATTTTTGTTTATATCATTGCATTGAAAGAGTTTGACCTTATTATTGTACTTACAATTATTTTCCTTTGCTTTTTCCTGAGTCCAATACAGAGCTGGTTTCTCGGGGACCCACCATGTAAAAGTTCCATTACTGTCCTTATATCTCTTACAGGGAGTATTTCCTACTTTGTTAAGGAAATTGTTCCCGGTATTCCAGAGACACTCCTCTCCTATCACTGTTGAACTTAGTGCCCAACCTTCTGGTCTGTTTTCTCCCCTTATGTCTTGGTTTGAAAGACAGGTGTCTGCTAAGGAAGGCAGAAGCCTCCCTTGGAATGGCAGATGCGACCCCCCTTCCCTCCGAATTATTATAATTATGAAATTAAGGGGCTTTCAGGCAAAGATATGAGGAACAGGAATAACAGTTCTTTACTATTATATATCTAGATGTGTATAAGCAGTCAAACAAAAAACAATAACTATGGCAGTAACAGCAAACAATCACAAACCCAGTCCCAGCCTTCTTGGCTGTCAGGCCCTTTCCTCCTTGGTTGCAGTTCCGCTTGCAGCCGGCAGGGGTGCTGGCTGCTCCCGGTGAGCAGGGCAGGTGCAATGGTTCCCCTGCGGCTGCAGGGGGCACTCCGGAGCGAGCTTGGGGAGCACGGGGCACTGGTGCCCTGGGATCCCGGGGAGGGATGGAACAAAGAAGCTTCACAAACCCCTGGGCAGCTGACCCCGGTGTCCGGCCAGACACTCGGGAACAGCCGGGACGAGCACAAATCCCGGGTGGCCGACGAGATGTATCCAAACTGCAGAGCTGCAGTGGGAACCCCCTGGAAGTCTCAGCAGGCAGGGTGCGATGGGGCTACAGAGTAGTGAAGGCTCGAAGCAACGGTGGGGACAGGGCAGCTGCAGCCCGGCTCCCAGCGGGGCAGGGAAGGCGGGCTTGGGGTCCCGGGGTTTCTCCGGCTGAAGGAAAGCAGCCGGAAAAGCAGCCTCTCTCTCCGTCCAAACGCCGGGAACTGACTGCCCACCAACCCAAGTGAAAAAGAGTAATCAGATGCACCCCACCTCTATAGCCAGGTCTTTTGTTTTTCTTAAATATCCAGCAATTTGTCCCCCTAGCAACACGTATGGGGAAAATTCCTTTAACAGAAAAAAAACCAGGAGAACTCCTACAACCCCAACACCTTATCTTTGTCCGATTCCACTTAAGGAGTTCTATTGGGCTTAAGCTACTGCCTTTCCATGGCCATTCCTCTGTCATCAGAGGCCCTCCACAGACCCAACAGTTACATCAAGCTCTTTACCTATCCTTTCCCCTAATTCCACAAACAGGTTTTTTCCAAATTTTGAGATATCCTTTTCATTTTCTATTTGTTGTTTGAGTTTCACATACATGTCTTGAATTGGGGGTCGATATAGAGTTAGATTGCTGTGCTAGCTTTGCCTTCTTGTTTACCAGTTGTTCTTTTACTAAGCCTGAGAGTTTACTCCCAACACTATATGTGAAACAAATCCATCTTTCCCCTTTTGGACATTTACTTCCCAACCTGCTACCACTTGTTCCTAAATTTTCTGCAATCCAGTACTTTTTCCCATTTTGTATACAGTTTTCTATTTTGGATGGGTTGTAACAGTGACTGTTGACATGGGTATGCGCAATGAAAAAGGAACCTCGGTGTTTTTCCATATACAGCTTTTGGTAACACCCATGGCATGGCTATGTCGGTGTCCCCAGAGGAAAGACACAAAAAAGGAGTGACAGATAAAGGAATAACAGAGGTCAGATATGGCTTATACCTCCACCTCCCATGCCTATGGGATTGCTACCCACAGCAGGGGTATGTGATCTTCTTGGTGGCAAGTACAGTGGTCAATTCGGTCTTGCCCTCTACTTCCTCGTCACTTCCTTTTCGCTAATTTCCAGGCAAATTGCTTTTGACACTTCTTAATTGTAGCTTCCCACCGTTCCTCAGGTATCTCCCATTCAACAGGCACTAGTAATTCCCATCCACAAAGCAAGGTTGCTATTTCAGCTGTTCTTTGCTCTACCTGGATGGGGAATAGTTTTGGCATTCGGCACTTCATGCAATGAGAGTGTAATTTTAGTGAACTACAATACCAATATTTTTTACAGTATGGACATTTACATTTAACCCAGCTAGCATGTCTAGTATTGGGATGAATCAGACAGGGTATATGGTATGGCACTGTTGGAAGTGGCAATTCCTCCTCTTTTTTTTTAATAAGTCACAGGCTAAGGCCAGAATATGAGAACTCTCAGACTGAAATAGTCCTGATCCTCCTGTTTGGAGTGGAAGTATTCCTCCCCAAGGGGGGTATCGGAGGTGTCTCAGGACTTGTCCAGGCAACACTTGAAACCACTGATATAAGCCTGGCTATAGGAGAAGGTTCTACGAAGGATATCTGGACTTCAGGTGGCTCTCTTGAAAGCTCTTTATTGCATAGGCAATGTTACAGCAGTCCAGGGCGTGGGTATCCAGAACCAACTCTACGGCTGTCAGCTACAGCTTGTAGGCATACCTGAAGCCCCTTTCTGTTCAAGTTACAAAGCATTTATTTACTTTTCTTTGCTGAGTATCTTAATACATGACAACCAATAAGCACCATACACAATACTTTTACATTTGTCTATAGCCTATCATAGCTACTTGTAGAGAAATGGCTGAGTGAACAGGAACATGTATACGTGCACAATCCAAGCTATATTAGTGAACTGTCCTTGACTAGGGAAAAAAGAGAGGACCAATGCTGATGTGGCAAGCCGACAGGATGTTGCGGAGGGGGATGCTGACCATAGAGAAAGATTTATGTTAGTTAGTCGCGTGCATATTAATCTGTAACCAATCGCTTGCTATTAAAGGCCGCGGTGAACAGTAGCTGTAACCCAATAGTATGGAGCTTGCTTATGCGTGCTTGAGGAATTAGAGTATAACTATGGATCTGACAATAGAATAAACGGAGTTCCATCATATCTCTATGAGAAGCGTGGTTCATCCCGGCAGATCTCTGGCTATTGTTACTACCATTACCATATTATAGTCATTATTATCCAATCACAAGAGTAAGTATGTTACAATTTAAGCTTACAGTGGAAAATTCTCAGACCTTTCTCCTACCTGCCCATTGACATGTCTTGTTTGCCTGCAATATCTCTCTTTTTGGTAAAAACATTTTTTCTATTTACTTATGCTTTTCTTGAGACTTATTTACTTTGTGAAAAACATGTCTTTCTTTGTAGTCACATACCTTTGTCCTAATCATAAAATCTCCTTCCAACTCATCTCCAACCTTTGCCTTCTCAGTTATTCAGTGATCACTGGTTCAGCAAAAACATCTTTTACTCTATATCAAAACTTGCTTTCATTTCTATCTCATCCTCAGTTTCTACATTCAGAGATCTTTCTGTCAAGCCTACATATCTGTGAAACTTTCTTACCAAACTTTCATCCTCCCCAATACTTGGCCTTATTTCCCAATCAAGTGTGATTCTTGGTGTATCCCTTGGATCATTTGGGTCTTCCCAGTGCATTACCACCCAGTTCCTGCTTAAGAGTCAACTTGGTATCACCAGGCGTAGATGTTATACTTCACTCCTTAGGTTCTTCCACGGGTCCTTTGATTCTGCTGGCGTGGATCCACCCTCGCTCCTTGGTCCAGGTCGCTGCCTCAGTCGTCAGTAGCACCTGAAAAGGCCCTTCCCATTGTGGAGTTAGATTGCTCTTTCCATGTTTTCACTAGTACCCACTCCCCATGATGGATATTATGGATTTTAAAGTCTAAAGGTGTGGTTTGAGGGATTATCCCTTTTAACTGCAAATCTTCAAGGGTCCTTGCAATTGTGTTGACATATCCTTTAACACTCATTTCCCCTACTTCATAGGTAGCAGTTTCATGTTGGGTGGTCAGAAAGGGTAACCCAAACATCATTTCATAAGGTGACACTCCCAGGTCTGACCTGGGTTGTGTCCGAACCCTCAATAAAGCCAGTGCATTTTACCCCACGACATTTGAGTTTCAATTATTAATTTAGTTAAGGTTCTCTTTAAAGTTTGGTTCATCCTCTCTACCCGTCCTGAACTCTGTGGGTGCCATGGGGTATGTAGTTCCCACTTTATTCCCAAGGCTTGAGTTAGTTGCTGTAGAACTTTTGATGTAAAGTGTGTCCCTCTGAGTCTATCCTATTAATCATTCCATACCTGGGAATAATTTTTTCTAAGAGGGTTTTACATACTACATTGGCTGTGGCTCTGACAGCGGGAACAGCTTCCACCCAATGGGTAAGATGGTCTGTTATTACTAAAAAGAATTTCTACCTCTGTACTTGGGGGAGTTTGGTAAAGTCCACTTGGATACTTTGAAATGGTCAGAGAGCTAACTCACAACCTCCTGGAGTTGTTTTTCTCATCACCTTTTTATTTACTTTTGGCAAACCATACTTCTTTTCTTTCCGTTATTTGTTTAGCCAACCCATAAATTGCAATGCACCCATAATTCCTTAGAAGTGATCACACAAAGCCTTGGTATCCCAATGAGTTTTTTGATGCATGTCTTCTAGTATTTTTCTGGTGAGTGATTTATTATTAAGTAACTGTCTCCCGTTGGGAAGTTTCCATTTTCCACATTCATCTGGCTTTCCCCCTATCTTACTTAATTCTTTTTCCTCTGTTTCGCTAAATTTTGGAGTCTCCAATTTTTCATTCTTTGAGGTCAAAATTAGCATAACCCTTTTTATCCTGTTTTCTGCAGCATCCTTAGCTTCTTGATCTGCCAAATTATTTCCTCTTATTTCTGAGGTCATTCCTTTTTGATGTCCTTTAATATGTACTACAGCTATCTCTGCAGGTAACTCTAATGCCTCTAAAACCTCTAAAATAAGTCCTTCATGTATCAACCCCTTTCCCTTTGAATTAAGTAATCCCCTTTCTTCCCAGATTTTCCCAAAGGTGTGTACTACTCCAAAAGGGTACTTTGAATCAGTATATATAGTTCCCTTCTTGTGTGCTAAATATTCCAGTGCCCTTTTTAGGGCATATAATTCACAAGTCTGAGCTGACCGGTTTGAGGGTTAATTTTCCTTTTTCAATGGTTTGCATAGTCCTCCCATCAACTAAAGCATACCCTGACATTCTTTTTCCTTGTACACATCTGGAAGAACCATCTCTACATATATTATTTCTCCTTCTGAAAGGGCTTGTTCCTCGAGATCTTCTCGAACTTTGGTTGGTATTGGATAATTTCTAAGCAGTTATGTGTCAGGTTATCTTTTGGCTCTCCATATAAAAATTGAGCTGGATTCAGACTCTTGCTCACTTCTAGTGTCAAATCATCACTATCTATCAGAATTGCTTCATATTTTAGCATCCTAGAGCCTGTTAACCATTTTTCAGCTTTCTGGTTTAGCCCATTTCAAACTGCATGAGGTGTGTACACTATTAGCTTGCTCCCAAAAGTAAGTTTACGACTTTCTTCTAACAAGATTGCAGTAGCTGCTATAGCTTGAATACATATTGGCCAGCCATGGCTTGCTGGATCTAACATCTTTGACAAGTAAGCTCTTGGTCTCTTCACTCCTCCCCACTCCTGAACCAGAACTCCATGAGCTACTCCACTTTCCACATTCACATACAGATGAAAGGGTTTTTCTAATGAGGGTAAGCTTAAATCTGGTACTGAGGTAAGTTTTAATTTCAGTTCCTCTAATTTACCATTATCTCCTTTGGTCCAATTTATATCATCTCCTCCTGTCAACTTTTCATACAGAAATTTTACAGCTTGTGTATATCCTTCAATCCATAGTCTACAATATCCCAATAATCCAAGTAGCTTTCTAATTTCTCTCTTTGAAGAGGGAGGGGGAAGGGATAGAATCACTTCGATTCTCTTGGGGTTTAATTTTTGACTTCCCTTGCTTATGAAGTGTCCAACATATTTTACTTCTGATTCTACAAATTGCAGTTTCCTTTTTCATACTTGTCTTGGTTTGAAAGACAGGTGTCTGCTAAGGAAGGCAGAAGCCTCCCTTGGAATGGCAGATGCAACCCCCTTCCCTCCGAGTTATTATAATTTTGAAATCAAGGGGCTTTTAGGCAAAGATGTGGGAAATAGGAATAACAGCTCTTTACTATTATATATCTATATGTGTATAAGCAGTCAAACAAACAACAATAACTATGGCAGTAACAGCAAACAATCACAAACCCAGTCCCAGCCTTTTCGGCTCTCAGGCCCTTTCCCCTCGGGTGCAGTTCCGCTTGCAGCCGTCAGGGGCGCTGGCGGCTCCCGGTGAGCAGGGCAGGTGCGATGGTTCCCTGCGGCTGCAGGGGGCGCTTCGGAGCGAGCTCGGGGAGCACGCAGCACTGGTAGCCTGGGATCCCGGGAAGGGATGGAACAAAGAAGCTTCACAAACCCCTGGGCAGCTGACCCCGGTGTCCGGCCAGACCCTCGGGAACAGCAGGCTGGAACGGCAGGGACGAGCACAAACCCCGGGTGGCAGACGAGATGTATCTAAATGGGGAACCCCCAGAGGTCTGGGCAAGCAGGGCAAGCAGGGCTACAACGTAGCAAAGGCTCGAAGCAGCGGGCGGGGCAGGGCGGCCACAGCCTGGCTCCCAGCGGGGCGGGGAAGGCGGGCTTTGGGATCTCGGGGTTTCTCCAGCAAAAGGAAAAGCAGCCGAAGAAAGCAGACTCCCTCTCTGTCCAACGCAGGAGAAGGAACTGCCCAGACACCCAGGTGAAACAAAAGAGAAGCCAGCTCTTTTGTTTTTCCTAAGCACCCATCCATTTGTTCCCCTAGCAACATGTATGAGGGAAAATTCCTTTAACAAAAAAAAAAAAAAACAAAAAACAAAACAGGAGAGCTCCTAAAACCCCAACAATACTCTTAACCCCTTTTCTCCAAGAAAATTCAGAAGTTTTATCGTTGCTTCTCTGACTTCAGCTTCCCCAGATAATAAGAGGTCATCCACATACTGGATGATTTGTATTCCTGGTGGAGTAGGGAAAGCTTGTAATATTATTTCTAAAGCTTGTCCAAGTAGGTTTGGCGATTCTGTAAATCCCTGTGGTAATCTTGTCCATCTTAGTTGCTGCTTTCTCCCGGTATTTGGATCCTCCCATTCAAAGGCGAAAATATCTCAGCTTTCTTCAGCCAGTGGGCAGGTCCAGAAGGCATCTTTTAAATCCACTGCACTAAACCACTGATGCTGGGGTGGGACTTTACTTAGGAGAGTATAGGGATTGGGTACCACAGGATAACGAGCCCGAGTCCTCTTATTAACTTCCCGTAAGTCTTGCACTAATCTGTATGTCCCATCAGGCTTTTTTACTGGTAGAATAGGGGTGTTATGAGGAGACATACAAGGTTCTAATGTCCCATCCTTTATTAGTCCTTCTATTACTGGTTTCAAGCCTTCTCGTCCTTCTAAGGATATAGGGTACTGATGTACACATATGGGACATTCTTCTTTCTCAGTTGTGACCCTTATGGGGTCAATGTCCAGTCCTCCCCTATTCCCTTCCCCAGCCCAAACCTCCTTGTTAATTTTCTTTTCATCTTCTTGACCAAGTTTTAAAATTTTAGCTGTCATTTTCCCTTCTTCTGGTATAACTCCTATTCCCAACTCTGAGGGAGGTATCTTTTCAGCTTTTTACCAGCTAGCACTTGTAGTTCAATGCCTTAGAAAGCCTCGAGCAACCCAGAGAGGTAGCACAGGCAATCTAGCATTTTAGTAGCTCTAAAATCGGTAACTGTATCAGCTGCAAAGCAAATACCTCTAGCAGAAGCAAAGAGGGAGAAATACAGCTCTCTGCTCGCTCAATTTTCTGCAGTTAGAAGCTTTCAAAAGAAACAGACGAGATGTTCGCAGAAAGGGTAGCAGAGCCAAAGAGGGCAGGGCCTCCCTTGATCTTCTCTTTTATTCGGCGAAGGGGAAAGGGGAGGACTGGGGGTGGACCCGGGGTGACCGGCCAATCAGACACTGCTAAAGAGTTTGAGTTACATTTGGTTTATCCCATGCTTAGAACAAAGGGTTCAGAGCACATGGCAGAGGCAAGTGTCTTTGGGAGGGGGAGGGGAAGCTCGGAACAGGCAGAAACACAATTCCACCTGTAAATCCCTCCCTAGTAAATTGCTACCTGCCCCAGGGACTAATTAAACATCCCCCATCCAAATTCTAGTTTCCCCTTCGATTACCATGTCTTTGATGACAGGAACTGTAAAAGTTTCTCCTTTTTGCCCCTGTTACTTTTACGATATCTTTACTTATACTACAACCTTTTAGAGTATTCACTAGGCAGGTTCTTTCAGCCCCTGTATCAACTACAAATTCTAACTCCTCCTCCTGGGGACTGACTTTTAAAGTTATCACAGGCTCTAGATGGTATTTGTCCCCCAGAAAATAGAGCCGGTGACATCCCTATTCCTCGTCTGGGCCTATTTCTCGGAAGATTTTCACGTCCTTCCTTAAGTGAGAGCATTCTCTTCTAAAATGCCCTTCCTCTCCACAGTAATAGCAAGCAGTTTTAGAATGCTCCTGGGTTTTTGTTTGTACTGGGGTCTTGGTTTTTTCACTTTTCCTCTTTTTTAAAGCCCGAATTTCTAGGAGTGGTATCCGGGGACTTCAGATTCCTTTGAAAGTTACTTTCTCTCATAGTGGCTACCATAATTTTTGCTTCTATGTTGGCTTTTTCTTCATCTCTCCTGACATAAACTTTCTGAGCCTCTTTTAATAAATCATTTAATGATCTTTTGTGCCAGTCCTCCAATTTTTCTAGTTTCTTCCTAATATCTGGCCAAGCATGAGTGCCAAAATTGACTCTTAGTAGAGCCTGCCCAGCTACTGTCTCGGGATCTATCCCAGAAAATTGTTTCATATTTCTCCTAAGTCTCTCTCTAACCATTCAGTTGGAGACTTCCTTTCCCTGTTGCCCTTCAAAAGCCCTTTTTAAATTCTGCTCTCGAGGTGCTGCTTCTTTTATTCCTTTGATTACGAAATTACGATAATCATTCATATTCCTTCGCCTAGCCTCTTCATTGTGATTCCAAGCAGGGGGTGTCAATGGCATCTTCTGGTCTCCTGGTAGTCTCTGCTGGTTCTCTCTTTCCCAAATTCTCATACACACAACTCTAATCATTTCTTATTCCTCTTGAGAAAATAATATTTTCATTATTGCTTGCATCTCTTCCCAAGTGAAAATGTTGGACCTAAAAATTGATCTAATTGTTCCGCTGTACTCATAGGATCGTCCAATAGTCCTTTGATCTCTTTTTTGAAATTTCTAACCTCTGAAGAAGTGAGGGGGACATTTACAAATCCTGTTCCCCCAGCTCCCTTTGGAACTTCCCTTAAAGGGAACAAACGGACCTCCCCATCCCAATTCTTGTGTCCTTTTTCTCTTATGATACTTCTTTCCTGTCTTGGGGGGGTGTCGGGGGGGGCTGTTCTGTAAGTGAGCTCCCCATACTTTGGTGTGTTGCTTCCTTCTTAAGAGGACAGCAGAAGCGGTCGTTGCCAGGGGAACAGTGATGCAGGTGAAGGGGTGGGAGTAGGGGGTAGGAGTCCTCTCAGAAGCTGATTCCTCCAGGAGTGGGGGGGCGTAGGCGGGGACTGCCACCGGAACCGCCAAGGAGACAAGTTCTTCCGGCAGATACCAGATTTTAGCGTGGACTCTCTGCACATGGTCCACAGCAGTCATGGCGGCAGGACTCTGTGCTGCTGGCGGACTCAGCATGGCCCGCAGGCCGAAGCCAGGTTCATTGGAGCCATGGCAGACAGTGCAGCGGGGGCAGGGACTGGTGGAACAGCCCGCGGACATCAGAACTAGGGCCGGAGCCGGGACTGGGGCCACCACCAGGGTGGGGGCGGGGGGAACCCCAAAAGTGACCGGCTGGGCTGCCACGGAACAGATACCTGGACTAGGGACAGGCAGAACACCGAAAGCGACAGGCTGGGCTGCCACTGGACCCGCAGGGGCTGGAGGGGGAGGCGGGAATGCCGGGGCTACCGGCAGAGCCATGGCAGGCAACACAGCAGGGGCAGGGGCTGATGGAATGGCCTATGGACATCGGAACCAGGGCCAGAGCTTGGGCCGGAGCCGGGGGTAGGGGTGGGGGGAACCCCAAAAGCGGCGGGCTGGGCTCCCACAGGACCCACAGGGGCTGAAGGGGGCAGCTGGAACACTGGGGCCACCGGCGGAGCCGCTGCCGCTGGGACAAGTGGTGGAGCCACAGGTGGTGCCATAAGAGCCAGGACGGGCGGGACCTTGGGCCCCAAGACCGGCCGTGCAGCTGCGAGTGGTGCAACAGGAGCCTGGGCTTGGGGTGAGGCAAGTGGGAATGGAGGGGGCAAATGCTTCCAGGGATTCCCAGCCCTTCTCTTTCTTGTTTTCCCTTTTCTCCTTTTCTTGGGTCTCTGACAACTTAAAAATTCTTATCCCCTTAGGCTCTATGTTTCCCACCCAGCATGAAGCATGCTTGCCTTCTTCTGTGTTAAAGGGTTCTTTTGAATTTAGAAATACTTGTAAAGCCTGACAGATCCAAACTTCAAAAGGGCCATATCTAGGACAGTAAACATGGTCAGATCTTATTTCCTTCTCAGCCCAATCAAACATACAAAACTGTATCATTTTGACTTTGCTCTCTTTTCTTGTACTTGGGTTAGTATTCCAGTTAGCTAACATAACTCCCAAAGGGCTTTCCTGGGGTATCTCTGCTGGCACGCTGTCATGGGTTAACATAGCTACGGAAGTGATTCTCTTGCATAGAGGTGCTTACAGCTTCCTCCATGACCTGACAGAACCTATCAACTGTCTAGTTTGAATATTGGCAACTTTTTAAGGCACTTAAGGAGCTTGACATGCCTCTGTGATCCACATTTAAGAATGAAGAAACCCCAGGAAAGCTCTCTCTTGCTTCTGGCCTTGGGACAGGTAACTGGGGGGGGGGGGGGGGGGGCCCATGCAGACCAGCATGGCTGGGCTGGGCCCTGCTCGGCCCAGCCCAGGCCGGGACACAGCCATCCTGGAGCCGTGCAGCCCTGTTCCATCCGTGCCCCCCCCCCCCCCCTCCCCCCCCAACAGCTCTGTTATGTGCAGACGGTGCAGCCCGGCTCCACACCCCCCTCCCGTGCAGCCGAAGATTCAGCTGAAGCTGCTTGCTGCCTGGCAAAGATCATGTGACCAACAGCGATAAGTGAATTCCAGCTGCGGGGCCTGGGTGAGATTAATCCTTTTTCAGTTGCTGTAAGTTTCCTCCATAACAGATAAAGCCTGCAGACATCAATCCTCTTCTGAGTCTGAGGAAGAGGGAAGGTGAAGAAAACACCATAGAGACACCAAAGTCAATGAAGAAGGAAGAGCTGAAACCCTGAGAGAGGAGAGGGAGGAGATGCTTAGAAGCTGAAATTCTGTTGTAAAGCTATGGTGGTGATGGACTATGATATATCAGAGTACCCGTTGAAATTTCATGAAAGCATGGGGGGGTGGAGCGTTTAAACTGTACTTGTGAGCAAAAGTACTGTCTTGGGGTGACTTTATGATGTGTATCCCATATCGCTGCCCTATGCCCAGAAATTAATTCTTGTGCCTTTCTATGCCTTTAAACTGAGCCTGAGAGCGGGAAGGAAAACCTGAGCAAAACTTCTTCAAAGCAGTTTGAAGCTTGTTCAAGGTCACACAGAGATAGAGACTTTTTTTTTTCCCAGCTGCGGCAGGGGAGTAAGGAAGCACCCGGCTTGCTGCTTTCCAGCCAGCTGTTCGCCAGTTTTTCAGTTTCCTTTTCTCCGGAGAGAGACTGAGAGTTGAACTTTTTTTTCCTTCCCTGGAATTTCGGATTTTCTCTCTTTTCTACTGGACTGCTTCAAAATTAGAACACATCGGGAGGACTTTCCACCGAGCACAAAGGGCCTGGCCCTGGGCCAAGCCCCAGCTCTGAGGCGACCAAAGGGAGGGCTCTAACACTTTCCCAGGTTTTTTCTCCACAGCGAGAGATTTTATTATTTAGCATTATCATCCTTTTCCCATGTGTTTGGTAAATAAATAGTTTTTCTCTCTTTCACTTTCCTTCGAGGAAAATTTATTTTTTCCCGAACCTGGTGGGGGAGGGGTGGTTGTACTCTGCCTTCTCCCAGAGGATATATTTCTAGATTTGGCCAAACCAGCACAAGTACCTATGCTGAAACAAGCAAATGACTGTAATTGTGAGCAAAAGTACCTGTGCTGATATAAGCAAATGCTGAAGCAGCTGTAATTTGATGAGAAGTTTGAACAGGGAGAGATGGAAGTGATGAGGACCCTTGCTCCAAATCGGAAGAAGACCTCTGTTCCTAGAGATGAAGATGCTCCCAGAGATGGGTGAAGAGAACCTTTGCTTCTGAACAGCTCATCCTTAAAATGGTACCCCAGTAGCTCAAGATTGAACCCTTGAAAACAATTGTGGGGAAAGCTGTAAGTCAGGGGAAGGGACTCTCACATGTGAGCAGAGAACCAACCTGGGCGGCTGTCTCGCTGTGACACTGAAGCCATGAGAGAACCTCTTGTGGAGATGTCTCCATAGCATGAGAGACTCCTCTCCCTAAGTGAACTGAACAAGGTTATTATGGAACTGATAAACAGACTGAACATCTCAAGGGTTGTCTTTTACATTGTCATTGGGAGAAGGGAGGAAGGTGGGGGGAGGAGAAGTGTTCTGAAGGTTTGGTCTGAATTTTTTTTTCCTTTATTTTAGGTCTGTTAATAAACTTCTTTATATTTCAAGTTTTGTGCCTGCTTTGCTTTCTCCTAATTCTTATCTCACAGAAGGTAAATAAGTAAGTAATGAGTATTTTGAACCAAAACCACCACACACGCCTCTATTACTTTTTTTATTTCCTAATTCTTGCTTACTGGTTTTATGTCCCATTTTCTCAGAATCTTATCTACCCTTCCCAGGCCTTTGTTTCCCACATTTTTTTTTTTTTTAAAAATCCGGATCCCACCTTCTCTTTCTATTTTCCTCTCCTAGAATACCAAAGTTCCCTCCTCTTAATAAAATATGCCTCCCTCCAGAAAATAAAGTTATATTTCAGGGTTTAACATTTCTATCACATACATTTTCATTCATTCTCACTCACTCCTTTTTATTGTTCCAATATCTCTTTCTCAATCACTATCAGTCACAACCACACAAGATTAAGGTACCTTCTAATTTCAAATTGTTGGTTAATATTCACCCCTGGGCCCAGTGTTCCAGGTTTCTTGGATTAATCCTCAGCAGAATTAACCCCAAATTTCTTGGATCCAATCTTCAATTCGACAGTCTCAAACCCCAAATTTCTTGGATTAATCCTCAACTTGGCAGAATTGGGCCCGAATTTCTTGGATTCAATCCTCAACCTGGCAAGTCTTTAAGGGCCCTCCTACTTTTTGTCTCGTTTCCTCGTGGTTTGTACTAGGAAACTCTTGGCTCCCTTTCTTCAAGGGATCCAATCCCTCCCCTGAAACCCAGTCCCAGTTAAACTGGGGGTTCTCTCACTCCTTTTATCCTTCACTTTGCCTCTTTACTGACTGCTTCCCTCGTGGTGATGCCTTTTCCTGGTCTTAAAATCAAGAGCCATACACGGTTAGAAGGGGAAAAGGGATTTTACCTTGGTATTTATTTTTAAGGATCCTTAGGTGTACACGTCCAGGTAATATGCATCGAGATGCACCTCGCCGAGTCTATCTCTGTCCCCTCTGTCTCTGTGTCTCTCTGTGTCTCCCCCCAACATTGGGTATAACATTATAGGTTTTACTAATTAGCATATCTATCAAAGATTCCCCAATGAGAGGCTCAAGTGAGCCCCCCCTCCCCAAGGAACCTTCCCCTGGATGGTTCTATCTTGGTTTACAGAATATGTTCTGGAGAGGACCTTGGGGTCTGGGGCACACTGATCCCTAACTACGAAGCTTCTAAAATGCTTAGTCTCTTAGCTTGACAAACAAGTCCAAGAATGTAGGCAAAAAGCACTAGGAATACAGAAGTTGTAAAAGGTATAACAGGGGTATAAAAGAAAAGGCAAAAATCTTCATGGCATCAGTGGGAGAGCAGAAATGCAGCCTCAGAAGCTCCTCACTCGCTTCGCAGGTCTGGGGGTAACCAGCCCATGTCTCATACACACACTTTCATCCCCCATATCCGCTTCCCCCCTCCAGGAAAAAGAGGAAAGAAAAAATACTCACCTTTCTCTGAGTCTTCATGCATAAGACTTTTACGTGCTTAACTACCGCGGTATCTTAGGGAGCTTTTTCTTTCCTTTCTTTTTGATTTATTGTCTCCTCTCTTGTCCTCTGGGTGTTTGACCTGCAAACCCCCAGACCCACGCCAGGAAACACAAAGCGAGGCCGTCAAAAGCGGGCGGGGGCACCCCCCACTCTGGGTTCCCTGGGAGATCTCAGAGGTGAGGCCTTTTCCCCGTACGGGCCACCAATTGAGAAAAATGAGGTTCACTCTTTGTAAAATTTAAAAAAAGTTTAATAGAAGGGACAATTAGGAGACAATAGCAAAAAGGGTATTACGGCCGGGTGCTTTGGCAGAGAGCCAAAGGCACACCTCTACATCCAAAAGATCATCTTTAAAAGTACATCTCTTATTGCATATTCATCACCATCATGCATGATCCATAAATTCTTTGGACTTTCTGTGTATCATCCCATCAGCCTTATCTTCCTCCTTGGCTCCATTCCGTCTCTGCTCCCTCCATAAATTCTTCTCTCTGGTTTCTGGTTTTCTTCTCCTCTGATAAGATACTCCAGGAATGTGAAGACTTTCTCTACCTATCTTTTCTAAATTGGCTACATAAAATTAGACATTCTAAATCATGTATTACATTACAGAACCTAGGTAAAGTTTTTCTAACATTATGTAACGTGAAAAGCCAACATCACAATACATTCATAACACAGGAAAACAAAATTCAACTCTCCGTCTCCCTCCGGAGAAAAGGAGCCGAAAGCTGGCTGAAAAGCAAGAAGGGCGCTTCCTACGCTCTTGCTGCAGCAGGACACAGAGGAGTGTGTGTATCTGTGTCCTTGAAGAACTGCTTTGAAAAGTTTGCTTAGTTTTTTCCTCTCCCCCCTCTCAGGCTCAGTTTAAAGGCACAGAAAGGCACAAAGTTAATTTCTGGGCATAGAGCAGCGATAGGGGATACACATCATAAAGTCACCCCAAGACAGGTGGGGAGCTCTGTTTCCTCTGCCGCCGGATGAGGGCAGTGGTGCTGTTTAGGGCGATGTTTGCTTGCTTTTTTTTTTTTTTTTTTTTTTTTTTTTTGAGGGGGAGAAGGACCCTTTCTTTACTTAGGTAAAGCGTTTCTCTGGCCCTGCTCACTTTCTAGAGTGAAAGAAATAGTATTGCCGTCCCTATGTCAAGCCATCAAGATTTGGGGGGTGTGTGGGAAACCTTACTGGCTGGAGGAACTATGACTCTTAAGACATGACCATAGTTACTAGCTGGGCAGAGCTGCAGAGGTCACACCTCCTTGTGGTCCTGCTGGAATGCCTTCATGGTGATCGAGTTGACCTCTGCCCAGTGAGCCAGTGTTATAGTTGCTTCCTCCCTATCATATGGCTTCACAACAATATCCTGGATGATGTGAAATCCCTGAGATTCAGTATCCCACTTGACAAGGTGCACATGATGTTCAAGTTGAGAAAGGAATTGTCAGGAAAATCCACAAACGCCAGGGGTTTATGTCCAAAATGGAGACAAAGGAGTCCTGCAACTCTATTCGAATAAAGGGAGACAGTCCACCAGGGCACACCCCTGCAGGTGTTCTCTCTGGAGGTTTCAGAGGGCACAGCCTCCCTTTATCCTAAACTCCCGGCCACATGTTGCCCTCTTCCTTTCCCCATTGGCTGAGGTACTAGGAAGGTACAGCCTTCCCGAACTGCGTACCACATAACCCCCCGAACCTGTAATTTTACCCCAAAGTTCAGAAGTTCAGGCTTGTGCAGACCCTTGTCTATTTCAGGAGCCAAGCTGTCTGGGCCCAGTAACGAACCTGCTGCTCAAAGTCAGTAGAGGCATTAAGACCCATTTCAAAGATGTTAACACCCATCAAATTGTTTGTAAAGACATTAGCACACATCTTTCCTCTCAGAATTACCTGGATGTTATGAATGTATTGTGATGTTGGCTTTTCGCATGTTCCTTAATGTTAGAAAAACTTTACCTAGGTTCTGTAATGTAATACATGATTTAGAATGTCTATTGGTTATGTAGTCAATTTAGAAAAGATAGGCAGAGAAAGTCTCCACATTCCTGGAGTATCTTATCAGAGGAGAAGAAAAACCAGAAGCCAGAGAGAGAAGAATTTATGGAGGGAGCAGAGACGGAATGAAGCCAAGGAGGAAGATAAGGCTGATGGGATGATACACAGAAAGTCCAAAGAATTTACGAATCATGCATGATTGTGATGAATATGCAATAAGAGATGTACTTTTAAAGATGATCTTTTGGATGTAGAGGTGTGCCTTTGGCTCTCTGCCAAAGCACCCGGCCGTAATACCCTTTTTGCTATTGTCTCCTAATTGTCCCTTCTATTAAACTTTTTTTAAATTTTACAAAGAGTGAACCTCGTTTTTCACAATTGGTGGCCCGTACGGGGAAAAGGCCTCACCTCTGAGATCTCCCAGGGAACCCAGAGTGGGGGGGTGCCCCCGCCCGCTTTTGACGGCCTCGCTTTGTGTTTCCTGGCGTGGGTCTGGGGGTTTGCAGGTCAAACACCCAGAGGACAAGAGAGGAGACAATAAATCAAAAAGAAAGGAAAGAAAAAGCTCCCTAAGATACCGCGGTAGTTAAGCACGTAAAAGTCTTATGCATGAAGACTCAGAGAAAGGTGAGTATTTTTTCTTTCCTCTTTTTCCTGGAGGGGGGAAGCGGATATGGGGGATGAAAGTGTGTGTATGAGACATGGGCTGGTTACCCCCAGACCTGCGAAGCGAGTGAGGAGCTTCTGAGGCTGCATTTCTGCTCTCCCACGAGGGAAGCAGTCAGTAAAGAGGCAGAGAAAGATAAAAGGAGTGAAAGAACCCCCGGGTTAACTGGGACTGGGTTTCAGGGGAGGGATTGGATCCCTTGAAGGAGGGGAGTCAAGAGTTTCCTAGTACAAACCACGAGGAAACAAGACAAAAAGTAAAAGTGCCCCAAAAGATTTGCCAGGTTGAGGATTAGATCCGAGAGATTTAGGTTTTGAGACTACCGGATTGAGGATTAAAAATTCCAAGAAATCTGGGCTTAATTCTGCTAAATTGAGGATTACTCCAAGAAAAATGGGTTTTGAGACTGTCGAATTGAGGGTTGGATCCAAGAAATTTTGGCTTAATTCTGCTAAGTTGAGGATTAATCCAAGAAACCTGGAACATTGGGCCCAGGGGTGAATATTGGCCAACAACTTGAAATTAAAAGGTACCTTAATCTTGTGTGGTTGTGGCTGACAGTGCTTGAGAAAGAGAAATTGGAACAATAAAATTGAGTGAGTGCGAGTGAATGAAAATGTATGTGATAGAAATGTTAAACCCTGAAATATAACTTTATTTTCTGGAGGGAGGCATATTGTATTAAGAGGGGGGAGCTTTGGTATTCTAGGAGAGGAAAAGGGGAAAGAGGGGGTGGGGTCCAAATTTTGTTTTTTTTTTTTTTTTTTTTTAAATGTGGGAAACAAAGGCCTGGGAAGGGTAGATAAGATTCTGAGAAAATGGGACATAAAACTAGTAAGCAGGATTCAGGAAATTAAAAAAAAAGGAATATAAGCATGTGAGCCGAGATTCCCCAGGAAAGCCCTCTGGGAGTTATGTTAGCTAACTGGAATACTAACCCAAGTACAAGAAAAAAAAGAGCAAAGACAAAATGATACAGTTTTGTATGTTTGATGGGGCCGAGAAGGAAATAAGATCCGATCATGTTTTCTGGCCCAGGTATGGGTCTTTTGAAGTTTAGATCTGTCAGGCTTTACAAGTATTTCTAAATTCAAAAGAACCCTTTAACACAGAAGAAGGCAAGCATGCTTCATGCTGGGTGGGAAACATAGAGCCTAAGGGGATAAGAATTTTTAAGTTGTCAGAGACCCAAGAAAAGGAGAAAAGGGAAAACAAGAAAGAGAAGGGCTGGGAATCCCTGGAAGCATTGCCCCCTCCATTCCCACTTGCCCCACCCCAAGCCCAGGCTCCTGTTGCGCCACTGGCAGCTGCACTGCCGGTCCTGGGGCCCGAGGTCCCGCCTGTCCTGGCGGGCACCACCTGTGGCTCCACCACTTGTCCCAACGGCAGCGGCTCCACCGGTAGCCCCAGTGTTCCAGCTGCCCCCTTCAGCCCCTGTGGGTCCTGTGGGAGCCCAGCCCACCACCTTTGGGGTCCCCCCCGCCCCTACCCCGGCTCTGGCCCTGGTCCCGGCACAGGCTCCGATTCCGATGTCCATGGCCATTCCATCAGCCCCTGCCCCCACTGCGTTGCCTGTCATGGCTCCACCGGTAGCCCCGGCATTCCCGCCTCCCCCTCCAGCCCCTGCGGGTCCAGCGGCAGCCCAGCCCGCCGCTTTCAGTGTCCCGCCCATCCCTAGCCCGGGTATCTGTTCCGCGGCAGCCCAGCCCGCCGCTTTTGGGCCCCCCCCCCCCGCCCCTGCTTCTGCCCTGGCCCTGGTGGTGGCCCCAGTCCCGGCTCTGGCCCTGGTTCCGATGTCCGCGGCTGTTCCACCAGCCCCTGCCCCCGCTGCATTGTCTGTCACTGCTCCATTGAACCCGGCTTTGGCCCCGCGGGCCATGCTGGGTCCACTGGCAGCATAGAGTCCTGTCGCCACGGCTGCTGTCGACCATGTGCAAAGAGTCCACGCTAAACTCTGGTATCCGCCGGAAGAACTTGTCCCCTTGGCGGTTCCGGTGGCAGTCCCCGCCTATGCCCCCCCACTCCTGGAGGAATCAGCCTCGGAGAGGACTCCTACCCCCTACCCCTCCTCCTTCGCCTGCACCATTCCCCTGGCAACGACCGCTTCTGCTGTTCCTCTTAAAGAGGAAGCAAGACACCAAAGTATGGGGAGCTCAGTTACAGAACAGCCCTCTCCCGACACGCCCCCAAGACAGGAAAGAAGTATCATAAGAGAAAAAGGACACAAGAACTGGGATGGGGAGGTCCGTTTGTTCCCTTTAAGGGAAGTTCCAATGGGAGCTGGGGGAACAGGATTTGTAAATGTCCCCCTCACTTCTTCAGAGGTTAGAAATTTGAAAAAGGAGATTGTTAGGGACCGAGTCCGGAGAGCTTGCCGGATAAACGACACGTACACTAATACAATTAAGCATCGTTCTCCCTTTATTGTTCAACTATTCCAACTTATATCTACTTTTGCAAAGATTCACGCCCAGTCCCTCTTGACAGCCTCTAATCAGCGGGAGAGCCGACCAGTGCATAACTTGCCAAGGACTCTCAGGGCTGCCTGCCCTGTTCAGGGGCTTTTCCTCAGCAGTGCTGGGTTGTCCAATCTTTCCAGGGGTATCATATGCCCCTGTTCCATAAGGAATCCCTCTACAGGAGATCAAAGGACTATTAGCGATCCTATGGGTACAGCTGAACTTAGTGGGGGGGGGGGGGGGGGGGGTCCCGGGTGCAGGAGAGCCAGCCTGAGACACGACACGAACACCGATACGATTTGAGCATCGTGCTCCCCTTTTATTGTTTACCTCCACCAAGTTATACTTTTTCAAAGTTCACGCCCCTTTCCCATGAGAAAGCCTCTAAGAAGCGGGGGAGCTGACCAGTGTATACCTTTTCCCAAGGCTGTTCAAGGCTGCCGGCTAGCAGGTGCCTTGCAAGCCAATCTTCAGCCTGAGGCCCTGTCAGGGGTACTTCTGCAACAGCCCTGGCATGCCCAAGCTCTCCTGGGGTATCCTATGCCCCCACTCCACAAGGAATTCCTCTACACATCCCCCGTTTTCTTTTTGGGCAACCCAGGTCTGGTCGATGATTTTTTGCAGCCCCGCTTTAAGGCAAGAAAAAATACACCCAAGTATTATTAAGCCTAATATAACTACAAATAGCAATCGGCAGCCTTCTACTACCAAGGTACGCAGCCATCCGGTGATACCCAGACCCTTAAGCCAATCTCCAATAGGGTCGTCTGTCTCCCAAAGGTTGTGTAGGCCCCTCTGGAGGTCAGAGAGGTGCTTGTGAATTGAGACAGAGTGGTCAGAAAGATTCATACAGCACATACCCTGGAACTCTTCACGGCCGTGGCCATGAGCTAGTAGTAGAAAATCAATGGCTGCCCGATTTTGTAATACTGCATGTCTAACACTAGTAACATCTGCACTTATCTCATCAAGCATCTGCGAAGTTATGTTTAACTCATCCCTCTCCCAGCAAGCAAGTTTATGCAAAATTGCGTGAGCCCTGGCTGCTGAAGCACCAGGTAAAAACATAGATGCTAGCCAAATGAACTGCCTTCACTCGATCTAAATGGGCGGACAGCTGATTGAAAATGTCCGCTAATGCTCCTGTCTCAAGACAGTCAAAAAACAATTTCTCACTCTACCTCTGTGTCTGGTGCTATACCCAAATATTTATGCAACTCTCCTTAGTTTTGCCTTCAGAGAGGGTTCCCCGACACCCACCACAAGTCACTAGCAACCACCCAGGGCAGCTGTCACATTCACCCCAGAGTCTCGCTATTTCTCCTGCTACGGAGAGTGGTGGACCTGGCAAGTCCTCAGCTCCCTCACTCAGCCACGTCTGCAGCCTCTCCCAAGGCTTCTCCGGACGGAGGTCCCAGAGTTCCAGCTGTTGTAGTAGTGGCGTCACTTTCCTCAGGAGCTGATGCTGTCTGCGCCTTCTCGCTTCGGGGTCCTGCATGCGTAGCACGGCACCACCTGCTGGGCACCCCTCTGGTCAGTGCTGCAGCGATGACTTGTCCCTGTTGTTGCAGCACATTCTGCAGTGTTGCAGTAAAAGCAGCTGTTCGAGATGACTGTTCTGCATGGGTAGCACGCACGAGCATCTCGTCTACTCCTGTTCCCTGGGGCAGCGTGGCAAGAATTGTCTTAGTTTGCCTATTAGCATTTTCAAAGGCAAGTGTTTGGAACATTTGCTCTTGGAGCTCTTCGGAGAGCTCAGTTGCGTCCTTTAAGGCTGCTGACAAACGGTTGATGAACTGACCATATGGTTCTGACAGCCCCTGTCGGACTGCTGCATACAGGGGAGACTTCTTCTTTTCAGGTACT
Organism: Corvus hawaiiensis; assembly: GCF_020740725.1. Lineage (NCBI taxonomy): Eukaryota > Metazoa > Chordata > Aves > Passeriformes > Corvidae > Corvus > Corvus hawaiiensis. Next base: position 448,500 of record NC_063254.1, read on the forward strand.
GACAACAAGGCTTTGTGGGCAAGAGTCTGTGACAACTGATGAATGACTATGGGCATGGTCAGCTGTGTCACCATCGCTCCATAAGCCCCGCTCCCAGTTAGCATGTGGGCTTGGATTGCATACAGTGGGTCTTGTGTGTCACTTTGGTGTTTGCTAGCTTCTTCTTGTGCTAGCCGCTTCCACGTTCGCTCCCAGAGCAGGAACTGTGAAGGGGTCAACAACAACTGTGCGATGCTGATGCAATCATTAGGACACAGGGCATCTGCTGTAAAGATAAACTGCAGAATGCTTCGTGTAGCTTCAGACCGCAAGCCATGCGTGGTGACCGTTTGCTTTGCTTGCTGCAAGATCTTCCAATCATGGGGTTCCCACTTTGCAGTGTCCCCCTGTATCTGTACAGGGCAAGCGAGGGCATTCACTGCTTGCCAATCACCCTCAATGATTGCATCACGGATAACTCCATTCCAGCTCCTTCGCAATGGGTCAGTCCTCTCCGTCGGGGCTGATGGAAACGATGGCTGCACCTCCCCTCGTGGTAAGGGAGGGGCTGTAGGCACTGTGCTTGATTCTCCCGACGGGAACGTAGGAGCTTTGAGTGCTAACTTGACCGGTGGGGCCATGGGACGCCACGGTGCTGATGGTGTAATATCACAAGCTTTGGACTCTAGCGTGTCTTGCAGTGTAGATAAGTCAGCAAGCTTTTTGATTACTTCTTGCATCATTTCTTGGTGCTTCTCCCCCTCTTGGGGCTGACCCCCGGCAGCCCTGGCTGGCTCTGGCTCTGCAGGCGATGAAACCGCAGAAGCTGCTTTGCTGCCGGATGTTGCTCCGCTGTCCGGCAGAGGGGGGTTGCGCTCTGCCGCTTTCGGCCGGGAGCTAGGACCGCCTGTTTCTCCTTGGCCCACCTGTGCCCTGCCCCCTGAGTCGGGAGGCTCTGCTTCCGTGTTCGCAGCCATTTCTCTCTCAGATGTCGGAGGGATAACGTCCTTCCCTGCCGAGTCCAGCAACTCCCGCAGTGAGTGAACAGGTGCTGCTGTGCCTTTAATCGGTCTTTTTGCGGCCAGCCCGAAGAACCGTGCAACCCTGGACTCCGCCCTGGTCTCTGGCCACCGCTCCGTAAGGCCCCCGTCTGTTCCCTTCCCGGAGCCACCACACCCGGAGCTGCTACTCTCTAAAGCCCCTATGGTGGCCACGGCCAATGTCCTCTCTGCTTTCATCTCTGCAAGAGTGCCAGTTACTGCCCTCCAGGTTAAGCCGAGAGTTTTAGCTTCTTTAGCTTCCTTTCCTCCCTCAATCGTGGACAGCCACAATTCGTTTCCAACTTCCCCCCATGCTTCGACTGAGAACAAAAGCGAAGTGTATTTCACACACCCATGTTCCCAGGCCCATGTAATGAGGGCATTCAGATCTCGGTCTTTCACAATCTCACCTCTCTTAGAGAGGATGCTAGCTAGGAGTCGAGGTCCTGCCTCATAATCCATAGCTTCTTTGCTGCAGGTACTCGCTTAGCCACGCGAAAATACGGTCTCCGGCCACTCAGCTTTGAGGTTTAGCCCCCGGCTTTACTCGGCTTTGGGGCTTATCCTCTGGCTTTCTATTCTGCTTTGAGACCGGGCCCCCGGCTTTACTCGGCTTTGGGGCCACCCGCTCTGGTTCCCCTGGCTCCGCTACACCGATACGATGAAATTCGGAGTCTTACTGCATTTAAGCGAACCTGCATGTAGCAAAACTCACTCGGGTCCCTGCCGTTCAGGCGCCACGTTTAGCAGGGGGGGCGGGTCCCAGGTGCAGGGGAATCCAGCCAGAGTCACGATACGAACACTGATACGATTTGAGCATTGTGCTCCCCTTTTATTGTTTACCTCCACCAAGTTATACTTTTTCAAAGTTCACGCCCCTTTCCCATGAGAAAGCCTCTAAGCAGCGGGGGAGCTGACCAGTGTGTATACCTTTTCCCAAGGCTGTTCAAAGCTTCCGGCTAGCAGGTGCCTTGCAAGCCGATCTTCAGCCTGAGGCCCCGTCAGGGGTACTTCTGCAACAGCCCTGGGATGCCCAAGCTCTCCTGGGGTATCCTATGCCCCCACTCCACAAGGAATTCCTCTACAGCTGAACAATTAGATCAGTTTTTAGGTCCAAACATTTTCACTTGGGAAGAGATGCAAGCAATAATGAAAATATTATTTTCTCAAGAGGAACAAGAAATTATTAGAGTTACAGGTATGAGATTTTGAGAAAGAGAAAACCAGCAGGGACAACCAGGAGACCAGAAGATATCATTGACACCTCCTGCCTTGAATCACAATGAAGAGGCTGGGCGAAGGAATATGAATGATTATTGTAATTTAGTAATCAAAGTAATAAAAGAGGCAGCACCTCGAGAGCAGAATTTAAAAAGGGCTTTTGAAGGGCAACAGGGAAAGGAAGTCTCCAACTGAATGGTTAGAGAGAGACTTAGGAGAAATATGAAACAATTTTCTGGGATAGATCCCGAGACAGTAGCTGGGCAGGCTCTACTAAGAGTCAATTTTGGCACTCATGCTTGGCCAGATATTAGGAAGAAATTAGAAAAATTGGAAGACTGACATAAAAGATCATTAAATGATTTATTAAAAGAGGCTCAAAAAGTTTATGTCCGGAGAGATGAAGAAAAAGCCAACGTAGAAGCAAAAAGTTATGGTAGCCACTACGAGAGTGTTTGGGTTTTAAGAGGTCTAGTTTTTTTTCTGTTAAAGGAATTTTCCCCCATTCTGTTACTAAGATACAAATCGCTGGGTGCTTAAGAGAAAACAAAAGACCTGGCTACTCTTTTGTTTCACCTGGGTGTGGGGTCAGTTCGCTCTCAGAGTTGGGAGAGAGAGGAGCTGCTGGTTCTTTTCGGCCGCTTTTTCTTTCTGCTGGAAACAACACTGGGATCCCAAAGCCGCCTTCCCTGCCCCGCTGGAGGCCGGGCCATGGCCGCCCTGCCCTGCGGTTGCTTCGAGCCTTCGCTACATTGTAGCCGTGCTCGCCCTGCCTGCCCAGATCTCCGGGGGGTTCCCTGCTTGGATATATCACGTATGCCACCCGGGATTTGTGCTCGTCCCTGCCGCTACAGCCCACCATTCCAGCCTGCTGTTCCCGAGGGTCCAGCCAGGGGTTTGTGAAGCCTTTGTTCCATCCTTCCCCGGGACCCCAGACCACCAGTGCTGCGTGCTCCCAAAGCTCGCTCCGGAGCGCCCCCTGCAGTCGCGGGGAAACCATCGCACCTGCCCTGCTCACCAGGAGCCGCCAGCACCCCTGCCAGCTGCAAGCAGAACTGCACCCAAGGGGGAAAAAGGGCCCGACAGCCAAGAAGGCTGGGAGTGAGTTTGTGAGTGTTTGCTGTTACTGCCATAGTTATTGTTGTTTGTTTGACTGGTTATATATATAATAGTAAAGAACTGTTATTCCTATTTCCCACATCTTTGCCTAAAAGCCCTTGATTTCAAAATTATAATAACTCGGAGGGAAAGGGGTTACATCTGCCATTCCAAGGGAGGCTTCTGCCTTCCTTAGCAGACACCTGTCTTTCAAAACCAAGACAGAGAGAAAGTAACTTTCAAAGAAATCTGAACTCCACAAGGGGAAGGTCCTTTTCAGGTGCTACTGATGACTGAGGCAGCAATCCGGACCAAGGAGCGAGGGTGGATCCACGCCAGCAGAATCAAAGGACCCGTGGAAGAACCTAAGGAGTGGACAATAACATCTAAGTCTGGTGATACCAAGTTAACTCTTAAAAGGGAACTTGTAGGTACAAAAATGCTGTTAGTGAGGATCTTCTTGTTATTTTTCTAAGTCCGTGAGAGACTTTTCTCTCTCACAGAAGAGGTAGCAGGGAATGTAAACAACCAAGCCATCTGCAACCTTGGAAAGTCTTGTTTATGGTATAGTAGAAAATATTTTGATAATGGATGTTTTAGGATTTTGGCCAATCACCCCCAAGGGGTGGCTGATCCTTTGTCCAATTAGACTATGAAGAAAAAAGTCTATAAAAGGTTTGTAAAATAATTGAATAAATCAATCTTGCTGCATAATTCCTGCCTGTTGGATCTTCTCTTCTCCTCCTCCCTATGGCTGCGGGACATGGTGATATACCGTAGGAACCAGGCCTGCAGTAATATTTGGTGCTGCCCGACGTGATCTGCACTCTCTGACGTGTCCTGCACGCTGCGAGCCAAGCCGAATTTCTCTAGAGGTACGCTGTTCCCCTTCCCCCCCCTGGGACCGGGAAGTCTGACAGGACTGAGAAATGGCAAACAGCGGCTCACAGAACGATGCTGTCGTACTGGTCTGGAAAGGTGTGTTTATCATATTGCACACCTCCATTCCTGAAAACTCAGTTTGGGAATTATTAGGCTGGGCTACTTTAAAAGGGATTTCCATGGACAGAGATACTGCCCTGGACTTTTCCTTATGGCAGGAACTCGGCTGTGCTGTCCGACACGAGCTCCCGACTGGGGAGCCGGCAGCGTTAGAATTATACAAAACCTGGCGGTCGTTATTTATCCTGCTGACAGCCCTTGACTGTGGCAGCAGGGCTGGATCGCCTATCTCGGTGATGAGTGACGGAGGAATGTCCGAGGGGGGCCCCGCTGACTGGGCTTCCGGGGAAAATGATGGTGGATTCGGAATAACCCCCCCGGCTCCACAGGCAGAGCCTGCGCCAGCTCACCCTGCACAATCGCAGGACTCCGCAGCCCCCAGGAACCCCTCGCCGCCAGAGGCAGGGGGGTCAGGGCGGAGAGAGGGCGCACACCCTGCCTTGCCGTTCGGCTGGATGGTGGCCACGGCTTATCCAGAGCCGCAAATCAGCGGTTTAGCAACATGGACCCCCAGAGAGGCTCCTAGCTCGGTTCCGTATGCACCTGGATCTAACTTAGCCGGCGTAGCGCCGGGCGTGCCTGCCCCGGGACTGCCTGGCTGTGCTCCGCTGCCCTCCTTGGCGCTGGACTGTTCTGTGCAGTCGCAGAACCGAGCCGTGGACCTTTTAATGCAGCATCTGCCTTTGCTGACAGAGTTACCGAACTTATCCCGAAGGATGGAGGACCTGCTCAGCCTGTTAGAGCGGTGGATGCCCGAGCCCGCGCCGGCCGCGCCACCAGCGCCGGCAGCGCCGGCCGTGCCGCCCGCGCCTCCCCCACCAGCCACGGGAGACATGGCTCCGAGCCAAACTGGGCAGCCAGCGGTGAAACCGGAGGCAGCGCCGCTGTGGGAAAACCCGGAAGCGGCGGCTGCGGAGCGGCGGGCAGAGACGGCGGCGCCGGGCACGGCCACAGAGAACGGGCCAGAGACAGCAGCGCCGAGCACACCCGGGGAGCGTGAAACGGCAGCGGAAGCGGCGACCGCGCCGAACGCGGCTGCTGTGCGAGAGACAAGCGCGGTCCCGGCCGCAGCGCCAGCCGTGGTGCCGGCCGTGGCGCCAAGCGCAGCCGTAGCCCTGGAGATGGCTGCAGCTCCAGTACCGGCTCGATCAGGACCGGCTGAGACAGCATCCTGTAAAGAGGCTGCTGTCCAAACTGCAGAGCAGCCAACTGCAGTCTGTGCTGTCTGTTCTGGCTCTAGCGAACTTAGCCAAAGTGCCCCTCCTTCCTGTCCATTTCTGTTCACTCCCAGCACCCCAGAGTTGCCTTTGCCTGATGATTCCTCGTCAGGCAGTGAGGCAGATGAGGTTCTGGCCCCAGGTCGTCAGGCGGCTGTAGCCGCGCGGTGAAGGAAAAGGCTGGGCCGGTCTCGCCCCTGGCCCTTTCAGGACTGCATGGTAACAGTGCGTCCGACTCATTACAATCGCTTTCTAGAGTCTATTAAGATGCGAGCATTGGAGGAGGGTGACTGGAGGTTATTAGAAACCCTTGGAATGCCAAATAGATCTGAGGATTCTGGGGGTAACCGGGAAGCTGTTAATCCGCAGGCTGTTCCAGAAGTTCAGGATGGTACTGGTTCCCCAAAAGGGGAGATCCAAGCTTTCCCAGTGTATAAGGCTCTCCCAAATTCAGGCGAGTGTGATAAGCATGAGGTAATTGCTTGGAAAGTTGCCCAGGACCTCCAATCCAAGGTGGCACATTATGGGCTAGGTTCTGCTGAGGTTATGCAGATAATAAGGGTGATAAATACAGATTTGCTTTCTCCATTTGATATCAGACACTTAGGTCAAATTCTATTTCAACCTGTACAATTTACAGTTTTTGAGAAAACCTGGAGAAAGCTGGCTGGCAAGACTGCATTAGCGATTATGCAGCTCCCTGCTGCCGATCCTAGACGGACAGCAGGAGTGGATGCTTTGATGGGGACTGGTCCCTTCTCTGATCCCAGTCTACAAGGTACCTTGTCCTCTAGCGTCCTGCAGCAAGCTCAACAGGTCGGCATGACTGCCCTGTTGAAAACCATAGAGTTGTCAGCACCCAGAAAGCGATATACTGAAATAGTTCAAGGCAAATCAGAGTCATTCCTCTCCTTTGTAGAGAAAGTCGCTGCTTCTCTTGAGAAGCAGGTTGAGGATGATGGGTTAAGACAGTTGTTGTTAAGGCAGTTAGTGAGAGATAACGCAAATGAAGAGTGCAGAAAAATCATAGATGCCTTACTAGGGGATCCTGGGGTAACAGACATGGTCGAAGCCTGCGCTAAGGTGGGATCTGGGAACCAGAAAAGGTCTGCTTTGGCTGCGTTCCTGCAGCCTGTTCACGCATCTTCTGGTCGTGAACCAAAGCAACCAAAACAGGGGAAGAAACGGAAGCGGCCTAAGCCGAGCCAAAAAGAGAACACACCGATCCCCCAGTGCAAGAGGTGTGGCAGGCCAGGGCATTGCTCAGACTATTGTAGATCCCTGACTCATGCCGATGATCGGCCTTTGTCGGGAAACTTCCGCCGGGGTGCAAGGAGGGGGACTTGCTCTCCGATGCAGTCGCTCCCCCAGAGAGTGGCACAGGTACAGGCACAGGCCTACCCAGCCACGCTGGAGACAGCACCCAGGGATCAGATGGGTTTGACGTCCACACCGCAGCCTCAGTCGTCTTAGACTCTAGCGGTATTTATAAGGTTCCCTTGGACGCATATGGACGCTTAGCCCAGGGATCCAGTGCAATGCTGGTGGGAAAACCTGATGTTGCCCATCAAGGAATCTTAGTGCACTCAGGAGTTATTGATGCTGACTTTAAAGGTCAGATTTGTGCTATGGTCTCCATGCAAAAACCCCCTGTAACTATTCCTGAAAAGACCTGCCTTGCTAAATTAGTGCCTTTTAAGTCTTGTGTCCCCAGGATAGAACAAACTCACAAAGATAACGGCAGTGAATCTACGGGACTTCCGCAGGCCTTCTGGACTGCAGACATCTCTGACCAAAGGCCACAGATGACATGTACCCTGATCCTGCCGAACGCCCGTCCACCCCAGACTCAGCTTCGAGGTTTGATTGATACTGGTGCTGATGTAACGATCATCTCCTTCTCTGCATGGCCTCCCTCATGGCCTTTAGCCCCGGTGGGATCGGCCATCGCAGGATTAGGAGGAACCACACAGAGCTATCTAAGCGAACGGCCTGTGGTGGTGAAGGACTCAGAGGGGCACACAGCTACAATCAGGCCTTATGTTGCTACCACTTCCCTTAAACTTAGGGGACGGGATGTGTTGGCAGCTTGGGGCATACGGATTGGGACAAATTTTTAGCAGGGGTCACTGTGTGTAAGGGCGCACAGCATCCTACACTGCCTTTGCGGTGGCTGACTAACACACCAATCTTTGAGCCGCAGTGGCCCCGACCAAAAGAGAAGTTAGACGCCCTTCATCAGCAGGTTCAGGAACAGTTACAACAGGGGCACCTTGAACCTTCTACTAGCCCCTGGAACACTCCTGTTTTCGATATTAAGGAGAAATCAGGGAAATGGAGATTATTGCAGGACCTCCGGAAAGTTAATGCAGTAATGGAAGGTATGGGGGCATTGCAGCCTGGCATGCCCTCTCCCACCATGATTCCTACGGGGTGGGACATCTTGATAATTGATTTAAAGGATTGTTTTTTCACAATTCCTTTGCATCCTGATGACAAACCAAAATTTGCCTTTACTGTGGCTGCCATTAACAATGCTGAACCTGCTAAGAGATACCAATGGAAGGTCCTCCCTCAAGGGATGAGGAACAGCCCAATTATCTGTCAGTGGTATGTTGCCCAAGCTTTAGACTGGAGTTCGCAAGCAGTTTCCTGATGCACGCTGCTACCACTACATGGATGATATCCTGGTGGCAGCATCCACCCAGGACGAGCTGCTGAGAATACAGCCTCAGCTGCTCGCTGCTCTGCATGCCTATGGATTAGAGGTAGCTCCGGAGAAAGTTCAACAGCATCCTCCTTGGAAATATTTAGGAGTGAAAATTTTGGACCAAACTATCCAACGCCAAGAGGTGCAATTCCCGGATTCGATTAAAACCTTGAATGATGCTCAGAAGCTGTTGGGTGTCATCAATTGGTTACGACCTTATTTAGGTCTAACTACAAAGCAGCTTTCCCCTCTTTTTAATACATTAAAAGGGGACCCTGATCTGAATTCACCTCGGGAGTTGACTCCTGAAGTGCGACGAACGCTGCAGGAGGTCCAACGGGCTGTTTCCGCTCGTCAGGTTTATCGAGGGGATCCCTCCATTGCTATCACTGTTTTCATTACTATTCCAGACCTCCATCCTACAAGTATCATTGGCCAGTGGAATGCACAATGGCCTGACCCTTTGCATATCCTAGAATGGGTCTTTTTGCCTCACCAGCCGAAAAGGACTGTGACCACAGTGTTTGAATTGGTCGCTTCTCTGATAATCAAATGCCGTCAACGGTGTTTGCAACTGATGGCTGCGGATCCTGCAGTAATTGTCATTCCGATCTCAAAGGAATACTTTGAGTGGAGCCTCATCCATAGTGCTCCTTTGCAAAGCGCGCTGCAAAATTTTTCAGGGCAGATCACTTACCATCTGCCCAGCCATAAATTACTGCAGTTGGCAAAATCGACCGTACTTTCCTTGTGGCCGAGAAATAGCCGAGTACCGGTGCAAGGACCCACCTGCCTCTGCGTCCTTTTTGGAGCAGTTCCCACTTTGCCCGGTCAGCTCTGGACGCAGCAGGCTGCGGGGGCCAGCCTCCGGAATCCGGGAGACCAGAGGTCTGGCTCGTGGGTCCTTCCACAGGACCGCGGCAATAGAGGCAGGTGGTGGAAGAAGGAGGCAGGCTCAATTGTGGATGAAATCCAGAAGGTTTATTGTGTCTCCGAACAGGGGACCTCGCCCCCCGGGGCTGTCCAGCATTGAGCAACCCTGAACGCGCCTGCCAGGGGTTTTATGGGGGGGTGGCGACAGGGGAGGGATGACAACGGCATCGAATCAGGGAAGGAGAAGGACGGGTCTGCGGGATGAGGGACACACAAGGGAACCTATCTCGGGAAAGGAAGGGAGGGATCCTCCCTCCAAGACCAATCACTCGACGCCCCTGCCAGAACTTTCTAGAAGCTTGGGAGGGGTGCCGGAGCGATTGGCAGGGGTCTGGGAGGAGACAAATAGAGAAAGCAGGGTTATGAACACGAAACCAGGAGGGTATAAACTGGGATGGTACAATAACACAAAACCCAAAGGGGAGACCCGGACTGAACCAAACAAGACACACTCCCACATCTCCCCCTTTTTTGCTTTTTAAGATGGTTTAAAGTTCGGCTGGGGGTAATATTCAGAGTCCGGATAAAAGACCTCGAACTCTTGCAACTCAGGAGCCGTAGGTTCTAGCTCCGGTTCCTGCAGGGTCTCTGCATCCGGGAGTACCTCGGCTCGGTCAATATCCATAGGGGAGGGGGAGCTTGTAATCAACTTTACTAACATTCTCTTGAGGAGTCCAAACAAAATTAGGGCAACCAACAAAACAAAAAGAAAAATCAGTCCAGATCGGAAAATAGATCCTGCCCATCCGGATAGTCCCCATTTGCTGAAGATGTCGCCGAGCCAGTCACCAGTTTCTTTCCGAATTTGCATCACCATGGCCTGCATCTTGTCGATGGTTCTGTGGATGTTCTCCGCCCTTGATGTTAAGTTAAGGCAGCACAGCCCTTCGAACTCCTCACACCGGTGGTCGTGGAGTAGGAGTAGGAAGTCGATCGCGGCCCTATTTTGCAGAGTGGCCTTCCTGGTCAGTTCCTCGTCTTTTAGGAGGTCGCTTAGGGCGCTTGAGGTAAGATTTGCTTGTTTCACAACCCAACATTCTAAATGGCCCAATTCCCCTAGTGCTTTGGCTGCCGCCACCCACGGCAAAAGCACGGTGATTGCAACCCCTTTTGGTCTCGACCAACGAACGACTTCCGAGTCGCAATTTTGATCTAAATCAGAGAGCTCGCGTTTCTGGATGGCCAATTTGGAAGTCCTATTTCTTTTTCTCTCCCAATTATTAACTAAGGTTTGGTTGGGCGTCAACAGGGTCAAGCGGCCTATGGTGCAAGGGCCTCCTAACAGGTGAGAGGGGATGCCTGCCCATGCCCTGTCACCGCAGATGAGAAACAGTCCCCTGGGTAACCCTTTCGGACGTGACCTACGGGGATTTTCAGTGGTCACCTTACTGACGGCCAGGCACCATTTGGCTGCCTTATACTCTCGGTGGCTTGGAGCTATGTTCTTAAAGAACTCCTGATCCGGGGACAACCCGAATTGGAATTGGACACAGTAGTGAGCTGGGTACGATCCCAAGAGATCCAGCTCCTGGGGCTCACTACTGGTCTTCAGGAGTTGGGGCAGCCATTTCTCAAGGGGGTTGTCAATGTCGCGTTTCCCCCTGCGGTGCCAGCCAAATGGGGGCCGTCCCTGATAGGGCACCTGGGGACGGTACAAGCTGACAGGCGGCTTGACGACAGGGGCCTTACCCGTTTCAGATGATTTGGTATTTTGGGCAGACGTAGTCGAAGCCTGCGTGGGCTTGAGCCTTTCGAAAAGAGAAGCATACTCCTCTTGCTCAAGAGGGATCCCCACCAGACACATGGCCATAGGGTTTTGGGCCGCGGCTGTAGATAAACATATGTGGTCTTGGCCCATGGTTTGCACCAGGACTGACCACACGTTTGCTGCCGGTTGGGGAACTATCCACGGCGACGCAGGCCATGGGAGCAGCCGCAGGATGATGACAAGCTGCAGGCTTCTGGCGATGGCTCGGACGGAGGAGGCAGGACTCATCTCCGATGTCTCCAAACTAGTACAAACTTAAAAGGAAGAATATTAGATTTGGGGATAACAACTGGGGCAGAGTTGGGGTCCAGAGGGGCATAGGATTAACCCACCCCGGTTTTAGGGGGTGCTTGACTCCTTCCTCCGGTGGGCTGGGAAATACATGGTTTCACCCATTTTGATGGGATCCACCTGGGGCCCTCGGGGGTGGATATGCATTCATATCCCTTCCCCCATGTAACTAGTTCATGAGGGCCCTGTATTTCCCGAGTCTCCAGGTCTTTAACCAACACCGGAGGCCTTTCTTTCATTTGCAGCTGCTGAGACCGCCCGAAGTGCCGCACGATCGGTGGATTCAGGTTCTCAAAGGCACAGTTGAGGAAGTTTAGCGTGAACAGTGCCCTTGAGAGCCTGACAGCTGGGGATTCTAACTTCTTTGAGGACCTTTGCCTTTGTAGCATCCTCTTGATATTTTGGTGAGCCCTCTTGACTATTGCTTGACCTGTCGGGGAATAGGGGATGCCTGTCTTGTGCTCTATTCCCCATTGCTGTAGGAAGCTCCTGAACTCCTTGGAGGTGTAGGCTGGGCCGTTACCGGTTTTAATAACCTTGGGGATGCCCAGGGTAGCGAACGCCTGCACTAGATGTTTTTGGACGTCGCTAGCCCTTTCCCCTGTGTGGGCAGAGGCAAAGACGGCTCCAGAGAAGGTATCTACTGACACGTACATACTTCATTCTGCCGAAAGAAGCGACGTGTCACGTCTATCTGCCACACCTCACAACTATTAAGGCCACGGGGGTTTGCGCCGGTGCCAATGGCGGGAAGAGCTAATTGGTGACATTCAGGACACGCTGCCATGATCGCTCTGGCCTGGTCGTGCTTCAAATTGAACTGCCGAACCAGGGCAGGCGCATTCTGATGGAACAACTGATGGCTGATTTTGGCCTGCTCAAATACATTTGGAATCGGGGCCATCACGGCTGGCGCAGCGAAGGCATCTGCCTTCCTGTTGCCTTCCACGATGAACCCGGGCAGGTCCATGTGTGACCTGACGTGCATCACGTAAAATGGTTGCTCTCGGTGGGAGACTAGGCTAACCAATTTTGAGAGCAACTCATACAAGGCTGTGTTGGAGACCTCTCGCAATATGGCATGTTCAGCTCTGGAGACTACCCCTGAGACATATGCAGAGTCAGTTATCAAATTAAAGGGTTCGGGGAATCTTTCAAAAGCCCTGACGACTGTGTCTAACTCAGAAACTTGAGGTGATCCTTCCACCTCCTTAATATCAGCCTCCCACCGCTGAGTTTGGGGGTCTTTCCAAGTCATGACTGACTTGTGGGATGCCCCAGATGCATCAGTGAAAACGGTCAAGGCCTTTAAAGGTTCCTTGCTCCGAACGCTCTTTGTATTTAATTCAAATTGGATTTCCGAATTAAAAATTTTGTGGGCTGGCCTAGGTAAGGAAATTTGGCCTGTGTTGCCCTCCAGAGCGAACTGCAAAGCTTCACAATCATGAAGCAAGCTCTCCAACATTGCCTTGGTAATTTGGCCCGTTTGTGTCCTGATTGGTACGTGAATGCAGTCGAAGTCACATCCTGATAACTCCCTGATCCGGACTCTAGCCTTCCGGATCAGTTCAGCCATCAGCTCTTGTGGCCGTGTCATTCTTTTGGGCCTATGATGACTGAGAAAGACCCACTCTATTATCAAGAGGGGGTCCCTCTGGTCCTGGTCTTCCTTACTCTTCCTCACTCTTCCTCTTGTCCTCCCATTGGAAGACAACCCCGTGCAGGTGTGGCAGATTACCCAGGATGATGAACTTAAATGGCAAGTCAGGTCTATACCTGCTTGCTTGCCTGGTGGACATCAGGTGTTGCACCCTCTCCAGGGCTGTCCGCGCCTCTGGGGTAAGTGTCTGGGGAGAACTAAGCTCCTCTCCCCCTTTTAGTAAATCAAAAAGGGGGGCTAGGTCTTCGGTGGACAGACCCAGCCACGGTCTTACCCAATTTAACGATCCACACAGTTTGTGGACATCTGCCAAAGTCTTGATATTTGTTTGAATAGCCAATTTTTGTGGCACAATGGTCCGCTTGGTAATTTCCAGGCCCAGGTATTTCCAAGGTGGCATCTTTTGAATTTTTTCTTCTTGGAGCTCGAACCCTGCAGCAACCAATGCACTGATTGTCAGGTCAAGCACATTCGCAAGCATGTCATCATCAGGGGCACACACGAGGACATCATCCATGTAGTGGAATATGATGGCCTCTTTTGCGGCTGCGCGAACTGGGGCAAGCAAGGAAGAGACATACCATTGGCAGATGGTCGGGCTGTTCTTCATGCCCTGCGGCAGCACTTTGCAATGGTATCTCTTCCTCGGGGCTTCTCGGTTGATAACCGGAACTGAGAAGGCGAAACGCGGGGCATCGTCAGGGTGCAGAGGAATTTGGAAAAAACAATCTTTAATATCGATTACTGCCAGGTTCCAATTTTTGGGGAAGCATCATTGGGGATGGCATTCCCGGTTGGAGAGAGCCCATGTCCTCTATCACGTCATTAATTTGGCGAAGGTCCTGGAGGAGCCGCCATTTGTCTTTGTTAGGTTTTTTGATGACAAAGACCAGGGAATTCCAGGGGCTGTTGGTCTCCACGATATTCCCCTTCTTAAGCTGCTCTTCCACGAGCTTCTCGAGCGCCTCTAATTTCTCATTATAGAGCGGCCACTGCTCTACCCACACCGGCCAGTCCGTTTTCCAATTCAGTTTTTGGGTAGGGCGCTCTTCAGTGGCCGCCACGCAAAAATTTATCGGGGGGTCAGGTATGCCAATTGTGACTCCCCATTGTTGCATGAGGTCTCTCCCCAAGAGGGGTTCCTTGTAATCCAATACGAACGGACGTATGTTCGCCAATTGTCTGCTCGGCCCCTTAGTTTGCACGACGCTTTTGGACTGTTTCGCTAATTGGATGCCCCCAACACCCTGCACGTGTCCGGTCACGTTTTGCAATTCCCAATGTGCCGGCCATTCCCGTGTGGGAATGATCGTCACATCTGCCCCTGTGTCCAGAAGCCCCTTGAGATGTAGGACTTCTTCCCCTGTTGATCTTACAGTCCACCCACGGTTTCCCTGTTCCTATTACATGTGTGGCACACACCGTCGGGTGTGGCCCTTCTGCAGGGATAGCCTGGGCGACCATCTGCCCTCTAGGCAGAAACAGAGGTGGACGGACACAGCGCAGCCAGAAAACGGGTCCTTCGGGACTGGATGTCATGAGTCCCAGAGCGACTTCGATCTCTGGTGGTGTGCATTTAACATCTCCAACAATGACATACCTGCTAGGGCTTGGGTCCCACGTCCCCAGCTCACCACCGACACTTACTGGTGCGGCGTGCCACTCATTGGTTTTCAGGAAGAGCGGTGTCGACAGCTGCAACCTGAAAGAACCATCAGCAGGAGAAGTGAAGTCAGGCTGAAAAGTCACATCTGGTAATTTTACATAGTCTTTTTTGGCCTCTTTCTGTTCCCCCTCCCCCTCGCAGCCTGACCTTTTTATATCGTCACGCGGGTCGGGCGCGCGCTCCCCACTCAGTTTTTTTGTAACTGGCTCCCTAATCCCCCAGACCCTTGCTCCTGTTTAAATTGATGAAATTGCCGCTTGAGCGGGCAGTCTTTGGTCCAGTGCCCGGGTTGGTCACAAAGGAAGCAGGTGTTTCGGGTCTGCTGTTGGGCCTACTTCTGGCCGTTCCTCAATGGAGGTTGTCCACTGCTTTGGCCCGTGGTCCTCTTCTGGTCCACAGCAGGATGGTGTGTTGCTGTTCCCATCGAGACCGCTCCTCGGGACCGTTGCTTGTCCGAGCTGGCAGGTTGCAGGTGCGGTGCTTTCGCAGCCCAGACTTCTAACATGGCTTGGATTGTCGGCGGGGGGTCCAGTGGGAGGCTCAGGATAGCTGTCTTGCATTGGGAATTAGCATTTGCCATTGCCATCTCTGTTATGACCTCCTCTCTGGCCGCCGGCTGCCTGACCTGCAACTCTACTGCTCGGGTTAGTCTCTCTACAAACCGGAGGAACGACTCTGTGGGCTGCTGTCGGACCCGTGAGTAACTTTCCATGGGCGCGTCCGGTCTCAGGCCAAGGAATGCCTTACCGGCCAGTTCCTTGACCTGCTGCAGCACCTCTAGGGGCAGACTCTGGGCCTGCTTCGGCGCCAATGCCCATTCCCCCTTGCTGCTTAAATGGTCCATAGTTAATGCCTGGTTGTCAGCATCAACAGCCGTATCAGAGCTCTGCAGAAGCGCAGGAAGGAGTCGGCGGAGCTCCTTTTCCCATGCCGCCCTCCAGAGCAGAAACTCTGCCGAGGAAAGCAAGCACGAGAAAAGCTGACGCAGGTCAAAAGGCGTCATTACTGCTCCGGAGAGATTTGCCTTTAAAAGGCCACGAAAATATTCGCTTTCTCTCCCGAACTCTTTCTGTGCCTTGCAGAGTTCTTTGATCGTTTGGTGGGAGAGGGGTTCCCAGTTGGTGTGGGTCATTCCCCCTCTCCTGGACCTTTGATAAAAAACCGGAGCGGCCGAAGGAATGGAGTCCAGTTCCGGGTTCCGGTCCTCAGGCCCCTCCCCTTCCGGCCACTCACCGTGGGAACCGGAAGGCCAAGCGTGGGAACCAGAAGCAGGAAGCGGGTGGCAGCCAGACACGGACCTACAACAACTTCTAGGGGCGGAGCACGGGGGCGTGCACTGATGACAGGTGGGAGGGGCAACAGGGGTGGACCCAGCTTGGGTGTGGGAGGAGTTAGGGTACTGGGAGGGGTCATGACGAAAGGGGTTGGAACTTGGGAGAAAGGGGTTTTGGGATGAAGAAACAGGGGGAGGGCAAGAGGGGGTTTCTGCCATGTGGCACCCGCCATCTTGTCCTCGTCGGGCAGGGAATCCATTTTCTAAGTTCTCAATATAACTAAAGCGAACCCGGGGTCTAACAACTGGGGAAGTCGGGGAACGGGATAAGCCCCAGGCAGTCTGGCCAGGACTGTCTGGGCGGGGGGGCCGAGAATCCCGAGGAGAGCCAGGGAGTCGGTGGCAACCCTGCGCAGCATCGCGGTTTGCTTCCTTCAGGACGCCTGGTTTAGGGGACACGGGTTTAGGAGAAGGCTTAGGGGTAACTGGGGAACTGGGGGCAGGCTGTCCTTCCCTCTCCCTTTTTTGATTTAAGGCAGACCGAATTTGTAGGTATAATAAAGAAAATCTATCTAGATCTTTTTCTTTTGTCAATTCAGACTGAGCTATTTTTGCTCCCACGGCGTTCCAAAAGGGATCGCTTAAAACCGAACTGTGGGAGCACTGAGGGAAGTGCTGGAACAGCCACCGCACAAACCGTTTTAAACACCCTTTAGAAAAACGTTTCCCCCCCCCCCCCCCCCCCCCCCAGGAGTCCCGCAACTTGGAAAAATACCCCCTTTTGTGCTGTGGACAATTTTGCGCCCATAATCCACAGCACGATGTCTGGAGCTTTAAAAATAAACCAAACCTCGGATACCGATTCCCCGAAACAAACCAGAGGCAAGCAACACACTCGCCCCGGGGCTGCGCAGCCTACCCTGGGCTCCTACGAGCCGCGGACCGTGCGAAGCCGTCCACCACGCGCTGCGTGCGGCCGGGCGGGCACCGCCGGGTCCCGCCGCGCCTCGCTCCGCCGCCAACACTGCGGCTCATGTGGCTCCGCCCGGACGCGGGAACTGCCTCGAAAGGCTTTACGGTAAGGTCCCCCCCCGGGGAAATACTTACCTGCTGGTGTCCAGGCGAGCTCCAGGCGTCCCGATTTCCACCGAGGACGACTCTGCTGGCGCTGGCGGAGCTACCGTCCTCCTCCCCAGGAGCGCAGCTCACTAAAACGGCGCCTGCTACAACTGGGGTAGCTTGACGTCCCAAGGACGCACTTGGAAGTCCAATCAGTCCCTTCCGTGGGGTCCGGTGGAAGCGGGGGCCCCGCGATGGGCGCCAAGCTGCCTCTGCGTCCTTTTTGGAGCAGTTCCCACTTTGCCCGGTCAGCTCTGGACGCAGCAGGCTGCGGGGGCCAGCCTCCGGAATCCGGGAGACCAGAGGTCTGGCTCGTGGGTCCTTCCACAGGACCGCGGCAATAGAGGCAGGTGGTGGAAGAAGGAGGCAGGCTCAATTGTGGATGAAATCCGGAAGGTTTATTGTGTCTCCGAACAGGGGACCTCGCCCCCCCGGGGGTGTCCAGCAATGAGCAACCCTGAACACGCCTGCCAGGGGTTTTATGGGGGGGTGGCAACAGGGGAGGGATGACAACGGCATCGAATCAGGGAAGGAGAAGGACGGGTCTGCGGGATGAGGGACACACAAGGGAACCTATCTCAGGAAAGGAAGGGAGGGATCCTCCCCCCAAGACCAATCACTCGACGCCCCTGCCAGAACTTTCTAGAAGCTTGGGAGGGGTGCCGGAGCGATTGGCAGGGGTCTGGGAGGAGACAAATAGAGAAAGCAGGGTTATGAACACGAAACCAGGAGGGTATAAACTGGGATGGTACAATAACACAAAACCCAAAGGGGAGACCCGGACTGAACCAAACAAGACACACTCCCACACCCACCGTCTTTACGGATGGTTCAGGGGAAACTGGGAAAGCCATTGTTACCTGGAAGGAGGGATCGGAATGGCAGGTGCTGAAGGAACACGAGTCAGGCTCTGCTCAGTTAGTTGAATTAAGGGCTGTTACCATGGCTTTTCAGCGATTCTCACAGGAACCTTTGAATTTGGTTACTGACTCTGCTTATGTAGCAGATATCACCCAACGCTTAGATTGTTCACTTCTGAAGGAGGTGAACAATGCGGCTCTGTTTTCGCTGTTGCAAGCCTTGTGGTCTGCAATTCAAGCTCGAGTGCATCCGTATTACATTCTGCACATTCGAAGCTACACCAATTTACCAGGGTTTCTAACAGAAGGCAATGCCAGGGCTGACATGCTGGCCAACCCTGCGTGGGTAGGGCCTCAGCCTGACAAAATTGCACAAGCCAAGGCATCGCACGGTTTCTTCCATCAAAGTGCACATACCCTGCAGAAGCAGTTTCATTTAACGCGCTTGTGCTGACTGTCACGGACTCGCAGTGCCTTTGCCAGCGGGGGTAAACCCCAGAGGGCTAAAAGCCTTGCAGATTTGGCAAACGGATGTAGCTCACATCCCAGAATTTGGTCGGCTGAAATATGTGCACGTGTCTATTGACACTTTCTCCTCAGCTATGTGGGCTACTGCTCACACTGGAGAGAAGGGCCGTGATGTCATTGCCCATTGGAAATTGGCTTTCTCAGTCCTGGGCGTGCCAGCTTCTGTGAAAACCGATAATGGTCCTGCCTACGCCTCGGAGAAGACGCGGCAGTTCTTACACCTATGGGGTGTAGACCATACCTTTGGTATCCCACATTCTCCTACTGGCCAAGCCATTGTCGAACGCGCTCATGGTACCTTGAAGCATGTTTTGGACAAACAGAAAAGGGGAATGCATGGAGAAACGCCACAGAGCCGATTAGCAAAAGCTTTGTATACAATTAATCACCTTACAGTACCACAAAATTCAAATAATCCTGTTATTCTGAATCATTTTCTCTCATTGCAGTCTGCAGGCGACACACAACTGCCCCAGGCAAAAGTCTGGGTACGGCATTTACTCACTAACCAGTGGGAAGGCCCTCATGAGCTTATCGTTTGGGGTCGTGGGTATGCTTGCGTTTCCAGAGATACTGGGGTATGGTGGCTACCTTCAAAATGCGTTCGCCCTGACCTACGGCACCAGAGGCAGAACAGGCAACCTCCAAATGATGACCAGAACGCCAATGTCGGGTGGAGTCGCGGGAGACAAGCACTCAAGGCATTGTGATCAGCAAGTCTCGTTTATTGTAATAATCTACACATACTTATAGTGCTACTAATTAGCTCATACATATTGCAAAAGCTGAGCTCCTTATTGGTGGGAGCTATTCCATGAGATCTGCAAACATAGGGGTCTTATTTTCCTCTTCCATATGGTTTCTTTCTGCTTACTTATCTGGACTCACATCCTGTTGTTTATACAACTTCTTGCTCAAGGATTTAGTGTCCTTGCCAAGTCTGCATCTTTACTAAGCCTGCTATGTCATCATGACCTTTGCTTTTTAGCCATTCTTCAGAAAGACTCTCAACACTTCCCCCGTTTTCTTTTTGCATGATCATAGTCATATTGACTGACTTCAAAATTAAATTTTTTACACATGACATTATACAGCTAAGCATAAGTAAACCAAGCAAAACAATAATTAGCAATAGCATTAAAGATTTGATCACACTTTTCATCCATCCTTCTAAGCCCATCCACTCTGTAAGTCCTTCTAATCCGAAAAATCCTGAGTCTTTCTTTATTTTTTGGGAGTGTTCAATCAAATTCTTAATTTCGACGTGGATGGACTTAGAATGATCCTCAAGATCCATGCAGCACATTCCTTCAAAATCTTCACAGCCATGGCCGTGGGCTAAGAGTAAAAAATCTATAGCTGCTCTATTCTGAAGCAGGGCGTGCTGGACTGAACTCAGGTCTTCTGCAAGTTCAGACAACACTCGGCTGGTACCGTTTGCTTGTTTAACTATCCAACATGTCAGTTTTTCTGTGACGATGGGCTCGTGCCGCAGCTGCACCAGGAACAAAAAGGGAGGTAAAAAGCACTTCTAATTTGCTCCATAACGTGAGGTCATCCTCACATTCAGATGTTATAGTTTCTGCTAAAGACCTCTTCCATCGTATTCGGTGTGTAGCATTAGGATGGTGCTGTGGAAGTGCAAGACTCAGTTGGCCAAAGGTACAGGGCCCGCCTATAGGCTTGGATGGGATACCTGACCAGGCACGATTCCCACAAATTAGGAAAAACCCTCTGGGTAACTTTCGAGGGAAAAATGTTCCAGGGGCTGCAAGAGATCGATTTCTCACGGTAACGTTGCACCATTCTAAGTCCCACTGTGAAGCATTGCCAACAGGATTAATCCAGGTGGGGTTGGATGTATTCATTCGACAGCCACTAAGGCTGCCCTCTTGGCATAAATTGCGTGAACTATTAATATAGATACAGGCTGTAGCGTTAAGGGAATCAACTAGTTCTATTTCTTGTGGCTCAGGGCCCACCGGGAGTCTATCATCCCAGCTATCATAGTCTAGTAGGCCATGAGTAATATTTTTTGTGGAATTCAACGGCCAAATAGGTTTGAACTGCTTCTGGGTCTCGATTACAAAGTTGCGCCATGTATTATCTGTTAAAGGTACTCCAACTAAGCATGTTAAAAATGGGGTACTGGGTGTGGCTAAGGAGGCACAGAATGTTGTGGTGTTTAATTCGCGTGCCAAGGAGACCCAGATATTATCTCTGGGGTCAAACACCTTAGGAGGGTAGGGAAGGTTGTGACCCATTACTGAGCCTGCGATTAGCAGCACGATGCTTAAACCGCCGGCAAACATGATCCCACTTTCTTGGTTCAACTTGCCACTGAATGGGGACCCCAATGTTTAGTTGGCAGGAGGATTGCAAAACTACAGAGTAACTATCTGCTAAGATCTTTTTTGCTAAATGCTGTACCGACCACGCTAATTCTCTTAGCCTCAGATCTTCAAGATTTTCAACTAATTGCAAACTGTCAATGATATTTTTGCCTGTGAGTTGTACCAATGCTCCTTGAGCCGTCTCACGGTGCCAGTGAAAACTGCAAGACTGACACCAAAACCCTTCTGATAGATGTCGCTGGTGGACCCACCACTGTAAATTACAACCTCCGCAAAGCAATCTCACCCACGCCTTATGATCACTACAATTACATGCAAAGCAAGCAGATTGGCAAAAGCGTAAAAAATGTCTCTGCAAATGTGGGAGGAGATAATCCTCTATCTCCTGTTCGGAGTCCACAAGGAAGGTAACGCGAAACCGCTGCTCAACTTCCTGCAGGAGTTGTGAGATCTTCCTCTGTACTCTTCTCGCCTTCCTCTGTTGTGGGTTGCTCATCAGTGACAACAGGCTTAGTCCATTTAGCCGGAACCCATAGGGGACCTGTCGGAGTGGACACACATAGATAACCTCTTCCCCAGTACAAGGTTTTTACAGGATCCTGCCAAAGTCCTGTCTTGGGGTCTTTGTAGCGCACCCAAGGCATGGGCGTCGGGGGTTGAGGATAGGTAAAATGAACAATGGCAGGAGGCACTTCTTTTTCACCAAACACACAAAGGTGATTTAGGACAAAAAGGCATTTCTGTAATTTGTCATGCGGGTTGGACAAATCAGGATATTTCTGCAAGTATGTTTTGAGGGTGCCATGTGCCCTCTCTACAATAGCCTGACCTGTGGGCGAGTGGGGAATGCCTGTTTTGTGAGTAATATTCCAATTTTGCATATATCTGTCAAAGCGTGCACTGCTATAAGCAGGGCCATTATCAGTTTTGATTATTAAAGGGACTCCCATAACTGCTATACAGCTATTCAAATGACGTTCGACATGTCTCGCTTGTTCTCCTGTCTGAGCCGTAGCCCATATGAAATGACTGTATGTGTCAATTGACACATGAACATACTTCAAGCGCCCAAAACTGGGGACATGTGTAACGTCCATTTGCCATATTTCATTGGCTTTAAGTCCTCGAGGATTGACTCCTATGCCTAAACCGACCCCAGTATTGTGAAAACTACATAACGGACATGCTTTTATTATGGCGCGTGCGTCACGTAAGGGGATATGGAAATCTCTTACTAATCCTTTTGCATTTTGATGAAACATGCTGTGACTTTCTCGAGCCCTAGTATTTTTGGGAACATTTTGACTGAGTGATACGATCTGATCTGCTCTCTCATTGCCCTCTCCTAAGCCTTCTTGCCACTTATGGCTGCGTATATGGAGAATTGCATAAGGGTGAGATCTGTTCCGCAGCGCACGTTTTAGCTGTAATAACAGATCAAAAAGTCGCTGGTTTTTTACTTCCTTGATGACAGCGTCCTCGATTCTAGAAACAATTCCCACAACATAAAGAGAGTCTGAAACGACATTGAGGGGTTCCGAAAAATGAAGGGCGGCCCACAGTACTGCTACAAGTTCTAAGGTTTGTAATGTATCAGTAGGGGTAGCTGCGATCTTATGGTGGCACCATTGTTGATTATAGTGCCAAACAACAGCAGCTGTCCTGGTTCTGCGTCCGGCATCAGTAAAAACTGTCAAAGCATCAGGGATAGGCCCTTGGTGTTGCAGCGGTTTGGATAGCCAGGTCCAGCTTCCCAACCAGTTAAGTGATTTTGGAGCTAATGGGCCGGTATGAACGTCTGCTCCAGAAGAGAGCAATGCTTCAGTGAGCTGCGAGGAGTTGAGTAGGTACCACTCCAAAGTAGGTTTTTCCATGGGGAGGTTGATAACTGCAGGTTCAAGGCCACTAATTTCCCAGGTGCGTAGACGTCCTTTCTTTAAAAGAGTTGCCAAATTTTCCATCTTTGGAGTGACTGTTTTTCTTTGCTGCAAGGGGGGCGAGATCCATTCTAGAACGGAGATGTCCCCCGTTTTCTTTTGCTGTGTAATAGCTCCTAAGAGATGTTCTCCACTGTTCCAGACAGTTAAGGATAAGGGGGTGTCGGGGTCTAGACGGTCGACAAAGCCTCTGGAGATGCAGGATGTAATTTGCTGCAAGACTTTAGACTGTTGCGGCGTAAGCATCACAGGAGTACATGGGTCTGTGCCCTTTAGCAAAGGACGTAGCTGTTCCAATAGCATGTTGGGAATTCCTGTAACAGGTTTAAGCCATTGCAGGTCTCCTAGAAGTTTCTGGGCCTCATTTAGGTTTGAAATAGATGCTTGAATATGTAACTTCTGAGGTTTTATTCTCTGAGCGGTAATAGTCCATCCTAGATATTTCCATGGAGCAGAAACTTGTATTTTGTTGGGTGCCACAACAAGGGACCAAGCAGCCAAGGAGGCAACAATAATTTGCATCTGGGCAGGGGTGAAAGGTTCCCTTTGAGCAAAGAGGATGTCGTCCATGTAGTGATAAATAATGGCATCAGGCATCTGTCTCCGTAAGGGTTGTAAGGCAGCATCAACATACAGTTGGCACAAAGTAGGTGAGTTTTTCATCCCTTGCGGCAATACAGTCCATTCAAATCGCCTGGCTGGTTCTCCTTTATTCAGGGCAGGTAAGGTAAAGGCGAAGCGCTTGGTGTCATCTGGATGCAATGGAATAGTAAAAAAGCAGTCCTTGAGATCTATAATTAAAAGAGGCCAGTTTTGGGGCAACATAGCCGGGTTGGGGAGACCAGGTTGTAGCGCCCCCATAAATTCCATTTGTTGATTTACTGCACGAAGATCATGTAAAAGGCGAAACGCACCAGACTTCTTGCGTATGACAAAAATAGGAGTATTCCAAGGACTGACGGATGGTTTTAGGTGGCCCTGTTGGAGTTGTTCGGTTACTAAGGCATGGGCTTGTTCTAAATTTTCCCGTTTTAAGGGCCATTGCTTAACCACCGCAGGCTCGTTAGTAGTCCATGTCAGCGGCAACGGGAATGTCCAAGCAATGGCCTCTAGTGTAAATGGTGGTCATTGGTCAGCACGAGGCCTAATTGAGCTAAGACATCTCTGCCCAGCAAACAGTCCACAGTTGTCGGTAGGGGCATGATGGAAACTGTAGCCGGCACTTGTTTGCCATCAACTTCAATGTGGACCAGAGGAGACTTTTGGGCAAGTCTCATGCCTCCGATGCCTGTGACTGCAGTTGTAGCGGGCAAAATGGGCCAATTGGAAGGCCATTTTCCAGGGTCGATGACACTAGAGTCAGCTCCTGTGTCAAGAAGGGCTTCCAAGGCGATGGATTCTGCCTGATACAGCAGGAGACAACGTTTCCGTGGGCGGGAGGTGAGATCAATAGTGAGTAAGGTCAGAGATCCAGTAGAGCCAGGACTTGGCTGGCACCTGGGTGCATTACAAGCAGGCGGAATACTTGAAGCCAGATGTGGTAATGGTACTAGTTGTGCTAACCTTTGTCCTGCCGGGATCTTAACGGGAGGATAATCGGTATGCGCTAAAATAAAAATTTCTCCAGTGGAGTCAGCATCAACAAGACCAGTCTCTACTAGGAGTCCCATCGTAATTGCGGATGAACGACCTACGATAAGTCCTCCCATAGCTTGGCCATTAATGCACACAGGTCCGATGACACCAGTGGGGATGCGATGGATTTCTGATGTTAACAACTCGGTATCTACTGAGGCTGCCAGGTCCAGGCCGAGGCTTCCGCTTGTTGCTGGGCGGGGACAGGTGGAGGTGCTGGAGCTGCTACTTGTGTCGTCACGCGGCCGCTGTTCGCGCTGGGTCGGAGGTTTCCCTGTTTCTTGTTGCTATTATGGCATGCATTCGAGTTGTGCGTATTGGATTGACACTTGTTGCACCAAATTCCTGCGGCTGTGCATTCACGACGAATGTGACCGGGTGTCCCACAGCGATAACACTTCATGCGGCCACCTGGAGCTGGGCGGGGACATGCTGCTGCTGCTTGGAGAGGAGCAAGGGCTGCCATAACCTGATTTTGAGAGCTGATAGCCTGTTCTTTAAGCCCTTCACCTAATTTTTCTAAGGCTTGTACTAAGAATAGTTGCGAGCCGGTGGGCATGGTCGCAGCTTTTTCTAAAAGTTGCTGGACAGTCCAATCCCCTGGGGTGGAAGTAATAAGGGCACGGGTGGCCTGATTGCCATTTTGTAAAAGGCATTGTTTAAGCAACGGGTCATGCATATGCTCTTGAACCCCAGCTTTTGAAATGGCTTCCATAACTTTGTCAACAAAAGAGCCTAGAGACTCCTCTCTGCCTTGTTTAATGCTCATATACATCGGGATCCCACCTGGGGCTCGGACCTTATCCATAGCTTTCTTAGCAACTGCCATAGCTTCCCGTAGCTTGGCAGGTCCTAGCGCCGCTTGAGCTTCTACTCTCATGTGATCCCCTTCACCCATGAGCTCAGCTACTGTAACACCTGTCAAGGGATCTGCCGCTGGCCTGGGGACAGCAGCAGTAATAGCGGCTTCCTCCCTCCAGCGAGCCTCAAAAAGCAGTCGCTGATGCGGGGTATACATGAGCTTAGTAATGCCTTTAATGTCAGCAGGAAGAAGGGTAAAAGCGTTAAAAATATAATCAAGCATCTGTTTAACTGGTTCACTGGTGACACCGTAATTCCCCACCGTTGCTCGCAGCTGCGCTAGCAGCTTCCAATCAAGGTTAGTCACCTGCGCAACATTGCCGCCCCCTTGTGGATTCGGGACAAATAAAACAGGGAACGCCATGCTGTCTTGGGCAGCCGCTAACATATCAGAATCACCCTTTTGTAAGCCGTCACGAGCAACCGCAGCCCAGAGTTCTCTATGGCCCCTAGCCATGGCCTCCGCGAGGTCAGACTCTGCCCCAGGGACAGGCTCAGGGCTAACAAAGGGGTTTCGCAAACGAGAACAGTCCGGCGGAGACGAGTGAGGCAAGGGCGGTGGAGGAGCAGGCTGCGGCGGCTCCCGGGCCGGCTCGGGCGGCGGGCAGGGCTGCGGCGGAGCAGGCTGCGGCAAGGAAGGCGTAGGAGGAGTAGGAGGTGGGGGGAGGGGAGGCGCGGGAGGCGACTCAGAGGCAAGAGCCTCAGGCGGGACTTGAACCGTAGCAAAGGTGGGGGGATTAGGTGGGCCAGAGAAAACAGAGGCACTGTGATCGCCGTAATGACAGTTCCGATCCTGAGCAACCTTAATTTTTTCTGCCGCTTTTTTCTCTGCCTGTACCATTAAAAGTTCATTGTGGACAACTCTCCATAGTTTAGAAATCTTTTTAGCTGGCTTATCGTCATCTAAGACAAGATCCCAGAGTTTATCACCATACGCGCGCCACTGATTTAATTCATGAATGGAGTGGGGGTCAGTGAAAAAACTATAAGAAAGCGCATGCGTTAAAAGAACGGGGAGGTCTTTATCAAGATCAATTCCTTTAAAATTACGCTTAAGCAAAAAGGCTTTAAAAAGTTCCTGTGCTGCTTGCCTTTCCATACTTACGGTACTGTTGCTAGCTCTCCAGGCTTCGGCAGCACGTATCGGCGAGCCCGCCTGTGCGGTCGCTCGGGTGCGGAGGTGAGAGGCACGACGCGGATGGGCGCTGCGTTTAGCCGTACACAACCTCTTTCGCCGTCCGTCTAGCTGCGGGACCCGACCCCAACGCAACTCCCCGTCGCATAAGGGCAACTTCTCCTGTTCGGGCGCCAGATGTCGGGTGGAGTCGCGGGAGACAAGCACTCACGGCATTGTGGTCAGCAAGTCTCGTTTATTGTAATAATCTACACATACTTATAGTGCTACTAATTAGCTCATACATATTGCAAAAGCTGAGCTCCTTATTGGTGGGAGCTATTCCATGAGATCTGCAAACATAGGGGTCTTATTTTCCTCTTCCATATGGTTTCTTTCAGCTTACTTATCTGGACTCACATCCTATTGTTTATACAACTTCTTGCTCAAGGATTTAGTGTCCTTGCCAAGTCTGCATCTTTACTAAGCCTGCTATGTCATCATGACCTTTGCTTTTTAGCCATTCTTCAGAAAGACTCTCAACACGCCAACCATCCAAATGGCGACCAGAATGTAGATCATCAGCCTAATGACTCTTCTGATGATGACCAGGATGTCAACCATCAGGCAGATGGTCCTTCTACAAGCAGAGACTGGAATGGTCCTTCCACAAGCAGAGACTGAACTTTAAATTTCTTGTTATGGAGTCAGATAGTTAAGGCCTTAAGGACATATTTAGAATTAATAACTGATGTAGATTTCTATTTAGGATTAATAGTAGGGTTGTTATCTTATAAAACAAAAAGGGGGAATTGTAGGTACAAAAATGCTGTTAGTGAGGATTTTTTGTTATTTTCTAAGTCCGTGAGAGACTTTTCTCTCTCACAGAAGAGGTAGCAGGGAATGTAAACAACCAAGCCACCTGCAACCTTGAAAAGTCTTGTTTATGGTATAGTAGAAAAATATTTTGATAATGGATGTTTTAGGATTTTGGCCAATCACCCCCAAGGCGTGGCTGGTCCTTTGTCCAATTAGACTATGAAGAAAAAAGTCTATAAAAGGTTTGTAAAATAATTAAATAAATCGATCTTGCTGCACAATTCCTGCCTGTTGGATCTTCTCTCCTCCTCCTCCCTATGGCTACGGGACACGGTGATATACCGTAGGAACCAGGCCTGCGGTAATAGGAACTTGGTGGTAATGCACGGGGAAGGCCCAAATGATCCAAGAGATACACCAAGAAACACACCAGACTGGGAAATAAGGCCAAGCTTATATCAGTGGTTTCAAGTGTTGCCTGGACAAGTCCTGAGACACCTCCGATACCCCCCTTGGGGAGGAATACTTCCACTCCAAACAGGAGGATCAGGACTATTTCAGTCTGAGAGTTCTCATATTCTGGCCTTAGCCTGTGACTTATTAAAAAAAAAGAGGAGGAATTGCCAC
Organism: Corvus hawaiiensis; assembly: GCF_020740725.1. Classification (NCBI taxonomy): domain Eukaryota; kingdom Metazoa; phylum Chordata; class Aves; order Passeriformes; family Corvidae; genus Corvus; species Corvus hawaiiensis. The sequence continues at coordinate 476,212 of NC_063254.1, forward strand.
TTCCAACAGTGCCATACCATATACCCTGTCTGATTCATCCCAATACTAGACATGCTAGCTGGGTTAAATGTAAATGTCCATACTGTAAAAAATATTGGTATTGTAGTTCACTAAAATTACACTCTCATTGCATGAAGTGCCGAATGCCAAAACTATTCCCCATCCAGGTAGAGCAAAGAACAGCTGAAATAGCAACCTTGCTTTGTGGATGGGAATTACTAGTGCCTGTTGAATGGGAGATACCTGAGGAACGGTGGGAAGCTACAATTAAGAAGTGTCAAAAGCAATTTGCCTGGAAATTAGCGAAAAGGAAGTGACGAGGAAGTAGAGGGCAAGACCGAATTGACCACTGTACTTGCCACCAAGAAGATCACATACCCCTGCTGTGGGTAGCAATCCCATAGGCATGGGAGGTGGAGGTATAAGCCATATCTGACCTCTGTTATTCCTTTATCTGTCACTCCTTTTTTGTGTCTTTCCTCTGGGGACACCGACATAGCCATGCCATGGGTGTTACCAAAAGCTGTATATGGAAAAACACCGAGGTTCCTTTTTCATTGCGCATACCCATGTCAACAGTCACTGTTACAACCCATCCAAAATAGAAAACTGTATACAAAATGGGAAAAAGTACTGGATTGCAGAAAATTTAGGAACAAGTGGTAGCAGGTTGGGAAGTAAATGTCCAAAAGGGGAAAGATGGATTTGTTTCACATATAGTGTTGGGAGTAAACTCTCAGGCTTAGTAAAAGAACAACTGGTAAACAAGAAGGCAAAGCTAGCACAGCAATCTAACTCTATATCGACCCCAATTCAAGACATGTATGTGAAACTCAAACAACAAATAGAAAATGAAAAGGATATCTCAAAATTTGGAAAAAACCTGTTTGTGGAATTAGGGGAAAGGATAGGTAAAGAGCTTAATGTAACCGTTGGGTCTGTGGAGGGCCTCTGATGACAGAGGAATGGCCATGGAAAGGCAGTAGCTTAAGCCCAATAGAACTCCTTAAGTGGAATCGGACAAGGATAAGGGGAGAAAACAGACCAGAAGGGTGGGTACTGAGTTCAACAGTGATAGGAGAGGAGTGTCTCTGGAATACCGGGAACAATTTCCTTAACAAAGTAGGAAATACTCCCTGTAAGAGATATAAGGACAGTAATGGAACTTTTACATGGTGGGTCCCCGAGAAACCAGCTCTGTATTGGACTCAGGAAAAAGCAAAGGAAAATAATTGTAAGTACAATAATAAGGTCAAACTCTTTCAATGCAATGATACAAACAAAAGTCCTTATTTTTGGGATCCCAGACATTTCAGAATTTTGGGAAAATATAAATCAACAAAAAATTGATTACTGGAGGGCAGCAGATGGCCTATTTTGGATATGCAGAAAAAGGGCATATGCAAAGGTCCCCTCTCGGTGGAAAGGGAGATGTACCCTGGGAATCATACACCCAGGATTCTTTCTTTTACCAGAGCCTGACGGAGATGAACTAGGAATACCAGTGTATGAGGATCTAAAAAGAAATAAAAGAGAATTGATTGGAAGATCTCAAAAATGGGGAGATGAGGAATGGCCCGCTGAGCGCATAATTGAAACGTATGGGCCAGCCACCTGGGCACTAGTTAGGAGTTGGGGATATTGAACCCCAATTTACATGTTGAATCGGATTGTAAGACTTCAAGCAGTTGTAGAAATAATAATGAACCAAACTGGTCAGGCGTTGGAATTACTAGCTAGCCAACAAAGCCAAACAAGAGCTGTGGTGTATCAGAATAGGTTGGCTTTAGACTATCTATTGGCTGAAGAAGGAGGTGTTTGTGGAAAATTTAATACATCAGACTGTTGTTTGAAGATAGATGACCATGGGGATGCCATCCTAGATATAGCCAAAAATATCAGAAAAATTGCCCATGTACCAGTCCAAAAGTGGGAATCCGCACTAAAACTTAGCTGGTGGGATAATGTATTGGGAATAGAATGGTGGAAGAAGCTAGGCTTCTTCCTTTTATGTGCCACCACAGGCTTGATATTTCTCCCTTGCCTGATCCCCTGTTTCATTCGATTAATATCTTCTGTGGTCCAAGGCATGCAAATAGTACCAATGCCTGTGGAACCAAAATTGGCTACATCTGGAACAGCACGAAAGATCATGGTGTTGAAGAAGCAAAATGACATCAAAGATCCCTTTGAAGAAGTAAGATTGACTTGTGAAAAAAATGAGCAAATAATAAAGGCTAGAAAACATGGGATACTGCTCAAGCCAAATGATCTGTAAAAAAAGGAAAAGGGAGGTATTGTTATGAATATGTTGTGATGTTGGCTTTTCGCATGTTCCTTAATGTTAGAAAAACTTTACCTAGGTTCTGTAATGTCATACATGATATAGGATGTCTATTGGTTATGTAGTCAATTTAGAAAAGATAGGCAGAGAAAGTCTTCACATTTCTGGAGTATCTTATCAGAGAAGAAGAAAACCAGAAACCAGAGAGAAGAATTTATGGAGGGAGCAGAGACGGAATGGAGCCAAGGAGGAAGATAAGGCTGATGGGATGATACACAGAAAGTCAAAAAAATTTATGAATCATGCATGATTGTGATGGATATGCAATAAGAGATGTACTTTTAAAGACGATCTTTTGGATGTAGAAGTGTGTCTTTGGATCTCTGCCAAAGCACCCGGCTGTAATACCCTTTTTGCTATTGTCTCCTAATTGTCCCTTTTATTAAACTTTTTTTAAATTTTACAAAGAGTGAACCTCGTTTTTCACACTGGAACATTCAAGGGCCTTGGTGTTTTTTGATCAGTTGGCCAAGTGGACAACTTGGCATTCCAAGCCATGATCACGGTGAAAGAAATCTTAGTTTGAGGGATCTTATTGAAATATATCCCCACTATTTCCAGTTAATGGAACCATTCCATCTTTGGTTGCTCTCTGGTATCATCCCAGACATGGTGAAAGGGTGTGGACCATCATATTATCGCCTTGACTGCAAGCATGTACGATAACATCAAGAAATATATTGATCTGAGGAATGAGCACTCAGATTGATACACGGAAATGACTCCACTACTGGAATAAGTAGTAAAGTAGGCATGTTTATTCCAGCGCTGGGACGCACGGGGGATAGCTCCTCCAAAGTCATGCGTGCTGACAGCTGCATTCAGCTTGGTATATATCGGGTTACAAACTCCATATTCATTAAATTTCCCAATACACCTATGCATATTCATTACCTAGCCCCGCCTAGCCTCATATTACAATGAGCCCAAAAGTCATTTATATCCGCGTTGCGCTTGCGCAGTGTTGTTTGGTGGTCGTGGGCAGGGGTCACTTGAGATGAAGTAAAGAGTCTTCCTCATTCTGAACTTTTCACTTTGCTTCCCTGCGCATGCTCTTTATGTCCCTGGCCCAAGTCCAAACTTCAAGGCTAGTTTAAGTTAGTTTTAGGTTCGAAAACAGGATCTTTGGTCAAGATTCCTTCCCTTTATCAATAGTCTTCTATCTTCTCATCCTGCTTTGGTACGCACAATAAGTGTTGAGCAAGCTGTATGCATTGTTTTTAACAAACAACTTCTTAGCAGATTGTGATGGGTTAACAAGCATAATCCCAGAAGTGATGTTCTTGCAAAGGGGTGCTTACAGCTTCCTCTGTGACCTGACAGAACCTATCAGCTGGCCAGTTTGAATATGGACAATTCTTTAAGCCACTTAAAGTTGTGACCGCCTCTGTGATCCACACTTAAGAAAAGACACACCCCAGGCAGAGCTCTGTCTTGTTTCCAGTGCTGGGACAGGTAGCTGAGGGCCCCGTGCGGGGGCCAGCAGGCCTGGCCCAGGCCCTGCTCGGGCCAGGCCGGGCCGGGCCACAGCCATCCTGGAGCCGATGGGCCCTGTTCCACCCACGGAACCCCCCCCCCCCCCCCCCCCCAGCCCTGCTGTGGGAAGCTGGAGCGGCTCAGCTCCCCCTCTCCTGTGCGGCCAAGATTCAGCTAAAGCTCCCCTGCTGTCTGGCAAAAGATCATGTGACCAACAGCAATAAGCGACATTCCAGCTGCAAGGCCTGGGTGAGATTAACCCTTTTAGTGCTATGAAGAGCTGAAAACCTGAGGGAAGGGAAAGAGGAGATGCTTAAAGCTGAAATTCTGTTGTAAAGCTATGATATATCAGAGTACCCATTGTAATTTCATGAAGGCATGGGGGGTGGAGCGTTCAACTTGTACTTGTGAGCAAAAGCACCTGCGCTGAGATAGGCAGATGCTGAAGCAGCTGTAATTTAATGAGAAATTTGAACAGGGAGAGATAGAAGTGATGAGGACTTCTGCTCCAAATGGGAAAGGAGAAAACCTCAGTTCCTAGAGATGCTCCCAGAGATAGTCCTAGAGATGAAGATGAGGAGGACCCTTTGCTCCCAGGGAAGGAGAAGGGCCTCTGTTCTTAGAGATGAAATGCTCCCAGAGACGGGTGAAGAGAACTTTTGTTTCTGAACGGCTCAACCTTAAAATTGTACCCCAAAAACTTCAAGAGTGGACCCTCGAAAGCAGTTGTGGGAAAAGCTACAAGTCGGGGGAAGGGACTCACATGCGAGCAGAGAACCAACCCGGGCGGCTGTCTCATTGTGATAATGTTTTCATAGCATGGGCAAGAGAGACTCCTCTTCCTAAATGGACTGAACAAGGTTATTATGGAAGTGGTAAACAGACTGAACATCTCAAGGGTTGTCTTTTTACATTGTCAGTGGGAGAAGGGAGAAAGGTGGGGGGGAGGAGAAGTGTTCTGAAGGTGTGGTATGATTTTTTTTTCTTCTTTTAGGTCTGTTAATAAACTTCTTTATATTCTTTCAAGTTTGGTGCCTGCTTTGCGTTTCTCCTAATTCTTATCTCACAGAGGGTAAACAGTAATGAGTGTTTTGGACCAAACCACTACACTAAATTGGTGTTTCTGCCTGGTTACAAACCGAACCTGCTACACGGATCATTTAACTTCTGCTTCCCCCTCTTCCCCTGATTCACCGTGTTCGAAATATCAAAATGCAAATTCAATTGTAATCATCAATTCAATTTTCATTAGTCAGTACCCCCACCCCGTGAATCCCAGAAATCAGTGTTTTTTAATGCGTAGTGGGTGTGAGGGATATCACAATATTGTATCTCTTAGATGTTGGTTCAATATGTTTTTAAATTAGTTATAGAATTATACAGCGGGTTTTCACTTTTAAATTCTATAGAGGGGTATCCTCAACAGGTACATGTATTAACGTGTCAATCAGCTGAATTTCAAGAGGATTCCCAGCTCTTGTAGTATAATTTATTAACTTTGCATCCTGGAATAAATGTGAAGGTATTTGTTGAGGATGTGTGTTTTCTTCTTGGCTGCACTCACATATAGTTAGAAGAATTTTATTGGTACTCCGCTGGATAATTCTATACATTATAAAGGATTAGTTTTTATGATACAAAATTAAAACATAAAACATTTCCATGCAAAATGTTTTCATGCAAACATATCTTTACATTAAGGCTATGCTCCTTTTCCCAGGAGACAGATTATAGCACTGTTGTCGTTCAATCTTGACACAAACCAGAAAGTGTGGCTTTTCTAGTTGGTGGGATTACAAATGAAATTAATTTCCTTTCAAACTTATCCTAGGTAGCTTTTTCTTATGGACTTTATTGGGTAGGAGAAGTGAGGCAAAGTTAACATACTCTCTTAAGACATATAGCATGAAATTCAACAGTACATTAGTTTGAGAGCTGGTAGAAGGCTTTTCTGTATTCCTCCTGGTTTAGGAAGAGGGATTCAATCATTTCTTATGTAGCATTTGCTTGTGTTTTGTCAATATTCTTTAATTCACCAATTAGAAAATCCAAAAAATTTAGCCAGATTACAATAATTTTGAAGCCTTCTGAGGCAGAACTGGGAAGATTAGTACATATCTGTAGGATTTCAAATATGTATAAATTCTTATACCAACTCTCAGGATAATATTGGTTGAGACAAATTATACATACATTAGACTTTAGCTACAATATTTTTCCAGTAGAAAGACAAAACAAGTTAGACAAAAATTAAACTCAAGAATATGTAGAATGCTTTAACTTCTATTTGATCTCTCACCAAGTCACTTGCAATGAAAACACAAATTACAAAATTAACTAACTGACAATGCAAGCAATTATGGTGACACTTTAAATGTCATTGGTTTTCATACAGCTCTATCTCATGTGTTGGTAGATTCCTATAAAAGAAAAGTGAAAATTTGGCCCACTAGACCGATTATTTAAAAAGAAGTAAAACTTCTTGGGGCTAACACAAAGTGACAGTGAAGCAGTGGTTATCACATTTAGGTGTGATTTTGCTGCTTGCAGTTTCTCTGCTCTCAAACTGTTTCCCTTATCTTCTATGCAGGGATGTTTGACATTCCTAGAAAAGAGAAAAGAAACAAACGTCCCCAGCCAAATATGTCTGAGTGAAACAAGAGTTTAATTGCATTAATTTATTCAGGTGGAGTTTTAGCTTTTATTCTATGAAGTGCTTGTTGCACCACTTTGATTGTCTCCCACAGGTTTTCAGTGGGGTTTCCTCCAACTGATTCTTCAGCGGAGGGAGTGAGACTGCTTTTAAAAGTTTTGCAAGAGTTGCAGTCTGTGAATCAGGCATTTGAGTTGCTTTTTATTTTCTTTCAGGATTTTAGTAGGCTTCTGCTTTTGACCCTGGAGTAGTTTGCCTTATCAGTTTGCTCCTTTTGTTTTAGTGATTTTCCTTTTGGACAAAATTGAGTTCGGCACCAAGCAATGGTACTGCCTAAAACCCCCTTTCCTTTTTTTTTTTAATAGCACAGTAAAAAAAAAATAGCAACACGGCACGACTGTGGGGTCCAACCCCTGGGGGCCGCCAACCCCTTAAAGGCACCTTTCCTTTTGCACAACAGCGGGGTCCAACCCCTGGGGCCTCCAACCACTTAAAGGTATCTTTTCTTTTGCCCAGGACTAATTTTGGGAGACCCAGTCTCCTTGGGACTTTCAACCCACCCTCGAGGACTTGAAACCCGGACCCATGGGAATTTCTACTTAACAAAAAAAAAAAAAAAAAGCGCGGTGCAGATGGTCCTTGTCTGCTCCCACTGCGAGCCAGGGGACAGCTGAGCTCCCCCTGAAAATTCAGGGCTGCGGCTGGGAGGTCTGCTTACCCCTGGATCCAGAAGCCGGGCTGTGGATACAAAAGTGCTGCTAGCAAGGATTTTCTTACTATTTTCTGTGAGAGACTTTTATCTCTCACAGAAGAGGTAGCAGAGTTATGTAAACAACCAAACACCTGCAGCCTTGAAAAGTCTTGTTTATAGTATAGTAGAAAAATATTTTGACAATGGATGTTTTAGGATTTTGGTCAATCACCCCCAAGGGGTGGCTGATCCTTCTCCAATTAGACTATGAATAAAAAAGTCTATAAAAGATTTTGTAAAATAATTAAATAAATCAATCTTGCTGCACAATTCCTGCCTGCTGGATCTTCTCTCCTCCTCCCTACGGCTGCGGGACATGGTAATATACCTTAGGGCATTTTAATACGGGGCAGAGTTAGGGTCTCATCTCAGGGTGCCAGTTGAATCGCCCTGAACCGGACCAAGAGACACTTCAGAGACAGAGTCTAAGAAGTGGGTATTTGCTTTATTTGGCACCGGGTGCCTGGGGGATCGCTCCTCCAAACACACAAAAGGAAACTAAAAACACCTGAATCAGTTTACTATCACCTCCACAGTTTCCTCAGAGAAAAGTGCATCAAAATTCCCAAGAGTCCGGGTCCCCACAGAAGAAACCTCAGCCTCCACAACCCCCTCAGAGAGGGCTGCGTCGGAATCCCTAGGAGTAGCTGAGACCATACTATTGTCAAAAGGCACTTGGAATCAGAGGATAGTATGCTTGCCAACTATGCCAATAAATGTTATGATCTAGTTTTAAGGTTCTTAGAAATTCCTTTGCCCGAATTAAGGTGCAAACGAGACCATATGCCAGTGACAATAGTAAGGGTTTTATTTGATGGTAAATATGAGAGAGAGAGAAAGAAAGAAATAGAAAATAGGTGGGGGGGACAGAAAGAGTGACAGGGACAGAATAAGGAAAATATCACCACTCCATGGATCCCGAGATGTTCCGTTTATCCTCTTCAGCTGGTCTTCTTGGTGGTGAAGGTCCCTCCAGAAAGCATAGAGTCCCATGGGTATATATGCTCAGGCTAGGTAGCCATGTCCGGGAATGTCCCCCTGGGGGGGGGGGAGGGGGGCAGTCTCTTACAGCAGACTCTGGGTCTGTTGCATCACGTGCAGTCCTGTGGGGCAAAGCCTTTCACATGAATGCCCCATGGATGTGGCCTGTGGGGTTGGGGGTTCCATAGCTGGGCCGGTTTGTGTAATCGGAGGATGGATGTTTATTGCCTCTCATCAGAGGTTGCACCATGCACCCAAAACCTCCTCCTCCCCTCTCGGCTGGGGGAAGTCTGTGTAAACCTGGTTTCTGTGAGCTGTGCTCTCCCCCCACCCCAAACTCAGCCCAGCTGGTGGCTTTGGCCTTTTGTGGATGCATACCTTTCCCTCAGCCTGACATGATTAAACAATGTGTTTATCTAATCAACAGTTTGACTTTCAGTTCAAAGTCCCACTCTTCAGGGAAGCTTCTTTGGTTGTAGTTTCTTTATAATGAGCAAAACTTTATATCAGTGTTTGAGGCATGAACTATTTTCAGTCTCTCACTTGTGAGAAAAATTTAACATCTATGACTGTTGCAGATGACCTTGTTTTTTTAAGTGGATCATGGGAGAGAATGAAGACAAATATTGAAATCTTAAATGCTTTTTGTGATCTTACAGGCCTCAGGATGCAAGGGGAGAAGTGCTATGACTTCTATATCAAGCCTGTCAGGGACTCATATACCATCAATGACTGTCCACCAGGGACTATTAACGGCACACCCCTCAATATGACTGATCGTGCTAACTGAGAAATACCTGGGATTTTGCACTGATCCATGGGTAGGAATATCAAACCCAGACATACTGGGAAAATTGGAAGATTGGCTATATCAGACTGAAAAGGCTCTTTTAAAACCATTTCAGAAGGTAGACATCTTGAAAGGATTTACTATCCCCAGATTGATGTTGGTGATTGAGGCACGAACCCAGACCGGCAGGGAATCTGAATTGTTTATTCAAAGGAATGAGCTGATTTTATACACTTTTCCAAGGCACAGTATTTCCTTATATGGCAATTCTCACTACGTGACCTATCCCGTGTTGCCACATCAGCAACACACTTCCTTCTATGGGATGATCACTCGTTGTTCACCCGTCTGTCAGCTCCTGGCAGGCTCCTCTCCATAGGGGAGACACCTCCTCCCCTCAGGGTCCAGTGGAGACAAACCTCTCTGTGCCGCCATGTGCTCCTTTGTGCTGCCATGTGCTTCTGCGAGCATGTCCCACAGCCCGCAACTCAATTCTATCTCTCCTTACAATTCCCCCTTTTTTGTTTTATACAAACATGAATTATGAAACAAAACCCTTCTAACATTAGAACGTTTGGCTCACTGCCCAAACCAAATAAGCTCTGTTCTTCACAAAAGCAGTATCTTTCTTATGAACAGGGGGATAGATGAAAACACCCAATAACTAGTCTTATGTATGAAGACAGTGATTAAACAGATTGAACTTTGAGAAACAACATAAAGTTGTCTAAAACTTTTACCATCACCCTAGAGCCTGTAATTGCTGGGAGGTCCTATTTCACAGTGAGGACTTAGAGAGTCTTTCTCGGGCAAGACTTCTAAGTTTACCTCGAAAGAGGATCCAGCTTTTATAAGATCAAATCAACAAGTCAAAGTGACTTGATTACACTTTTAGGGCAGAAACACCTGGGTCTGACGGTATAATCTCCAGTCAGCCAGGGCTAGGGCTTGGCCAGAGCCTCAAGCCTTGACTGAGAGGGTTTCCCTAAAATACTTATAGAATTGCTGAAAAACTTTATTAATATCAGTTAGGAACATGACTTCAGAAGACTTTATCTTCTCCACAAGCTGATTATGAAGCTGGAGTATTCAAGGCTGGTTGGACCACTCTTGCAGGTACCCATCTTGGACTGGAATCTGTGGAAACAAAAGCATATCCTCGCCCCCAGGTTATCAACGGAAAGAGACTTTCCCATTTTCTACTTTCAAGATTCTTAATAAGTACCTCAGCTTTTTTTAAGTGAACCTGTGATCATTCTGAATGCGATTGAAAAATTAAGAACATATAAACCTCTTTGCAGTCTTTCACAGGGGACACACCCCATCCCTGCACCCCCCTTTTCTGTTCTAACAATATGTAACACAAACATCTTTCAACTTACTAAATTCAGGAAAATGTGTAATGTAACATGCAGTTTTCTTACTATGAACGGTAAAACAGTACATCTAATAGAACAACAAGTGCGCACTGAGTAAAAATAAGCAAGGTAGTTATCTTCAATTGCTTAAATAATGTACCATTTCACAAAATGTATATAAATCCAGGGCTTGGAAGATTACAATTATAATAACATTAACTCTCTAAGTGGTTTCAAAAGGTAACAAGCCCCGAGTCAGAAGTTGCTGCAGGATGAGAGGGTTACGGTCTTTCATTCCAGTGGTAACCTTTTTCACATCAGGGAAGCAGCAATGTGGGAGCTGTTCTTTCAGTTTTTTCAAGTAGGAAAAGAGTACTTCGAAAACACATATCAGTAAATTTCTGCTTGAAAAGATAGCTTACAAATTAGAATTATTACAGGAGTGTTGGTGTGACCCAGCCACCTGCGGGGCTGGGGCTGCGTAATGCCAATCAATCCCAGCCCCTCCCCTGGATTGAGTTTCCCAAAGAGGCAGACTCAGAGGGCGGGTCGAGGGGCGGCTCAGAAGCCTAAGCTGCACCCCCTGGGCGGTGCCCGGGTACAAGCTGTCTCCCCCGGTTCAGGAAAATTCTTGGTTACTCGGTTGTTCATTGGTTCTTTGTTATAACCCCCGCCTCTCGGCTTACCCCAGTGGCTCTTGTTACATTGTATCCTCCCCCTGGCTTGTAACTCATTGGTTGTTTTCCCCTTTCACTGGGGTTTTCAAATTCCCTATAAAACTGAGGACAAGGCTCCGAGGAGCCATCCCATCCCATCACAATCCCATCATCCCATCACATCGGATTCCAGCCTTCCAAGCTCGTTCGGGTTGCGAAACTTCTAACAATAAACCTTTTAGAAGCCAAACCTGAACAGCCTCTCTCTTCCTTAGTCTCTGAGCTAACATGAGCCGACATCATCGGCTCCTGCCGTGTTCCCTCTGCCGAGAAGCCAGCTAGCCAGCTCAGCCAGCAGCTCTTTTCCTGATGCCGAAGTCGTTTCAGCGACCCGCAGAAGTAGGGCAGCTGGACTCTCTCTGACCTGGGGCACACCAGAGTTGGTGCCTCGAGCACCAAACGCAGTGTTAGGTTGGTGCACCAAGCATGGGGCTCACGCGAGTGGATCCCTACGACGTCGTGGCTGTCGGTGGACAGTCAGAAGAAGCAACTTTGGACTGCTGATGCCTCTCGGAGCAGTCTGCTCTGTTTTAGGAGCAGTGCCCTGAGAGAAGGCTGCTAACTCCCACTGATTCTGCACTGAACTGACCTTGGAGAGCAGCCATGCCTTGGAGAACCCCACCTGTGCCTTTTACTTTGTGACCGGACGAATTTGTGCTGATTTCTGAAACTTGTGTGAGTATCCCCGGTCCCTTATACATTGCTTCTTTTTTCGTTTTGCGGGTGGCGGGTGGAAGAAGTGCTGAGAGAGAGATGGGATCAAAACTCTCTCAGCCCCAAAGAGAGGTTTTTCTCCAAGTTGCGAAATCCCTTCAAGTTAGTGGTTTTAGATTTTCAAAGGATCTGTTAAAACAGTTTTTTCGCTGGCTTTTCTTTTACCTTCCTCAAGTACGTCCCACAAATTTAAAATCTCCTGCCTTCTGGCAGGCTGTGGGGGATAAGATTGCTGATTTAAAGCGAAAGGGAGACTCCTCTGGAGAAAAATTTTTTCCCCTCGTTCTAGTCCTTAGAGATGTTATAAATGAAGTCTGTAATTCGTGCTGTTATGTATAAAAATGAACTATAATGAAACTATACAGAGCCAGAGTTTCAAACCCCCCCACCAGCCTGGCTGAGAGGAAAATTTTACAACACCAGAGCAGTTGAAAAGGAAGTTCTTTCAGCACAGATGTAATCAATAGGTGAGGATTCCACCCCAGGTGGGATTGGATCTTATCACCAGGACATTAACAGTATGATGACTTGATCGCTATCTTCTGATATCTACACCTCAGCCGATAAGGAATTGGACATTCCCGGAACTAACTGTTCCAGGAACCAGAGATGGACCATTCATCATCCGAGATGGACCATTCATCATCCAAGATGGACAATTCATCAGACCCAGGAAAGGCTTTGTGCAGTCCAACTTCAGGACAAGAAAACATCATGAATGTGCTAAATTGCGAGAAGAATAGAATTAATTCGGACTCTGCCCAAGAACTGTATAAGAAGGAACCAGCCGAAGCAATATTCGTGAACTTGGGAGGTCTGATGCGATAGAGGTCAGATCTGTGTTCAGCCAGCACCGATCTTGGGCTCGGTGCTGACCTTTTTCTGATCGTGGCTTTCTGTGTGACCGATCTTTCGGCCGCGGAATAAAATCTATTTCTTTATTAAATTTAATTTGGCTGAATTTCTTTACTTCAGAGACTTGCATAAAATGGATCAGAAAGTAAAAGAAAAGCACAAATCCCCTTGCAGTTCTTCCCATATCCCTCCTTCCTCCCCTCCTGCTCCTCATCCCACTTCCCTTTCGTTGGAAAAACCAAATGGGGTGATATGCCCAGAGGCACAGTGTTGCTGCCTTCTCTCTGACCCCTCTCGGTCTTTTCAGCCACCCTGTCGAGTTAGCCCTGGCCAAGCTGCCTCGACCTCTTCCCAAACCCTGTATCCCTTGCCCTCTTCCCCAGTTGTAAGCCCAGAAAACTGTTCTAAATGCTGTTTGCCATTGCCCCCCCCACTCCACGTGTCTGAACAATGGCGCCAACCACATGGCACAGTTCACCCCCCCCTTCTTCCCACAATCCCTTTCACCCTCCTACCCCCATCCCCTTCCCTATCCCCGCCCCCAGACGTGACGTCATCGGGTTCTTCCCACACGTCAGGCACCGCCCCCTGCGTCGGGAATCCCCGCCCATCCTGTGACCACGCCTCCTGGTCCTCCAACCCCGCCCCCTGTGGAGGACTTCCTGGTTCCCATGCCCCCCCCTTTCCGGTTCCCACGGGGTAGAAACCGGAAGCGACGCCATCTTGAAATCGGGTCCGGGAGTCCCCTCAGCCCCTTCCTATACCTTTGCTGCTTCTGTAACATATGATCGAACTGGTAATAATCCCACATGGAAACCCATTGATTCTGCAGGGCTCAAAGAGCTTTGCAAAGCCCAGAAAGAATTTGGGAGGGAGAGTCAGTATTTTAAGAACCTTCTTAACTCTCACCAGTACAGTTCTTGTGCCACATGACCTCAAAAGCATTTTCTCCTGCTTGCTTTCCCCATCCAAGTTTCAAATGTGGGAAGAAGGTTGGAGAAAAGAACTGGGAGAGGTCCTCCCGATTTTACTGCAGGAAGCAACGCCGGGGTTTCTATAGATCACCTTACCGGTGAGGGGTTGTTGTCCAAGCCCCAGAACCAGGCTCAAAATACACCAGAGCCGGTCCTGAATGCTGTAAAGCAGGCAGCTCAGCAAGCGTTCTTAATGATGCCTCCTAAATTAGCACCTCAATTGAATTATACTGAGATTCGGCAACTGCAAAATGAGCCCTTTATTGATTTTGTGGATAAACTGAGGCTTGTAGTGGAAAGACAAGTGGAAGATCCGAAAACAAGAGAGCATATTATAACGCAAATTGCAAAAGCTAATGCCAATGATGCTTGTAAAAGAGTGATTTTGGGTCTTCCATTCGAACCTCCACCAACCTTAAGTCAAATGATTCGTGCTTGCACAACATTGGTGCCAATTAACCAGCCAAATTTAAAAACAGGGGAAAACTTAATAGTAACGGCAGCCGCTGCAGATGCAATAGCATCTCAGGACAAAAGAAATGCTAATTGGGTCTGCCACAGGTGTGGCAAACCAGGACACTTGGCCCGAAACTGCAGAGCTTTAGCTCCAATTAATCAAGGTTCCCGAGCTGTCTCCCCAGGGCAAATGTCATCGCCTGCCGCCAATGGGATGCACCCAAAAAACTGACCAGACCGCGTGGAGTGGCAGGGCCACGCGGGGGAACAAATCAAGAAATTGCCACCAGGAAAATGGTCACCACAACCTTTGCAACTCAAATGGACTCAGTGACACCCCAGAGAATCGTTGTGAGTTGCGAGAATCTGAGAGACTGTATATTGTTTGTGTTAAAAGATGTTGTACATTCACCAGCTGACATTTGTGTTACACCAGAAATTGTTCAAGTGGGGCCACAAGGGTTGTTTACTGTCAACATCCAGTGTGTTAACCCTCCCTTTTTTCTTGCTGCTAACCAGGTTGTGGCCCAAGCTATTCTCATGCCCAGTAGTCCGCCACAGGACTACAACCCCTCTATCTTCTGGGCTGAGGTAGTTGGGAACGACAAACCCATGCTTAATTGCAAACTTTCTTGCCAAGGCTCAGACATCAGCCTGGCAGGAATGATGGACACGGGAGCAGACGTGACAGTCATTTCTTCCCACAAATGTCCCAGCTGCAGCTGGCAGAAGGTATCGTGATGGGTGTGGGGGGATCTATATCTGCCCAGAGAAGCAAGGAAGTTGTCCAAATTGAGGGTCCAGAGGGACAGAGAGCATCAGTCTGTCCTTTTGTAATTGACTCTGGATTTACATTGTGGGGCAGGGATCTCATGTCCCAGTGGGGGGCTCGAGTCGAAATTCCATCTCAACCCCAAAATTTTTAGTAAAGGCCACTGTGGAGCGCCCCTTCCAGAAATTAAATTGGATCTCTGACGAGCACATCTGGATTGATCAGTGGCCTTTGAAAAATGATCACTTAAAGATGCTCGCCGCACTCATGGAGGAGCAATTGAAAAAAGGAAATATCGAACCATGTAATAGTCCTTGGAATTCCCCAGTATTTCTAATCAAAAAGCAGGGGAAAGACCAGTGGCACCTCCTACAGGATTTACGGAAAATAAATGCAGTCATTGAGGACATGGGACCCCTGCAGCCCACAATGCCTTCCCCCTCCATGGTCCCTAGGCAATGGAAGTTAGCAGTCATTGATATTAAGAACTGCTTCTTCCAGATCCCAATACACCCAGATGATGCACCTCGGTTTGCCTTCTCGGTACCTTCCGTCAACCGAAAGGCTCCCATGCAGTGCTACCAGTGGCGAGTTCTGCCGCAAGGCATGAAAAACTCATCCACCATCTGCCAGTGGTATGTAGCTCTCATTCTGTCCCCCATCAGAAAGTTAGCAGCAAAGACTGTGGTGCTCCACTATATGGACGATGTTTTAGTGTGTGCTCCTAACCGATCCTATTTAGACTGGACATTGGGGAAGGTAATCGAGTCCTTGGAGGCAAATGGATTTGAGATCCAGGCTGAAAAGGTCCAGAAAACCTCTCCATTTAAATACCTTGGACTAAAAATCCATGACCAGACTGTGGTTCCCCAACAAGTCAAAATTAATGATAACCCTAAGACCTTGCAGGAACTCCATCAGCTCTGCGGGTCCATAAATTGGGTGAGGCCGCTCCTAGGGCTGACGACAGAAGATCTCACTCCTCTGTTCAACCTCCTGCGAGGGAAAGATGACCTCACATCACCTAGACATCTAACAGAGGAGGCGAAACAGTCCATCTCTAAGGTACAAGAAGCGCTGTTGTCCCGGCAGGCACACTGCTGTGCCCCAGGTCTGTCTTTTCAATTTATTGTATTAGGGGAAATGCCATACCTTCACAGGCTGATATTTCAGTGGGACGAGGTGCAGAGTGATCCCCTGTTAATCATCGAGTGGGTTTTCCTCTCGCACCAGCCGTCCAAAAGTATCACAACGCCACAGGAGCTCATGGCCCAGTTGGTGATGAAAGCTAGATCCCGCCTCCCCACCCTTGCAGGGTGTGACTTTACATGCATCTACCTACCATTGGCAACCGATTCACTTGATAACCTCCTTCAAAACAATGAGCACCTCCAATACGCCCTAGACAGCTACACAGGCCAAATTTCTATACACCATCCACAACACAAACTGTTTATTTCAGTCTTCAAACTGATTCCAAAACAAATTCAAAGCAGAAAACCATTAAATGCCTTGACAATCTTTTCAGATGCCTCCGGTCATTCTCGCAAATCTGTCATCACTTGGAAGGATTCTCGCACTCAGAAGTGGGAGTCTGATGTGCAGGTAGTTGAAGGATCCCCACAAGTGGCAGAACTTGCAGCTGTGGTCAGGGCATTTGAGCGGTTCAGTGAACCATTTAATTTGATAACTGATTTTGCCTATGTAGCAGGTGTAGTTTCCAGGGCAAAGAGCGCCTTACTACAGGAGGTTGCAAACCCAAAAATTCTTAACTTGCTTTCAAAATTAATTCAACTGATCTCCCACCAAAAGCACCCATTCTATGTCATGCATGTGAGATCACACACTGACCTGCCAGGATTTAATACAGAAGGGAACAGGAGAGCAGATGCCCTAGCGATGCCCATCGAGTTAGCGAATCTGCCTAACAGATTCCAGCAAGCCCAGCTGAGACATGCAATGTTCCATCAGAATGCTCCAGCTCTCATTCGAATGTTCCACCTCACTAGAGATCAGGCGAAAGCCATTGTGGCGACATGCCCCAACTGCCAGAAACATCAGCTTCCATCATTAGGTCAAGGGATTAACCCCCGAGGCCTAGGCAGTTGTGAGGTATGGCAAACAGATGTGTCTCAGTTTGAAAGACAGGTGTCTGCTAAGGAAGGCAGAAGCCTCCCTTGGACTGGCAGATGTAACCCCTTTCCCTCCGAGTTATTATAATTTTGAAATCAAGGGCTTTTAGGCAAAGATGTGGGAAATAGAAATAACAGTTATTTACTACTATATATATAACCAGTCAAACAAACAACAATAACTGTGGCAGTAACAGCAAACAATCACAAACCCAGTCCCACCCTTCTCGGCTGTTGGGCCCTTTTCCTCCCCTCGGGTGCAGTTCTGCTCGCAGCCAGCAGGGGCGCTAGCGGCTCCCGGTGAGCAGGGCAGGTGCGATGGATCCCCCGCGGCTGCAGGGGGCGCTCCGGAGCGAGCTCGGGGAGCACGCGGTGCTGGTGCCCTGGGATCCCGGGAGGGATGGAACAAAGAATCTTCACAAACCCCTGGACAGCTGGCCCGGGTGTCCGGCTGGACCTTCGGGAACAGCAGGCTGGAACGGCAAGCTGGAGCAGCAGGCTGGAGCAGCAGGGATGAGCACAAGTTCCGGGTGGCAGACGCTATATATCCAAGCGGGGAACCCCCCGGAGGTCTAGGCAGGCAGGGTGAGCACAGCTACAATGCAGCGAAGGCTTGAATCAGCAGTGGGGCAGGGCGGCCACAGCCTGGCCTCCAGCGGGGCAGGGAAGGTGGGCCAGAGTTCCTGGGATCTTTCTCTGCAGAAAGAAAAATGGCCGAAAAGAACCAGCAGCTTCTCTCCCCGAAAAAAAAAGAACCAGCAGCTTCTCTCTCCGAGAACGCCGAGAGCAAACTGACCCCACACCCAGGTGAAACAAAGGAGTAGCCAGGCCCACCCCACCCCCAATGGGTAGCTCTTTTGTCTTCTTTACGTACAGCCATTTGTCCCCTAGCAACATGCATATGGGAAAAAATTCCTTTAACAGGAAGAAAAACTAGGACTAAACTAAAACCCCAACAAGATGTCACCCACTTCCCCCAATTTGGCCGCCAGAAATATATTCATGTTTCTGTGGATACCTTTTCTGGTGCAACCTTTGCCTCAGCCTACCGTGGGGAGAGGGCCAAAGATGTCATCAACCACCTGGTACAGGCCTTCGCTGTGTTGGGGACACCAAAGAAAACTGACAATGGCCCAGCATACACCTCTTCAGAGTTAAACAGATTCATGAGTGAGTGGGGTGTGGATCACATCACTGGCATCCCTCACTCCCCCACAGGCCAAGCCATCGAAGAAAGAAAGCATCAAACACTAAAAAGACTGTTAGAACAACAAAAAGGCAGCAATGAGATCGCTGCCCCCATCATAAGACTGTCCAAAGCGTTGTTCACTTTGAACTTTTTAAACTGTTCCTATGAGGAACCTGATCCTCCCATCCTGAGACACTTCACAAACTCTGCCAAACATAAACTGACTGAGAGACCTGAGGTCCTAATAAAAGACCCTGATACTTTACAAATACATGGCCCGTACCCCCTAGTCACCTGGGCTAGAGGCTACGGGTGTGTTTCCACCCCAGAGGGTCCAAGATGGATCCCTGGGAAGTGGATCAAACCCTTTTTGAGACCACCTGCGGATGCCAGGCAAAGGAAAGAAGCTGCCACAGCCTGGAAAAGAAGAAAAACCAAGCCACCTGGAAAAAAGACTCCTCCTCCAGGCCTGAAAAACAAACCCTCCACCTCTCAGTCTCCTTAAAATGTGTCTCCCTTCCCAAAATGACCCCTCAGTTTTGTTTTGAAAGAGGGGGAGTCCAAGGGAGCCATTCTTATTTAAGTTGATTGTATTTGTATTAATTTTATTTGTGTTACACTGTCCCTAAAGTTACCTCCCTTGACAGCTTGGTGACATCCTACCTGCTGCTGTCCCACCTACTGCTGCAGTTCCTCCTCTGCACTGGGAGCTCCAGCAGCCGGATTCCTTCCATTATCAAGGACATTGTATGGGGTTTCTTTATGGAGTCGTTAATTTTATTAGCCCTCCCCATTTTTAAGTGGTTGGTTTTGAAATCCCTTAAGCCTTTCCCCTCATTTCAAAGTAATAAAGAAGGGGGAGATGTTGGTGTGACCCAGCCCCCTGTGGGGCTGGGGCTGCGTAACGCCAGTCAATCCCAGCCCCTCCCCTGGATTGAGTTTCCCAAAGAGGCAGACTCAGAGGGCGGGTCGAGGGGCAGCTCAGAAGCCTAAGCCGCACTCCCTGGGCGGTGCCCGGGTACAAGCCGTCTCCCCCGGTTCGGGAAAATTCTTGGTTACTTGGTTGTTCATTGGTTCTTTGTTATAACCCCCGCCTCTCGGCTTACCCCAGTGGCTCTTGTTACATTGTATCCTCCCCCTGGCTTGTAACTCATTGGTTGTTTTCCCCTTTCACTGGGGTTTTCAAATTCCCTATAAAACTGAGGACAAGGCTCTGAGGAGCCATCCCATCCCATCACAATCCCATCATTCCCATCACATCGGATTCCAGCCTTCCGAGCTCGTTCGGGTTGTGAAACTTCTAACAATAAACCTTTTAGAAGCCAAACCTGAACAGCCTCTCTCTTCCTTAGTCTCTGAGCTAACATGAGCCGACATCATCGGCTCTTGCCTTGTTCCCTCTGCCGAGAAGCCCGCTAGCTAGCCCAGCAAGCAGCTCGATTTCTGATGCCGAAGTCGTTTCAGCGACCCGCAGAAGTAGCGCAGCTGGACTCCCTCTGACCTGGGGCACGCCACAGTTGGTGCCTCGAGCACCAAACGCAGCGTTACAGGAGCATCTCTAACAAAAAACAATTAGAACAATGCGGGGTGTCACAAGATGGTGTGGTAAAAAAATAATTTTTGAGATAGGGTCTAGGATTTTGCCAACATTTTGAATAACGAAAACAGGAGGGTTCTATGGACCAGCTGCAAGAACGGCATGCCTGGCCCGCAGCCACTCCCGCACAAGCCGGTGCAAATGCTGCAGCCTCCCCACCCCCGAGGAAGGGGCCACCTGTCTCTTCAGGTCTTTTCTCCAGCACAGTATCAGCTCCCGAGAGTCCGCAGGAGATGGGAGCCTGACTGTAGCGGCACGGGTGTGGCAGCCGCGTGGGTCCCTCCGGCTCATCTCACGTCCCACATGCAGAAAGCTGTGCTCGCCCTGCCCGATCCGCTGTGTCGCCGGTGCGGTGTTCGCTGCCGCTTCTCAACTCTGCCATGTGCTCGCCGGTGTGTGCTCAGTGGTGCCACGTGGTCGCCTGCGCTGCTAAGTGTCGCGCCCCCGTGGCCCCGCACACTCCCCTCCCCGCCACTAGACTCTCACAGAGGGCAAATGGAGAGGGAACATGCTACCAGGAAGGGCCCCCCCGCCTCCAGCCACTCACCGCGACACGGTTCCAGCTGATGCTGCGTGGCACGGGGGGGAGCAAGCTCTTCTACGATACCGTCTGGTTCCCCTCCAGGGTCAAACAGGTTGGGGGACGAGGGGCCATCTTCTGGTTCTTCTCTCACAGCCCTGACAGACTTACAGTTCGCTGGCGGTGCAGAAGGGCTGGGCACCACTGCCACGGTGGCACAAGCGTCTTTCTTTGTCCGGTCTCTGGGTGCCACATGCGCTGTGAGCGCCTTGCACACTGTCCTCCACGGACACAAAAGCTTTGTCAGTGCTGCATCGCCGCATGTGACTCGGTCCCACAATGCGTCCCTTAAAGCGTCCCATGTCCGAGGATCAAAAATATTGGTACTATTTAAAGTTGAGTCACAGTCTTTTGCCCAGAACAAGACTCTGTTCAAATCTGTAGACTCAACTTTCCTGCCATGTTTCTTTAAAATCTGTTCCAACGTCTCTGTGACATTCTGTTCATGGGATACACCATCCCCCATCGTTCGCCATGGCTCACCTTCAACTTGCAGGGATTGAATGCTGGCCAGCTTTCCTGCTTCTTTCAGCAGCCCTTCAAGTCCCACGGGGCTCACCGACAGATGCGCAGATAGGCATATAATAAGCTACTCACACGGGACACCATTTATCGGTGATTGAGGCACGAACCCAGACCGGCAGGGAATCTGAATTGTTTATTCAAAGGAATGAGCTGGTTTTATACACTTTTCCAAGGCACAGTATTTCCTTATATGGCAATGCTCACTACGTGACCTATCCCATGTTGCCACATCAGCAACACACTTCCTTCTATGGGATGATCACTTGCTGTTCACCCATCTGTCAGCTCCTGGCAGGCTCCTCTCCATAGGGGTCTGCCGTGTGACACCTCCTCCCCCCAGGGTCCGGTGGGCACAAGCTTCTCTGTGCCGCTATGTGCTCCTTTGTGCTGCCATGTGCTTCTGCAAGCATGTCCCACAGCCCGCAACTCAATTCTATGTTATCTCTCCTCACAATTGATCTATTTGGCAGACCAGGCTGATGTGAAAGCCATGGACCTTGAGTCTTTTTATTTGGCAATTAGATCTGCCATCAAGGACTGGTTGCATTTACCTTCAAGTGATGCCATCCTTTATTCCAGCACAAGAGATGGTGGCCTAGGTATTACCAGACTGTCGGGACTAATCCTCAGTATACAAGCCTGAAGACTCTACAGGATCACACAGTCTTCAGATGAAACAATAAGAGTAATTATGAAGGAAGAAGAAATGTACAGAGAATTTGAAAAACTATGGATAACAGCAGGTGGTGACAAAGTTTCATTACTTTAGGACCCAAAAGCAGTTATGATAGGGAGAAAGTGTGCTAATGTCTTTATAAACAATTTGATGGGTGAGGATATGGGTGTTAATGTCTTTGAAATGGGTCTTAATGTCTCTCCTAACTTCAAGCAGCAGGTTTGTTACAGAGCCCAGACAGCTTGACTCCTGAAACAGATGTGGGTCTGCACAAGCCTGAACTTCTAAACTTTGGGGTAAAATGACAGCTTCAAGGGGGAATATGTGGTACGCAGTTTGGGAAGGCTGTACCTTCCTAGTACCTCAGCCAATGGGGAAAGGAAGAGGGCAACATGTGGCCGGGAGTTTAGCATAAAAGGAAGCTGTGTCCTCCAAAACCTCGAGAGAGAAAACCCCGCGGGCTTGTGCCCCAGTGGACTCTCTCCCTTTATTCGAGTAGAGTTGCAGGACTCCTTTGTCTCCTTTATGAACACTAGCTTTTCATGGCGTGATTTTCTGCACAGTAACAACAAGGAGAATCGGTGGAGAGGAACCAGTATTGGAATGGCAGACATCTGCCTTGAAAACCATCTATATGATGCGAGATATGAAAGTAAATCAACATTTTTTGAAGATGTGGCAGCAAAAATAGTAAAGAAGTGCTAACACTTTTGTGATCAAGTACAAGAATTGACAAATGCCACAAATATTACATTCATGGGTTTCCCCCTGGGTGCATGTGGGAAGTGGTTTTGGGGCAATTACGAGTTATTAATTGGTCTCAGTCTCTCCAGTTCCCAGCTGGAAAAGACTGCTTGCACCTTATCAAATAGGGCACTTTTTACCTCTGTTGATATTGTACATATATTTTCTAGCAAGTCACGAACTATTGCAACATCTTAACTGTATGGGTCTTTTAAACTATGAAATAAAAACCGACTGTGGATCATTAAGCGATGTCGCTATGAACGCTATGGTCACCACAACACAGTTCTCTGTTAGGGGCCAGTAATATGTAGGGACACCAATGGGCTCGTGATCATGGAGCATCATCAAAACTACCAATTAAGACAAAATTCACTGGTCTTGACTCAGGTGGATGGGGCATCTTTACTTAACCCTGAAAAGAAACATGTATAAATGATATATGTTTGATAAATAACAGAAATGGTGGCCACAGAGGCCACAGGAAGGGGTAGGAGGTGCTGCTGCCTTCCGGGTGAGACATGAGGGGGCGTAGGACTGTCAGAGGTATCAGGTCTGCTGTCTGTGTGGGGCTGGCAGGCACCTGTGCTGCTCCCTGGGGCACCAGGGTGAAGAGGTCGTTGAGGTCTTTGCCCTGTGGGTGGGGGCGATTGCAGGTTGGGTGCAGTGTGCAAAGTAACCATGTTGTGTGGCTGAGCTCATTCCTTCCCTGCTGTTGGGGTGGCTCTGGACCATCCTCTTGTTTTTTGCTTCACAGGCTCAGCCCAGAGGCATGTTACGAGCAGAGTGGAAAGTGGAGGTCAGCAGTCTGCCCCGGCTGTGAGGTAGCAGTGTCCTTTTATTTGCCTAATATTTTCACAGTTTAGGGAACGAAACCATGAATACTTCTGTCTTCAGAACTCATTCTGAGATATGTATCCTTGCTGATATTTATGGGTGGAAAAATATTTGCAGAAAGGAAAAAAAATGAGGCAGTTGAACATATCACTTCACAATTTATGAACAGATGTAGTGGGTTGGAAAGGACTGTCCCATGTCTTTTCCTATGATTTCTTGGGGGGAAAAAAAGCGTGTTGAATAGTATTAGCTGAGGAAACTTCAGGTTTGGAACACACATCTGGTTATATTTTAAGAGCAATATTTTAAAATTGTATTTTCTCTGACTTCTACCTTGTCACAAATCATTCTGTAATTTTTCCATGTTATGCTTCTTTGTCTTGGTTTGAAAGACAGGTGTCTGTCAAGGAAGGCGGGAACCTCCCTTGGA
This sequence comes from Corvus hawaiiensis, assembly GCF_020740725.1. Classification (NCBI taxonomy): domain Eukaryota; kingdom Metazoa; phylum Chordata; class Aves; order Passeriformes; family Corvidae; genus Corvus; species Corvus hawaiiensis. Next base: position 499,762 of record NC_063254.1, read on the forward strand.
ATGGAAAAAGAAATATGACCCCCTTCACTCTGGATTATTATAACTTTGAAATTAAGGGGCTTTCAGGCAAAGCTATGGGAAAAGGAATAACAGTTCTTTGCTAGTATGTATATGGATAACAAGGCAAACAAACAACAACAATGGCAGCAACAACAAACAAAAACAGAAACCCAGTAAGAGCCTTCTCTCAGCTGTTGAGCACCTTCCCCTTTGGTGTAGTTATGACCACAGCCGGCAGGGGTGCTGTTGGCTCCTGGCCAGGCAGGGCAGGTGCTATGAGTCCCCCGCTGCTGCAGGGGGCCCTGTGGCGCAAGCTCAGATGCCTCTTCATGTGGGTAATGGTGGGCGTGCCAGCGGAAGAGATTGAAAAGGGGCTTCTTTTACAACCTCACAGGGGGACCTAGTCCCGGTGCCACTCCATATGGTGAAATCAACCTCCTCTCCACGGCAGATGAAGCAGCTGGGCTGGAGCCTCTTGGTGTGCTTTCTCTCCCCAGCTTGGCTTCCTGAGGTTTGGGGCTGGAACCAGGCAACCCCTCTCCCACCAGACCTGCTTCTCTGGGCTCAGACTAGCAGCTGTTCACCTTGAGGCAGCTGAAAGATCGCTGCTGCAGCTTCTCCAAGCCAGGGGAGGGAAAAGCTTTTTTGCCTGGGCCAACAAAACCAAGCTAGTCAAGCAAAACCAAACTGCACAGTGACATGGAACGCCTGGGCAGCGAAGCTTCGAAAATGCTGGCCAAAAAGCCCAAAGCTCCCCCCTCCCCGGCCCTGCACCCACCCAGTCCCAGTCCTTAAAGATATAGCAACCATTTTGGGGCATAAAACAGAGGATCATGGAATAGACTATTATCATAAATCACTCCAAGACAACTGGGCATGATGTTCTATGGTGTGGAATATCCCTTTGGCCAGTTCCAGTCACCTGTCCCAGCTATGCTCCTTCCCAGTTCCTTTTGTGCACCTCCTCACAGGCAGATCATAAGACAAGAAAAAAATCCTTGACTTAAGATAAACACCACTTAGCAGCCACCAAAACATCAGTGTGTTATCAACATTATTCTGATAATGAATCAAAAAACCATCACTGTAACAGCTACTGAGAAGAAATTAACTCTACCCTTGATGCCTTAGGATTTAGCTTTTATATTTTTCAGATCCTGTACTGTTTTAGTTTGTAACTCTAAAACTCCATAACCTGTTAGCTACTGTTCTCACATTCTAGTTAGACATAACAAACCCTCTGGGCCTGGACTCAAGGACACCTTGTTGTCCCAGGCCCCGAAACATGTAAACTTTTTACATGTAGACATGTAAAGCCTCTGAACGGGGGAAGCAAACTTGGGGTAATTACATCATTACCTGAAATTGTAATTGGAGAATTAACCCTGATATGCAAATGGACCAAACTTATAAAAGTGTGAAAAACCCGTGACCCAGCGTCCATCTTGGATGTAGCCCCTCGGAGGCTTTTTGACTCCCAAGGTGTTCCTATTGAAAGCCCTCAATAAATACCTGCTTTTATTCTCTTAATCTTGCCTAGCCACTGTTTTCAGGTAGCCACATCAAGGCATCACCCTAGCTGAAACCAGGACAATGCCCACCCTTTATTCCATACCATTTATTTCATGCCAAGTTTCACACTTCCCACTATCCCATTACCTTCCCTCCTTATCTCTTTTGATAGATATACATATAGACATCATTCTCCTTATCTATGGAAAACCTCTGTCTAATATTCATGAAATGTCCACAAAAAAAAAAGTTGAATTAATTTAGCCCATGCCTTTGGCCTTCATCCTAGGTGTACTAGTTTGAAAGCAAACCAGTGAGAGATTCCAAGTCAGAACTGCAATTTAATAGGAAAATTAAAATAAATGCCATAGTACAGAAACACTGACAGAGTCAGGATACAACCTGACACCCTGTTGGTCAGGGTGGTGGTAGCAGTCCAATTAAATGATGGCTGCAGTCCTGTTGAAGTGATAGATGTGGTTCTCTTGAAGTGGTGATCCTGTAGAAGGGTCTGGTCTTCCTCTGAAGGTCCAGTGGTGGTTATGTAGCTCTTGTCCTCTAGGAACCCAGTAAGTGCTGGCTGTGGTGTTCCAAACCTCAGATTATATCCAGGTAGGAATGCTTGGTTCCTCCCTCTGGGCAGAGCATCACACAATGGGATGATGTAATTTTATGAGTCATGCAGTGAGACTTGATGGGACATTAACAGAAGATATTCCCCTGGAGGGAGTTATCAGGGATGTGTCATGGAAGAGATAAAGAACACTGCCCTGATGCCTAGGCAGGAGTAAGGGAATAAAGGTAGGCATTTATTTGAAAGGCCTTCAAAGGTACCCCCTGGGGAGCCAGAGGCTATTCTCAAAATGGACCCCAATATGAACAACAGGTCATGAGTTCTTCATACTTTTATAGGTTTGGTTCATTTGCATATCAGAGTTAATTCTCCAATTAAAGCTTCAGTTAATTAACGCCGTTCTGTGCTTGCTGCACTAGCTCTGGCGTGCCCTCGATCAGAGAGTCCAGCTGCGTTACTTCTGTGCATCGCAGAAGCAACCTCGGCATCAGGATAGGCACTGGCTGGGCACGCTCACTGGCTTCTTTGCAGAGAAGACACGGCAGGAGCCAATGATTTAGGCTCACGTTAGTTCGGAGATAAAGGAAGAGAGAGGTGGTTCTGGTCTGGCTTCCAACAAGTTTATTGTCAGAAGTTTAACAACCAGAACATGGCAATGATCTTAATCGCGCCCGGAGGCTTTTCCCTCAGTTTTACAGGGGGTTTGAAAACCACGGGGAAAGGGGAAAACAACCAATGAGTTACAAGCCAGGGGGAGGATACAATTCAACAAGAACCAATGGGGGAAACCGAGAGGCGGGAGTTATAACAAAGAACCAGTGAACAACCGAGTAAGAGAGAATTTCCCCGAACAGGGGAAGGCTGTTTGGACCCGGGCACAGCCCAGGGGGGGTGCGGCTTAAGCTTCTGAGCTGCCCATCGACCCATCCTCCGAGTCTGTGTCCCAGGGCAATTCGATCCATGGGAGGGCCCGGGGTTGATTGGCATCTCGCTGCCCCAGCCCAGCAGTGGGCTGGGTCATAACAACAGTTAATGATGTAATTTCCCCAAGCTTGCTCCCCCTCCTTTAGAGGCTTTTGGTTTATACTTTTTGGGCCTAGGACAGTCTGGGTGTCCTTGGAGAGCAGGCCTGGAGAGACTTTGTTATATCTACCTAGCATGAGAGAGCAGAAGTTAACAGGCTACAAGAAACTTCAGTTACACACTAGGCAGTACAGGATTTGAAAAATATGAAAGTTAAAACTTAAGGCATCAGCCCCACCTGGTTTTAACAGATGGTGATAGAATACATACTTTTGGTTACATCTTACATTGTAACCTAAGACATAAGACTAACCAGAATTTCAAAAATGTGACATAGCTACTGTTCATAAGTGTGAAAAAGGGCAAGAAGGTGCTAGAAACTATACAGCTATATATTAAAAATCTGCAAAGCTACAAATATATGAAAAAGCTAAAAATCTTTAGGCATCATTTCCTCCCTTTACAGACTTGGCAAAAATTCCATCTTATCTAGTCTCTACCACTTACATTTAATGTTAGACCATAAAGATGACCAGAAATGCCAGCATTGAATCATACAGCAAGCTATTATGCAGACACTGACTTCAAATATCACTAGTATGAACAGTTGTTTTATCCAAATCCAGTTTGGTAACCATGAAGTAAGTGTATGGAAGATATATTTTCAAAGTCCAATGAGTCATCTTTGAGAGTTACCTGATGTAAAATTTGAGTTTGTTGCCAAATTTCAGATAAATCTTTATTACTTCTTCTACTCTGATCTATATAAGAAGAACGACTAGTGTTAATGACACTATACAGGCCCCCTTGTGAGGCTAGCAGAAAATCGAGAGCCATTCTGTTTTGCAGAACTGTCTTGGGGTAATTTATGATGTGTATCCCCTATTGCTGCTCTATGCCCAGAAATTAACTTTGTGCCTTTCTGTGCCTTTAAACTGAGCCTGAAAGGGGGGAGAGAGAAAAAGCCGAGCAAACTTTTCAAAACAGTTGTTCAAGGACACAGGTACGCACTCCTCTGCATTCTGCTTCTGCAGCAGCAAGAGCAGAGGAAGCGCCCTTCTTGCTTTTCAGCCGGCTTTCGGCTCCTTTTCTCCAGAGGGAGATGGAGAGTTGAACTTTGTTTTCCTGGGACTTCAGTTTTTCCCTTCTCTTCTGGACTGTTTCAACATCAGAACACACCGGGAGATTTTTCCACTGAGGCCCCAGAGGTGGGCCCACACCGACCCAGCTCCAAGGAGGAGAGAGACCACACCTACAGAAGGACTCTGAAATCTTCCCAGGTTTCTCTCCACAGTGAGAGGTTTTATTATTTAGCATTATTATCCTTTTCCTGTGTGTTTGTTAAATAAATAGTTGTTTTATCTCTTTCCCTTTCCTCCGAGGAAAATTTTTTTTCCCAAACCCAGTGGGGGAGGGCTGGTTGTAACTTTTGCAGCAGCTTGGAAAAAAAAACACTGAGACCACTGCTTCTTCTAGCAGGATCTATCTTTATTACACACACTCCAGTATTTATATGTTTCTACCATGGGAAAGTTTTAAAAAAGTTTTGGGAATGTGCAGAGGGAAAGACAAAACAGCTACATCCCCAAACACCTGGAAGGGAGACTTTTCTGCCCTTTACCAGGCAGTCATGCCAACATGCCATCTCCCAGCATTCTGGGAGATAAAGGAAAAACATTAACACCTGGTGCTTATAGCTGTGGTCATTTCCCTAGTCTGCATCTTCCCAGGAGAACAAAAGGCCTTTATCAAAGTTAAGATAAACAAGGAACAAGTTGCTCTCTACACGGGGCTCTCGTTAAGGGCAGGATGGCCGCCGCAGGCCTCTGCAGTAACTTGCCTTCTATCGGAGGATATGTTCCTCCAGATTTGTCCAAACCAGCACAAATAATGCTCCACATTGGGTGCCACATTAGTTTTATGACAATACGGAGGGACAATGGCCTTTCCTGTGACATTAACAATCATGCAGGGAACCTTATAATTTTCTTGATCAGGAATTAAGCTGCTTAGGGTTATAGGCAGGTAGGCCTTAGTGACTTGTTCCCACTTCTCATTACGGTTTGTCTCATTCATTAAAACACCAATTAACGGCCAGTTTTTATTCTCATCAATTGTTGGCATTTGAGTACAAATACAACAGTTGTTTTTATGAAGAGCTTTGGATACATTTTGGACTAGAGTCACATGCAAATTTTGGTTCCAAACCTGAATCATGGTTACCATTGGTTGTCTTGGGGTGATTTTATGATGATACTTTATTCCCTAATCATCTGCTTTATGCCCAGAAATGGCTGCTGTATCTTTAAGATGGACCCGGGGGGTGGGGTGTCAAGCCTTGGGCTCCTGGGCAATTTGGTTCAATCTCTCTCTCTGGGTGCTCCGGCAGCATGGACCAGGATGCTATATTGTTCCTTTTGTTGGATTAGTTTTTTGCTAGTTTGAAGCAAGAAGATTTTTTTCTTCCCTTCCCCTAGCCTGGAGGCTGTACTGGGAATCCTCTCAGCAGCTTTTTATTGTTTTTGGGTTTTTTTCCTATGAACTGTTTTGGTTTGGCTTGTTTTTTTCTTTTTGGCTTGTCCGGGGAGCCAGCAGGGGGGGCTGCCTGAACCCGAGACATCGGAGAAGCTGAACCAACATGAGACAGGACACTAAAACCCACTAGTTTCACCTGCTGTGAGGAAGAGACTAACACTAAAAAGGTTCCCATCTATTCTGCCCGAGCAGCTACGTGAACTCCTGTTTCGCCCATCCCCTGAGACAAAGAAGGGCAGCCGCCATCTTTGACTCTTGGCCATGTGGCAAGGTGCGGTGTAAGGTTCAATTTTTTTTCCTGTGCTTTCCACGTATCTTGCTTTGTTAATAAACAGTTTTACTTTTCTTTCACTTTCACCCATGGGTATTCAGTCCTCTCATTGGCAAAAAGGGATTATTAGAGCCCTTCTCTTTAGAGGAAACACTCATTCCAGGGCATTTTCTCCTAAATTTGTCTTCAAAACTAAGACAATGGTGCAGATAATAAACACAGAAAGAACAATTCAAACCACATCATCTTCATCTGTATCAGTCTGTTTTTTCACTTATTTCAGGAGCAGAAGCCTTTTTAACTCTGGAGCAGTGAATTCAGGGTCCTTTTCCAGCGACTTTGACTGCAGTAAGAGTGGTCAGCAGGACTTGGAATGGTCCTCTCCACTTAGCTTGCAGAGGGTCACTGTCCCACAATTTAACATAGACCCAGTCTCCAGGCTGGAACAGATGAGCAGGTGTGTCCAGTCCTATGGTTCTGGATAACACGATGAATCTCTGGAGCTTCTGCAAAGTGGAGCTTAAAGCCATTAAATACTTTTGTAAGTCAGTTTTCCCCCTCATGTGAATTTCTCCCAGGATATGCAGAATTTGATATGGCCTGCCATATAATATTTCATAGGGACTTATGTTGTCCCTCTGCCTTGGTTGTATGCAGATTCTCAGTAAAGCTATTGGCAAGGCCTGAACCCATGTCATAGGTGTCTCTTGACAAATTTTGCTAATTTGTGTTTTGAAAGTTCCATTCATACGTTAAACTTTGCCACTCGCCTTGGGTCTGTAGGAAGTATGCAGATCCCAAACAATTTCCAGAGTTCAACTAACCTCCCCCCCTACTGTTGCAACAAAGTGTGGCCCTCTATCTGATGACAACCCCAAAGGAACTCCAAATCTTGGAATTATATGATTGAGAAAAACTTTTACCACTTCTTTTGCTGTGTTTGTATGACAGGGGTAAGCTTCAGGCCATCCTCTGAAGGTGTCAAACAACACCACTAAGTACCTGTATGCTTTGCCTGGTAACTCAGCAAAATCTATTTGCCAATAGTCTCTGGAAAAGTCTCGAGTCTTTGTCACTCCTATTTTGCTGGTATCAGGATTGTTTGGATGGCAGATTTCACATTTGCTTACTATAGATTGCATAATTTCAGTCATCCCCCTTCCTATTACTGCATTTTTCAGATGTTTCAAAAGATTTTCTGTTCCCCAGTGGGTTCCTTCATGTTCCCATAGGTGGGACTACAGCCTATCCTGTTAATGTAATAGCCCATCCACTTACTTTGATTTCAGCCTTAAGGGACTCAATTCACTGGTGGTCTTTCTGATCATACTTTGGGGTAAACCCAGAAAAATCTATTTCTTTCTGTGGTATTACTGCTAGAATACTTTGCTCTGCAGTCCCTTTTGCTGTTTCATCGGCAAAGTGATTCCCTTATTCGGGAGTTGTTTTCCCTTCTTGATGAGCATAAAAGCCACCTCTGTAGGCTTCCAAATACTCTGCAGGAGTGCATGGGTCTGTTCAGCATGCTTAATTCCATTACCTTGACTGGTCAGCAAACCTCTTTCCTTACAGATGGCTCCATAGGCATGCACAACACTAAATGCATATTTAGAATCGGTCCATATATTTACCTTCTTTCCTTCGCTCAGTTTTAGAGTTCTTGTCAGTGCAATCAGTTCAGCTTCCTGTGATGATACATCTGCTGGCAAGGCCTTTGATTTGATTACCTGGTCTGTGGTTGTCACTGCATATCGTGTTGTGCCGGTTTGGGCAAATTTGGAAATATATCCCCTGAGACAAGGCAGGCCACAGACCACCCCTCCCCCACCAGGTTTGGGAAAAAATAAATTTTCCTCGAAGGAAAGTGAAAGAGATAAAAACTATTTATTTAACAAACACACCGGAAGAGGATAATAATGCTAAATAATGAAACCTCTCGCTGTAGAGAGAAAACCTGGGAAAATTTCAGAGTCCTTCCGTGGGTAGCCTCTCTCCTCCTCCTCGGAGCTGGGATGGGGTGGGGCCCCCTCCTCCAGGGCCTCCACCTCAGTGGAAAAAGTCCCAATGTGTTCTGATGTTGAAACAGTCCAAAAAAGAAGGGAAAAAACCCCCAAGTACCAGGAAAACAAAAGTTCAACTCTCTGTCTCTCTCCGGAGAAAAAGAAATCCGAAAGCTGGCTGGAAAGCAAACAAGCTGCTTCCTCCCGCTCCCACCGCAGCTGAACGCAGAGAGCCGTCTCTGTGTCCTTGAAAACAAACTGCTTTGAAGAGTTTTGCTGGGTTTTCTCTACCTCCTCTCAGGCTCAATTTAAAGGCATAGAAAGGCACAAAATTAATTTCTGGGCATGGGGCAGCGATATGGGATACACATCATAAAGTCACCCCAAGACACTTGTTATTTGTTCTTCTAGAGGCATGTCCTTCAGGTGTAGTCTGCTGGAATAGGCGTCTTCTGCTGTCTGTAAACAGTCATGCTCAGGCACACTGTCAATCAGTGTTGAGGAAAGAAACATTTCAGGATCGACAACAGAAGTTGTTTTCAGGGTAACATCATCTTGCTCCAACAACACAGCTTGGTACTTAAGCATCCTGCTAGGGGACAGCCAATGGCCCCCCTTTTGTTCAAGTACAGTTATCACTGCATGGGGTACATACACTACAATGTGCTGTCCAAGGGTGAATTTCCAGGCCTTCTGGGTCAAGATGACAGTAGCTGCTACAGTTTTCAAACACCCAGGCCACCCTTGGCTAACATTGTCTAGCTGTTTCGAAAAATAGGCCACAGCCTTTCACCGGTTTCCAAGAAACTGCGACAGTACCCCCAGAGCAACATTCGGTCACTCATAGGTGAATAATTCAAAAGGCTTAGTTAAGTCTGGCAGCCCTAATGCCGAGCTGAAATTAAAGATTTTTTCAACTGATTAAATGCAGCTCTAGTACTATCTGTCCATATCACAGTTCCCTTTTTGTCTGCTTTTAGTGCTCCATACAGAGGCTTTACCAGTAATCCATAATTTGATATCCATAAGCGACACCAAACTACCATTCCCAGGAAAGCCTGCAGTTCTCTGATGGCGTCACATTCTGGGAGATGACAGATGGCTTCTCTCTGATCTCTGCTGAGTTGTCAATGTCCCCAAAAGATCTCAAGCCTCAAATAAATAACTGTTTCCTTGGCAATCTGTGCTTTTTCTTTCGAGACTCTATACCCACTTAGTCTGTCTTGGGGATGGTTTATATCCCATATCCATTTTTGGTTTTGTTTTGTCCCCGGAATGGTCACTGCCTCCCCCAGCTCTGGCAGTATCGCAATGGGTGAGGGGCAGCCCTGGATCCTGAGAGAGTTGAGGGCCAGGGGCTGCTGCTTCCTTCTGGTGGGGTGATTGACTCAGCAGCCATGCAGCGCACTGCCTCTGACTGGAGATCCCGCTACTCTGTGCTTTTTGCCTTTTTCTTTTTTTCCCTCTTGGGTTTTTTTTTCCTTTTCTTCGGCACTGTGACTAGGGCTGGCCAGCTTGCTTCTCTGCTCCTCTGCCATTTGGGAGCCCAGGGCTGGTGCGTGCTGTGCTGGGACCCAGGAGCACCCTGTCCCCTGCCAGGCCACTACCTCGTCAGTGAGCCACGCAAAGGAGCAATCCCTGCCCAGCCCCTGCTGTTATTCTGATGTTGCTTCAGGGTTTTTGTTACAATTTAGCCTGACACCAAGCATCTGCCAGGACCCCCGCTGCTTCTGCTTCTGCCACCACTTGGAGCTTAGTGCTACACTTCGATTTGCCGCCCCCAGGGGTCTGTTCGCCTCTGCCATTCCAGCCTGCTGCTCCGAGGTTGCAGCTGCAGTCCATTTCACTGCCCAGACTGGCACCAGGACTGGCTGCTCCCTGTGAGTTTGCAAAAGGGAGCCCCTTATCTCTCTCTCCCACCAGCTGAGTTGTCATCACCATGCGGAGATTCGGCTGAGCTCACACCACAGCATACCCTGCAGCCGTGGGGGAATCATCACACCTGCCCTGCCTCGCCGGAAGCCCCTGATGACTGTGGCCATAACTATACCAACAGGGAAAGTGCTTGACAGCAGAGAGAAGGCTGTTATTTGGATTCTGTTTTTATTTGTTGTTGTTGCTGTTGTTGTTTGTTTGTCTTGTTATACATATATATATATACTAGCAAAGAACTGTTATTCCTTTTCCCATATCTTTGCTTGAAAGCCCCATAATTTCAAGGTTATAATAATTTGGAGGGAAGGCGATCATATTTTCTATTCCAAGGGAGGCTCCTGCCTTCTTTGGCAGACACCTGTCTTTCAAACCAAGACATAGTCCCAAAAGGTTCAACAGACTTACAGTGAGTTAGATGCAGTTGTCTCGATCTTTGGCTGCAATTCTTATATCATCCATGTATTGTACAACAATACCTCCTGGTTGCTGTCTTCTCCAGTCCTCCAGTTCTTTTGCCAGCTGGTTTCTGAATATAGTTGGGCTGTTCTTGAAACCCTGGGGTAGGACTGTCCAGGTGAGTTGGTGTCTTGGTTTGAAAGAGAGGTGTCTGCTAAGGAAGGCAGAAGTCTCCCTTGGAATGGAAAATATGACCCCCTTCCTTCTGTATTGTTATAATTTGGAAATTAAGGGGCTTTCAGGCAAAGATATGAGAAAAGGAATAACTTCTTTACTAGTCTGTATATGTATAACAAGGCAAACAAACAACAGTGGCAGCGACAACAAACAAAACCAGAAACCCAGTAGCAGCCTTCTCGACTGCAGGCACTTTCCCCTTTGGTGTAGTTACAGTCGCAGCTGGCAGGGGCACTGGTGGCTCCCAGTTGGGCAGGGCAGGTGCGATGATTCTCCCTCAGCTGCAGGGGGCGCTGTGGCATGAATTTTGGCCAACTCCTTCCACGCGGTAATGGCGGATGCAGCCAGCAGAAATGGATGTAGAAAAGGCTTCCTTTATGAACTCGCAGGGGGAGCTAATCCTGCTGCCCCCTCTGGATAGCAAAAGGAGCTGTAGCAGGAACCTCGGAGTAGTAAGCTGGGAAGGCAGGGATGAGCAAAGTCCTGGAGTGGTAGATGAGATGTATCAGAAACTCAGCAGCTGTAGCTGGAACTGCAGGGCATCCCAGCAGGGCAGGGGGTGCAGAGCTACAATGTAGCTAAAACTCAGAGCAGTGGCAAAAAAAATGGCAGGGGCAGGGCAGCGACAGCCTGGCTCCTGAGTAGGGCAGGGAAAAGGCTCCCTGGGAGGGGAAAAGGCTTGGGATGCCGGGGTTTTCCCCTGAGGCACCCGAGCAGATGGTGGAAGTCTATCACTGCATCCCACAGTGGTAGGGAGGAATTGTGCAGCAAGATTGATTTATTTAATTATTTTACAAACTCTTTTATAGACTTTTTTCTTCATAGTCTAATTGGACAAAGGGTCAGCCACCCCCTGGGGTGATTGGCTAGAAATCCTAAACATCCATTGTCAAAATATTTTTCTACTGCACCATAAACATAGTTCTACAAGGTCACAGGTGTTCATAGTTTACAGAACTCTGCAAATATCTTCATGAGAGAGAAAAGTATCTCACGGGCCTAGAAAGAAGCAGGATAATTTCTTGCTAACAGCATTTTTGTATCCACAGAAGTCCTTTTTTAGTGAGATAGGGCGTTAATAAGGTCCCAGTTCAGTGGCTGCTCTCACGAGAAAAGGCTCACCCATGGCAGAAGAAGCAGGACCGGGCTGGGCTGCAGCCGTGGCAATGAATTCCCTCCCCCAAGCAGCAGCTCTGACCATTTTCCTCCGAAACTGAGAGCAAGAGAGCTAGCACCTGCCCTAGCCTCTTCTTTTCCCAGCCCAATTCTGAGGGTATCTCTGCCCCTCCAAGAGAAACCTTCAGATAAGAGAAGTGCAGCCAGATGCCCTTCTCCTCTGAGCTTGGCAACCCCTTTTGTCTCTCTTAAGTACCTGGTCGTTATTGTTCCTTAGCAACAAAAATGGGGGGAAATTCCCTAAGAGAAAAGAAAAACAAAAGTAAAAACCCTAACCTCCAACAGTTGGCTTTTCCTCCCTGTTTCAGGATTTTCCCACTCAAAAGCAAAAAGTTCTTGACTGCTCTTATTCACAGGAATGCACAAGGTGATATCCTTAAGGTCTAAGATAGTAAACCACCCTAAATCGTTTGTCAGTGTAGTCAAAAGGGTTTATGGGTTGGCCACTACTGGGTGGATATCTTCTGTTATTTTTTTAATTGCCCTTAAATCCTGCACCAATCTATAGTTCCTACCATCATCATTTTTTAATGGCAGGATGGGCATGTGGTATTTGGATTCACATTCTACCAACAGCCCAAATTTAAGGAACTTTTCAATTATAGGGACTAACCCTCTACAACTTTCTAAGGGTATTGCTTTTGTCTTCTTGCTGTGGTTCTTGGTTTGAGTGCAATGCTTACAGGTTCTGCTCTTTTGGATCTCCCAGGACAATCTCTAGCCCACACTACTGAAATGACAGCATATTCAACTTCTGTGGGGATCTTGCCATGGTCCTGCTCTATGAAAAGGGCAGCCACTTCTACAAAGTTTCAGGAATTATAACTTGGATTCTCCCCCCTTCGCAAAACTTAATTTCATCTTCTAATTTGTGCAATAGATCCCTACCCAGAAAAGGCTTAGGAGAGTTTGGCATATAGAGGAATTGGTGAGTCACCCAATGTTTTCCCAATTTAAATTTCAAAGGTTGGAAGAAAGGCCTTGTTTCACTTACCCCTGTGGCACCAATTACTTTTACAGTGTCTTGACAGTTTCCCTTCCAAAGTATTTAACACAGAATATGTTGCCCCCGTATCCACTGAAAACTCAATTTCATCTTTCCCCATCTTATCTATAACCAAAGGCTCCACTAGGGAGAAAGCCTTCAGTCCCCCTCATTTTCCATCCACAACTAGTTCAGGAGCTGGGTCTGGAAATTTCTTCTTCGCCAAGATTGGACATTCCTTTTTCCAGGGTCCTTTTTTCTTGCAGAAAGCACATTGGCTCTTATCCAGAGGAGTACCCTTTCAAGGTTCCTTAGATGTCTTTTCCTGATCAACCCCCTTATCAGGCTGGCGTTTGGATCTACTACACTTGTGGCTATTCTCCCCATCTTTTGGATCTCCAGTTTTTGAACTCCTATTTCAATATACCTTCCAAGCCATATCTAACAGTTTACCTAGATTTTCCCTCTGCTCTACCTTTTGCAGTTTTATCCTTATATTGTCTGGACACTGACCTATAAACAGATAGACCAGGTGTGCCTTCCCTTCAACTGATTTGAGGTCCAGAGTTGTGTACTTACATGTAGCCTCTTTTAGCCTATTCAAAAAGTCTGTTGGAGTTTTGTTTTCATTTTGCTATATGTCGTATAATCTTGACTGTTACAGTGGGGATTCTGTAACACGATGTATCAAACAAGGAGGCCTGTAGAAAAGAAATATATATGGACAGATTCTTGATAGATGTTTCAGAGATGTTTATTTCCCCAGCCGCATGGCCGGAGCTCTGCCAAGGAACTGTGGCAATCACGGGACCCGAGGATCCTTGCCCGCGCAGGGGAACACCAAACAACCAATGGGGAACGAGGCTGACCAGGGGCTAGGGAAACCCCGTGCGTCCCCCCCCAAGGCCCCTCTCCCAGGACTACATGGCAGGGGGGAAGGGACCCCGACATTTCACCCGTTTATTTTTAACAAAAAGAGATTTAAAACTTAACATTGAAAACAAATGGATAAACATAACAAGAACAGTTTCAAAACAAAACAAGCCACCCTCCTGAGTCTTTAAATGTCCAAACAGATTCTCTGGAACATCTTAAGGCTGACAGAAGGGAGACAGAATTCTCTGAGCATGCTTTGTGGGGAAACTGAGGCAGGAGAGGGTTTAATTTCTTCCCTCCCCCTTTTCATCCCCCACTCGGCATTGGAAACGGGTTTTTGGGGAAACAATTTGCAAAGGTATGGTTTTGTGAGGGAAACCATGGATGAAAAAACGGATTGGGAATACACGGGGGGTAATAGGATATAGGATAAAGGGGAAAGGTGGGATTAGGAAAGGGAGACTGTAGGGGGGGCCTACAATGGAGACACTGTCTAACATGACTACAATTTTTAGCATATATACTGCCTTTTACAGGAACACCATCAGGCCCAGTGACCTGCGATGCTTGTAACCCTTTTCTACCTCGTACAATTTTGAATTCCACCACCTCTCCATCTCCCAAGCTTGGGATGTATTTTTCAGGGTTATTCATTTTAATAGCAGTTCTATGCACAAATATGTCTTGCTGGTTGTCACATCTCGTTATAAAACCATAATTTTGTTTAACATTATACCATTTTACTATTCCTAAAACTTTAGCTATGATGATTTTTTCCTTTTTCCGAGTGGCTGCTGTTTTCTGTCTCGCTGCGTTTTTGCTTTCTCTTTCGCTTGCTCCTGTGTTGGAATTGCCAGGGCTGCTAGTGCTGCCGGGGCCACCGGAGCTGCTCGTGCCTGCGCCCTCTTCCCGGGCTCGCATTCGGGGCCGCGCGAGCCGGGCCGGGCCGGGCCGGGCCGCTCAGTTCTCCGTGTGTCGCCGCTTCTGCTCTCAGCTGCGTTGCCTGGCGCTGCACCCACGTCTCGGCCGGACTCCCAAGCGATGATCCCCCCGTACCCTGCTCCAGAGCGCATTTTGGCTAGGTGCGGCTCTGCTCCACCGCCACAGCCGCCAGCCGCCGACCGCGTGCCGCCTCTCTCGGCCGGGCATTCACGGGGCTCGCTCCACCACGCGCTGCGCGGGGCCGGGCGGGCACTACCGGGTCGCGCCGCTCCCGCCGTGCCTCGCTCCGCCGCGCCTCGCTCCGCCGCTGACACTGCAGCTCGTGTGGCTCCGCCCGCGCGCGGGAACTGCCTTGCTGCTGCTCGCAGAGGGCTCGGCGCACGTGGCCTGGGTGACACGGTCCCTGAGCCAGGCTTCCCTTCACCAAGAAACAGCTGACATTGCTCAACAGTCTCGGTAATTAAATAATATTCACGAAAATATTCTTCCATTGGCATATATTTTGACTCCAATATTAACTGTGTCCAAACGGTGTTCCAAAACTCTTTGGTAAGAATTAAATCCCAAGAAACATAGAAAAAGTTCTTCAACCATGCCAGGAAGTGTTTCAGCTCCTTTTGAGCTTGAATTAAGCTAAAATTTACAAATCATTGTTCAAGAATCTTTTCAAGTTTAAGATAAATGTCCATATGCGGCTCTGAGAGCCAAGAGTCTTTCCACAGTTCCTCCATAATTTAGAGATGGAACAGCAAAACAAAAACAAGAAGAGGAATCCAAAGTTTCTACAGTTTACTCACACATCAGTTGCTTAGGGATCGGGGATTGTTCTGCTTGCAATTCACCACCATTTGTTACAGTGTGGACACTGTAACACGATGTATAAAACAAGGAGGCCCGTGGAAAAGAAATATATAAGGACAGATTCTTGATAGATGTTTCAGAGAGATGTTTATTTCTCCAGCTGCATGGCCGGAGCTCTGCTGAGGAACTGTGGCAATCACGGGATCCGAGGGTCCTTGCCCGCACAGGGGAACACCAAACAACCAATGGGGAATGAGGCTGACCAGGGGCTAGGGAAACCCTGTGCCTCCCCCCCAGGGCCCCTCTCCCAGGGCTACATGGCAGGGGGGAAGGGACCCTGACACTTGACCAATTTATTGCTTTAGGAATAGCATTTCTCATCCAAAAGACCACCCAATTCTGATATCATTTCAACCTTTCCATTTGCTCTGTTACATTGGGATTTGTTCCGGTTTGGCCAAATTTAGAAATATATCCTCTGAGAGAAGGCAGGTCACCACCCCTCCCCCACCAGGTTCAGGAAAAATAAATTTTCTTCGAAGGAAAGTGAAGGAGATAAAATTATTTATTTAACAAACACACAGGAAAAGGATGATAATGCTAAATAATAAAATCTCTCGCTGTGGAGAAAAAATCTGGGAAAGTGTTTAGAGTCCTCCCTTTGGTCTCCTTGGAGCTGGGGCTTGGCCCAGGGCCAGGCCCTCTGTGCTCAGTGGAAAGTCCTCCCAATGTGTTCTGATATTGAAGCAGTCCAGTAGAAAAGAGAGAAAATCTGAAATTCCAGGGAAGGAAAAAAGTTCAACTCTCAGTCTCTCTCCGGAGAAAAAGAAACTGAAAAAACTGGCCAAAAGCTGACCGGGAAAGCAGCAAGCTGGGTGCTTCCTCCTTCTCCTGCCGCAGCTGGAAAAAAAATTCACTGTGTGACCTTGAACAAGCTGAAAACTGCTTTGAAAAAGTTTTGCTCATTTTTCCTTCCCCCTCTCAGGCTCAGTTTAGAGGCATAGAAAGGCACAAAAATTAATTTCTGGGCATAGGGCAGCGATATGGGATACCCATCATAAAGTCACCCCAAGACACCGGCCCTCTCCAGGAGGGGAAGAATGGGTTCAAAATAACTGGTTTAATTTGGAGAATGTGACTGATAGAGTATGTTCTTTACAACATGAGACAAAATTTAAGTTTGGCCCAAATAAAACCATAATCTGCTCTGTTTTAGAAGCATGCCTTACGGCAGCTATAGATCCCCGCTTTAAACGATGTAGTGAAGAGAAAGCAATCATAGATTCCCTTCAAAACCTAGTGGAAATTTTATAGAAACAATTAGATGAAGAAAGGAATGAAAATCATTTGCTACGGGCCGCTTTAAAAGAGGAATATTTTAAGAATTCAAAGAATGCCGAGTCAACAAAAGAGACAGAGGAAAAGAAAACTCCACACATTAACCAAATATGTAGGAATCCAGAATGCCGAGAATATTTCTCTGCCTGTTTTTAAGGGTTCTTACCCCCCTGTACAACACTGTTTTAGCTTCAAACCTTGGAAAAAATTACCAACAGTCAGACAATAACTAGAAAATACTGTGATGTGAATTAGGTGATAGACTACTATGTAAGATTGTCACAGGGTGAAATATTTAGAGGTTTTAGGCTTCTCTTTATAGTAAATAGATAAGAGTAAAAAATATCAAAATGGAGGATTGTTGTTGTTCTCTAAACCGTCTTCTCCTTCTTCTTCTACTCCATATTCTGCAGTAAAAGTAGTTTGGATTGATTGGATAGAAAATTCCGCAGTTCCTAGTCGTGTTACTGAATAATTGGTAGGAAAGTGAAAATAGTATACGTTTTTAGTAACTATTGGTTAAAATATCTTTAAAAGCTGTGTAAATCTTGATAACGAGAGCTCACTCCTGCTTTTCTGTCTTCTATGCTGTACCTGGGTCATGCTAGTGGCTCTGTTCCTCTGATAAGACTTAATAAACCACTATCTGGAAACATTGAAACTCCAGGAAAAGTCTCGGTTTATCTTTGAAACTCCTTGCAAGGACTTTCAGCAAATTCTCTCCCATCCGGAGGGACTTGATTTACGGCATGGTGCAGTGTCACAAATGTACCCCCAGAAAGAACTAGTGCTAGTGAAAAATTGTGGGGAAAACTGCTGCCCTCCTATGAGACCTCTGATTAAAACAGAATATAATTATATCAATGATGAAGATTTTGAACCGCATATCACCACTAAACAAATACCATACACTGCTACTGAATTGGCTAAGTTAAAAAAGGAGTACGGGCAGCTCCCCCATGAATCTGAGACTGAATATGTCTTCTGAGTGTCTCTCACCGGAGGAGACCAAATTCTATTAACTGAACAGGAGGCCAGTGGATATTGGGGACATGGAGTTTTCTTGACAACAGGAGACAAACATAACACATGGTCGCTGACTCAGCGCGCAGCTTTCTGGGCCGGGGGACTCAATCCTTTAGAAAGGGGAGACCCTTTAGCTATAGTTGGTACCCCCGATCAACTAGAAAGTGTCCACAAAGCCGCCTGTCTGCAAATGATCCATGAAAGGAAATTAACTCCTGGATATGAATCCCTGATGCAATTACCTGTTAAACCTGAACTGATGACCCCTTTAATTCGAGGCCTTCCAGAATCACTCAAACCTACAGCAATTGTCCTTCAAAAAACTATAGCTGCTGTAGGTCCTGTAGAGAAGTTGGATAGATTCCTTGGAAACCCGAGCGACAGAACTGGATCTACTGATCCTGGGTTTACTCCATATTCAACCCCCTCTCAGCCGCCAGGTTCACAATCGAATTCACCTGCCGGTGATCACAAAGTTTGGACATGGAGTGAGGTTGCAGAAGATCTGATTAATTACAGTAGAAAATATGGACCTATAAAAATCCCAGAGGAAAAATCAGACAAAACAAAAGGTGTCAGGTACATTAGGGCTCCTCATAGCGAAAAACCAGAGAATGTAAAATAGAACCCTAACCATCAGCATTGGTGGATATTAGGTATCAAAAAGGGGGTCCCCAGAGATGTGATGGATGGCTTACCCCTTGATAAATTGAGTAAGGTAGTGTCTAACTGGCAGTGCCGAAAACCCATTCTACCAACTCCGTCAGTTCAACCCAGTGCACCCCTCCTCCCTCAGAATCTGGGCAGTGAGCCAAAGCAACTTCTCCCTCAAAGTCCATGCAGTGAGCCAAAGCAACTTCTTCCTCAAAACCAGGGAAACTAGATTCTCTGCTTCTTGTTAGTGAGCGAAGAAGCGGAGTATGGGTATACCTGAGAATGCTCACTAAAAATAAAACAGAAGATATAATGGTCACAGCTATTACCAGCCCTAAACAGGCACCTGTAACTTTTCTGATTGACACTGGGGCACAAATTTCTGCGCTGACAAAGAAAGATGCCCAGAGGTGTGGAATTGTTCCAACAAAGAACCGATATTTAGTTTTAAATGCCTTGGGAACAACAGAATCTATGAATGTGGCCTTAGTCAAGCTCACTTTGCCTGGAGAGGAAAACCAACTTTCTATTAATATGGTGATTGGAGATATTCCAACCAATTTATTAGGGATGAATGCCCTTGCTGGGAGGCAGTGAGAGGACTCAGAGGGTCTTCTGTGGTCTTTTGTCACGCCACGTTTTAACATCAGACTGCTCCAAGCTGCACCCTCCCTACCATTCAGCAAAGTAACTAATGTGAAACAATACCCCCTCCCCCTGGGTGCCAAAGAGGGTATCAAGCCAGTGATACAGGAGCTATGAGAACAAGGAGTAATAGTTAATGCTCATTCTCCTTTCAATTCTCCGGTGTGGCCAGTGCGAAAGCCTAATGGAAAGTGGAGGCTGACAATAGATTTTCGCAGGCTAAATGCCAACACAGACCCTCTTACAGCAGCAGTCCCAAATCTGGCAGAATTGATAACTGATTCAAGGAAAGGCTGATTCAATCATGCCACCTATAGATGTCAAAGACATGTTTTTTATGATACCTTTACAGCCAGAAGATATGGACCGTTTTGCTTTCACATGGGAAGGTCAGCAATACACTTTCACTAGGTTTCCCCAAGGGTACAAACATTCTCCTACCCTGGCTCATCACGCTTTAGCCCAAGAGTTAGAAAAAATACCCAAAGCTGACAATGTAGCTGTTCGTCAATACATTGATGATATCCTTGTGGGAGGAGATGAAATAGAAGAAGTGAGAGATGCCCAACAAAAAATAATCTCCCACTTAGAAAGCCTTTGACCCTGAACCGTGCCGTAAATCAAGTCCCTCCGGATGGGAGAGAATTTGCTGAAAGTCCTTGCAAGGAGTTTCAAAGATAAACTGAGACTTTTCCTGGAGTTTCAATGTTTCCAGATAGTGGTTTATTAAGTCTTATCAGAGGAACAGAGCCACTAGCATGACCCAGGTACAGCATAGAAGACAGAAAAGCAGGAGTGAGCTCTCGTTATCAAGATTTACACAGCTTTTAAAGATATTTTAACCAATAGTTACTAAAAACGTATACTATTTTCACTTTCCTACCAATTATTCAGTAACACGACTAGGAACTGCGGAATTTTCTATCCAATCAATCCAAACTACTTTTACTGCAGAATATGGAGTAGAAGAAGAAGGAGAAGACGGTTTAGAGAACAACAACAATCCTCCATTTTGATATTTTTTACTCTTATCTATTTACTATAAAGAGAAGCCTAAAACCTCTAAATATTTCACCCTGTGACAATCTTACATAGTAGTCTATCACCTAATTCACATCACAGTATTTTCTAGTTATTGTCTGACTGTTGGTAATTTTTTCCAAGGTTTGAAGCTAAAACAGTGTTGTACAGGGGGGTAAGTACCCTTAAAAACAGGCAGAGAAATATTCTCGGCACTCTGGGTTCCTACAGCCTTGACTTGCAAATTCCTTCAGAAAAAATCCAAAACCCTTCGCATGAAGTGAAATTTTTGGGAATTTGGTGGAAGGGAGGTATTGTAGGTACAAAAATGCTGTTAGTGAGGATCTTCTTGTTATTTTTCTAAGTCCGTGAGAGATTTTTCTCTCTCACAGAAGAGGTAGCAGGGAATGTAAACAACCAAGCCATCTGCAATCTTGCTGCACAATTCCTGCCTGCTGGATCTTCTCTCCTCCTCCTCCTCCCTATGGTTGCGGGACACGGTGATATACCGTAGGAACCAGGCCTGCGGTAATATTTGGTGCTGCCCGACGTGATTTGCACTCTCTGATGTGTCCTGCACGCTGCGAGCCAAGCTGAATTCCTCTAGAGGTACGCTATTCCCCTTCCCCCCCGGGACCGGGAGGTCCGACAGAACTGAGAAATGGCGAACAGCGGCTCACAGAACGACGCTGTGGTACTGGTCTGGAAAGGTGTGTTTAGCATATTGCAAACCTCCATTCCTGAGAACTCAGTTTGGGAATTATTAGACTGGGCTGCTTTAAAAGGGATTTCCACGGACAGAGATACTGCCCTGGACTTTGCCTTATGGCAGGAACTCGGCTGTGCTGTCCGACACGAGCTCCCAACTGGGGAGCCGGCAGCGTTAGAATTATACAAAACCTGGCGGTCGTTATTTATCCTGCTGACAGCCCTTGACTGTGATAGCAGGGCTGGATCGCCTATCTCGGTGATGAGTGACGGAGGAATGTCCGAGGGGGGCCCCGCTGACTGGGCTTCTGGTGAAAATGATGGTGGATTCGGAATAACCCCCCCGGCTCCACAGGCAGAGCCTGCGCCGGCTCACCCTGCACAATCGCAGGACTCCGCAGCCCCCAGGAACCCCGTGCCGCCAGAGGCGGGGGGGTCAGGGCAGAGAGAGGGCGCACAGCCTGCCTTGCCATTCAGCTGGACTGCAGCCACGGCTTATCCAGGGCCGCAAATCAGCGGCTTAGCAACTTGGACGCCCAGAGCGGCTCCTAGCTCGGTTCCGTATGTACCTGGATCTGGCTTTTTAGCGGGTGTAGCGCCGGGCGTGCCTGCCCCGGGACTGCCTGGCTGTGCTCCGCTGCCCTAACTGGTGCTGGACTGTTCTGCGCAGTCGCAGAACCGAGCCATGGACCTTTTAATGCAGCATCTGCCTTTTCTGACAGAGTTACCGAATCTATCCCAAAGGATGGAGGACCTGCTCAGCCTGTTAGAGCGGCGAGTGCCCGAGCCCGCGCCGGCCGCGCAGCCTGCGCCGCCAGCGCCACCCCCGCCAGCCGCGAGAGCGCGGCCGGCAGCGAACCCGGAAGTAGCGGGCAGGAGCGGCGGAGCTGGGCGCATCCGCAGAGCGTGGGACAGAGGCAGCGGCGCCAAGCGCGCCCGGGGAGCGTGAAACAGCAGCGGAAGCAGCGACCGAGCCGAACGCGGCTGCTGTGCAAGAGACAAGCGCGGCGCCAAGTGCGGAGCTGAGCGCGGCCATAGCCCCAGAGTCGGCTGCAGCTTCAGTACCGGCTCGGTCGGGACTGGCCGAGACGGCGTCCTGTAAAGAAACTGCTGTAAAAACTGCAGCACAGCCAGCTGAAGTCTGTGCTGTCTGTTCTGGCTCTAGCGAACTTAGCCAAAGTGCCCCTCCTCCCCGCACATTTCTGTTCACTCCCAGCACCCCAGAGTTGCCTTTGCCTGATGATTCCTCGTCAGGCAGTGAGGCAGATGAGGTTCTGGCCCCAGGTCGCCAGGCGGCTGTGGCCGCGCAGCGAAGAAAAAGGCTGCGCCGGTCTCACCCCTGGACCTTTCAGGACTGCACGGTAACAGTACGTCCGACGCATTATAATCGCTCCCTAGAGTCTATTAAGATGCGAGCATTGGAGGAGGGTGACTGGAGGTTATTAGAAATCCTTGGAATGCCAAATAGATCTGAGGATTCTGGGGGAAACCAGGGAGCTGTTACATTCCATCCGCAGGCTGTGCCAGAAGTTCAGGATGGTACTGGTTCCCCAAAAGAGATCCAAGCTTTCCCAGAGTATAAGGCTCTCCCAGATTCAGGGGAGCATGACGAGCATGAGGTAATTGCTTGGAAAGTTGCCCAGGACCTCCAATCCAAGGTGGCACAATATGGGCTAGGTTCTGCTGAGGTTATGCAAATAATAAAGGTGATAAATACAGATTTGATAGTTCCATTTGATATCAGACACTTAGGTCAAATTCTATTTCAACCTGTACAATTTACAGTTTTTGAGAAAACCTGGAGAAAGCTGGCCAAAAAGGCTGAATTAGCGATTATGCAGCTCCCTGCTGCCGATCCTAGACAGACAGCAGGAATGGATGCTTTGATGGGGACTGGTCCCTTCTCTGATCCCAGCCTACAGGGTATCTTGTCCTCTAGCGTCCTGCAGCAAGCTCAACAGGTTGGCATGGCTGCCTGTTGAAAACCATAGAGTTGTCTGCACCCAGAAAGCGATATACTGAAATAGTTCAAGGGAAATCAGAGTCATTCCTTTCTTTTGTAGAGAAAGTAGCTGCTTCTCTTGAGAAGCAGGTTGAGGATGACGGGTTAAGACAGTTGTTGTTAAGGCAGTTAGTGAGAGATAACGCAAACGAGGAGTGCAGAAAAATCATAGATGCGTTGCCAGGGGATCCTGAGGTAACAGACATGGTCGAAGCCTGCACTAAGGTGGGATCTGGGAACCAGAGAAGGTCTGCTTTGGCTGCGTTCCTGCAGCCTGTTCACGCATCTTCTGGTCATGAACCAAAGCAACCAAAACAGGTGAAGAAACGGAAGCGGCCTAAGCCGAGCCAAAAAGAGAACACACTGATCCCCCAGTGCAAGAGGTGTGGCAGGCCAGGGCATTGCTCGGGCTACTGTAGATCCCGGACTCATGCCAATGGTCGGCCGTTGCCGGGAAACTTCTGCCGGGGTGCAAGGAGGGGGAATTGCTCTCCGATGCAGTCGCTCCCCCAGAGAGTGGCACAGGTACAGGCGCAGGCCTACCCAGCCACCCTAGAGACAGCACCCAGGGATCAGACGGCACCCACGGATCAGGCGGGTTTGACTCTAGCGGTATTTATAAGGTTCCCTTGGACGCATATGGACCCTTAGCCCAGGGATCCAGTGCGATGCTGGTGGGAAAACCTGATGTTGCCCATCAAGGAATCTTAGTGCACTCAGGAGTTATTGATGCTGACTTTAAAGGTCAGATTTGCGCTATGGTCTCCATGCAAAAACCCCCTGTCACTATTCCTGAAAAGACCTGCCTTGCTAAATTAGTGCCTTTTGAGTCTTGTGTCCCCAGGATAGAGCAACAAACTCACAAAGATAACGGCAGTGGATCTACGGGACTTCCGCAGGCCTTCTGGACTGCAGACATCTCTGACCAAAGGCCACAGATGACATGTACCCTGATCCTGCCGAATGCCCGTCCACCCCGGACTCAGCTTCGAGGTTTGGTTGATACGGATGCTGCTGTAACTATCATCTCCTTCTCTGCATGGCCTCCCTCATGGCCTTTAGCCCCGGTGGGATCGGCCATCGCAGGATTAGGAGGAACCACACAGAGCTATTCAAGCGATCGGCCTGTGGTGGTGAAGGACTCAGAGGGGCACACAGCTACAATCAGGCCTTATGTTGCTACCACTTCCCTTAACCTTTGGGGACGGGATGTGTTGGCAGCTTGGGGCGTACGGATTGGGACAAATTTTTAGCAGGGGTCACTGTGTGTAAGAGCGCACAGTATCCTACACTGCCTTTGCAGTGGTTGATTAACACACCAATCCAAGTCAGACTCTGCTCAGTTAGTTGAATTAAGGGCTGTTACCATGGCTTTTCAGCGATTCTCACAGGAACCTTTGAATTTGGTTACTGACTCTGCTTATGTAGCAGATATAACCCAACACTTAGATTGTTCACTTCTGAAGGAGGTGAACAATGCGGCTCTGTTTTCGCTGTTGCAAACCTTGTGGTCTGCGATTCAAGCTCGAGTGCATCTGTATTACATTCTGCACATTCGAAGCCACACCAATTTACCAGGGTTTCTAACAGAAGGCAATGCAAGGGCTGACATGCTGGCCAACCCTGCGTGGGTAGGGCCTCAGCCTGACAAAATTGCACAAGCCAAGGCATCGCACGGTTTCTTCCATCAAAGTGCACATACCCTGCAGAAGCAGTTCCATTTAACGCCAACCGAGGCGCGCGACATTGTCAGCGCTTGTGCTGACTGTCACGGACTCGCTGCGCCTTTGCCAGCGGGGGTAAACCCCAGAGGGCTAAAAGCCTTGCAGATTTGGCAAACGGATGTAACTCACATCCCAGAATTTGGTCGGCTGAAATATGTGCACGTGTCTATTGACACTTTCTCCTTGGCTATGTGGGCTGCTGCTCACACTGGAGAGAAGGGCCGTGATGTCATTGCCCATTGGAAATTGGCTTTCTCAGTCCTGGGCGTGCCAGCTTCTGTGAAAACCGATAATGGTCCTGCCTACGCCTCGGAGAAGACGCGGCAGTTCTTACACCTATGGGGTGTAGACCATACCTTTGGTATCCCACATTCTCCTACTGGCCAAGCCATTGTCGAACGCGCTCATGGTACCTTGAAGCGTGTTTTGGACAAACAGAAAAGGGGAATGCATGGAGAAACGCCACAGAGCCGATTAGCAAAAGCTTTGTATACAATTAATCACCTTACAGTACCACAAAATTCAAATAATCCTGTTATTCTGAATCATTTTCTCTCATTGCAGTCTGCAGGTGACACACAACTGCCCCGGGCAAAAGTCTGGGTACGGAATTTACTCACTAACCAGTGGGAAGGCCCGCATGAGCTTATCGTTTGGGGTCGTGGGTATGCTTGCGTTTCCAGAGATACTGGGGTACGGTGGCTACCTTCAAAATGCGTTCGCCCTGACCTAGAGCACCAGAGGCGGAACAGGCAACCTCCAAATGATGACCAGAACGCCAACCATCCAAATGGCGACCAGAATGTAGATCATCAGCCTAATGACTCTTCTGATGATGACCAGGATGTCAACCATCAGGCAGATGGTCCTTCTACAAGCAGAGACTGGAATGGTCCTTCTACAAGCAGAGACTGAATTTTAAATTTCTTGTTATGGAGTCAGATAGTTAAAGCCTTAAGGACATATTTAGAATTAATAACTGATGTAGATTTCTAGTTAGGATTAATAGTAGGGTTGTTATCTTATAAAACAAAAAGGGGGAATTGTAGGTACAAAAATGCTGTTAGTGAGGATCTTCTTGTTATTTTTCTAAGTCCGTGAGAGATTTTTCTCTCTCACAGAAGAGGTAGCAGGGAATGTAAACAACCAAGCCACCTGCAACCTTGGAAAGTCTTGTTTATGGTATAGTAGAAAATATTTTGACAATGGATGTTTTAGGATTTTGTCCAATCACCCCCAAGGGGTGGCTGGTCCTTGGTCCAATTAGACTATGAAGAAAAAAGTCTATAAAAGGTTTGTAAAATAATTAAATAAATCAATCTTGCTGCACAATTCCTGCCTGCTGGATCTTCTCCTCCTCCTCCTCCCTATGGCTGCGGGACACGGTGATATACCGTAGAAACCAGGCCTGCGGTAATTAGGTATGACATGTATCCCACCTTGACACTGAACCGTTCTGTAAATCAAATCTCTCCTGATGGGAGAGAGAATTTTAAAAGTCCTTGCAAGGGTTTTCGACAGACAAACGGAGACTTTCAGCCTTCTCTGCTGCTAGATTGTTGTTTATTAAGCCTTATCAGAGGAACAGAGCCACTAGCGTGACCCAGCCATAACATAGAGCAGCAAAAGAAGGAGAGAAGTCTAATTATCAAGATTTACACAGCCTTTTAAAGATAATTTAACCAATGGTTACTAAAAACATATATTATTTTTACTTTCCTACCAATTATTCAGTAACACGACTAGGAACTGCACAATTTTTTGTCCAATCATCCCAAATTACTTTTACTGCAGAATATGCAGTAGTAGAAGAAGAAGGTTTGGAGAACAACAACAATCCTCCATTTTGATGTTTTTTGCTCTTATCTATTTGCTACAAAGAGAAGCCCAAAACCTCTAAATTTTTCACCCTGTGACAATCTTACATAGTAATCTATCACCTAATTCACACCACTGTATTTTCTAGTTCTTTTCTGATCATAAGCAGTTTTTTCCATGGACAGAGGTCAAAAGCTGTGGTGTTCAGGGGGGTAAAAACCCTTCAAAACAGGCAGAGAGATTCTCTGCACTCTGGGTTCCTACACCACCTGATACCCTAACCTCTTTAGATGAGATTAAAATGCCTGAATCCAAAAAATATCTCCAACATGCTTTAGGATTATTAGTGTTCTGGAGAAAACACATCCCAGATTTTTCCATAATTGCCAGACCTCTTTATAACTTGTTGAGAAAAGGGATAAAATGGGAATGGACTGCTTCTCAAGAAGAAG
The DNA here is from genome assembly GCF_020740725.1 of Corvus hawaiiensis. Taxonomy (NCBI): domain Eukaryota; kingdom Metazoa; phylum Chordata; class Aves; order Passeriformes; family Corvidae; genus Corvus; species Corvus hawaiiensis. The sequence continues at coordinate 526,412 of NC_063254.1, forward strand.
CATTGCAATTGTTGGTTTTTGAAGCAACAGCTCACCAAGCCCTGGGCCCTATTCATCCTACAGATGCTTTTCACGTGGAATGGGGATTTGCCTCCTCAGGGTTGTCAGTACCACTAGTGCTAAAAACCCCTCTGAATAAATATGCATGGGTAGCCTCTGATGCCCTAGGGAGAGAGCATCGGATACATACACGCTGGATAATTCCATCATTCTAATTTTCTGCCTTTTGGTGGCAGACTCTGTTGTGTTTACTTTTCACAGAAGAACTCCGAGGGACATGAAGACCACATAAACCATGATAAAACTACTGATATTTTTCTGCATCCTACCACAACACCAGGGACAAAAACCAGCTGAGTGGCCATGGTCTGAAGCTACCATTAGGTACACTAGTGCTCTAGGATCCTATCCCAGACATCGTCGCCCGAACCCAGCCACTGTAGTACTGCATGACTCTGAGGTATACCGTCCAAGTGAATGGGGATGGGACTTGAAGGACTGGACTAGAATCCTAAATGGAACAATTGGTGAAAAAATTAAGGTAGGATGCAGAAAAGTAGAGGGATCTCTTTATGAGAAAGCTTCCGCCATTGCAATCGCCGGAAATTTTCTAATCATTGCAATAGGGCTGAACCATGATGGAGCTGTTCTCTATCCTTTCGAGCATAGAGAATGGGCCCGTCAAATTGGTGAGAAGTGGCAAACTGTTAATCTGGAAACTTGTATTGTCCGGGAACAACAAGGGTTCATCTGTGAATGTAGTGCAATTAGAGCTCAAGACATTTGTTTGGATACAGAACAAAATATCTGTCATTTTGAAATTCAGAAGATTCCTGAAACAGTGCTTGTGTATATAGGCAATGGATGTGCATGCTTAAGAACTGCTTGTGATAAGGTATTTATAGAGAATTTAGTAGTAGATACTAAAAATCATTCAAATTTTTGTGTTTTAACTTTACTAAAATCACAGGATGTGATTTCTCTTATTTAGCCCCAGTTACTTCTTATCACCTTTTACAGTCCAATTACACACTGATCCACCAATTATTGCCTATCCCCATTGGAATGAACCTTACTTTGGTAAAGCAATTGTTGCTTCACCAAGATTTAATTGAAATTTTGGAAAAGATCAAGAAAAATGGACAGAAAACCTTGGTAACTGTTCATCACAATGTGAAAGAAATACATCGTGTTCTAGAAAGAGTAAAGAAAGATGCTGAACACGGGTGGTGGGGTACTCCTTTTGGGTTGTGTCAAGGGTTAGCAAAGCATAGTCTTGGAAGTGATGTTCTTGCAAAGGGGTTCTTACAGCTCCTCTGTGACCTGACAGAACCTATCAGCTGGCTAGTTTGAATATGGACAATTTTTTAAGCCACTTAAAAAATTTTGACTGCCTCTGTGGTCCACATTTAAGAATAGACAAACCCTGGGCAGAGCTCTCTCTCATTTCCGGCGCTGGGACAGGTGGCTGCGGGCCCCATGCGGGGGCCAGCGGGCCTGGCCCAGGCCCTGCTCGGGCCAGGCCGGGCCGGGCCACAGCCATCCTGGAGCCGATGGGCCCTGTTCCACCCGTGGAACCCCCCCTCACAGCCCTGCTGTGGGCAGCCGGAGCGGCTTGGCTCCCCCTCTCCAGTGCGGCCAAGATTCAGCCAAAAGCTGCCCAACGCTGCCCGGCAAAGATCATGTGACCAACAGCAATAAGCGACATTCCAGCTGCAAGGCCTGGGTGAGATTAACCCTTTTAGTGCTGTGAAGAGCTGAAAACCTGAGGGAAGAGAAAGAGGAGATGCTTAAAGCTGAAATTCTGTTGTGAAGCTATGATATATCAGAGTACGCGTTGTAATTTCATGAAGGCATGGGGGGTGGAGCATTCAACTTGTACTTGTGAGCAAAAGCACCTGCGCTGAGATAGGCAAATGCTGAAGCAGCTGTAATTTTATAAGTTTGAACAGGGAGAGATGGAAGTGATGAGAACTCTTACTCCACATGGAAAGGGGAAAACCTCAGTTCCTAGAGATGCTCCCAGAGATAGTCCTAGAGATGAAGATGAGGAGGACCCTTTGCTCCCAGGGAAGGAGAAGGGCCTCTGTTCTTAGAGATGAAATGCTCCCAGAGACGGGTGAAGAGAACTTTTGTTTCTGAACGGCTCAACCTTAAAATTGTACCCCAGTAATTCAAGAGTGGACCCTCAAAAGCAGTTGTGGGAAAAGCTGCAAGTCAGGGAAGGGACTCGCATGTGAGCAGAGAACCAACCCGGGCGGCTGTCTCGTTGTGATAATGTTTTCATAGCATGGGCAAGAGAGACTCCTCTTCCTAAATGGACTGAACAAGGTTATTATGGAAGTGGTAAACAGACTGAACATCTGAAGGGTTGTCTTTTTACATTGTAACTGGGAGAAGGGAGGAAGGTGGGAGGAGGAGAAGCATTCTGAAGTTGTGGTATGATTTTTTTTTTTTTCCCTCTTCTTTTAGGTCTGTTAATAAATTTCTTTATATTCTTTCAAGTTTGGTGGCTGCTTTGCGTTTCTCCTAATTCTTATCTCACAGAGGGTAAATAGTAATGAGTATTTTGGACCAAACCACTACACCATTACAGATAGGAAAAGTGAGGGTCTCCATCCAGTGGGACAGGCTTGGTGATTTACCTGCCCAATCTGGTTCATTCTGGTGCTACATCCTTCTCTGAGAAGAATAACTTGAGCTTCAGTGGAGATGTCCTGGCATTGTTCTCAGTATAATTTTCTGAAAAAGTAAAATAATACAAGTTTCGGCAGGGTTTGCCCAGACAGGTTACCCCATTAAAAAGAAGGAAAAATCCACGATGCACTAATTCTGTGTTTTGTATCACTATTGTGAGTAGCTTCCCAAGCAAGTAGGCCACTAGATTTAGTCAGGATCATAGCCACAGTTCCAATTTGAAGGTAATTTTACCATAACAGGTCCTCCTGCTTGTAATGCTGTCCTATGTTCCCCTTTAATGGAAGGTGGAGAACCTGATTCAGGTTTGGCAAAGAATGCTCTGCTTATAGGGCTCCCAGTGGGTCCATACCAATTATTTAGTTGCTGAAGTATTCTGGGAAGTCAAGCATCCCACCCAGTCCTTTTTCAACAGGCCATTAGCCCTTTCTATGACTCCATTTTACTGGGGGTAATATGGGGTCTGGAATACCCATTGAATTCCTTCCTGTTAACCCATTCTTGTCCCTCCTTACATGAGAAATGTGAGCCATTATCGCTTTGGAGGTGTTGTGGGTTTGTTTTTTTCACTGAATTTTCTCCCATTTGTTACCTGAAAAGGAGGATGCAGAGACAAAAGGGCAGTTGATGCCTGGGGGGAATAAATGATGGGCAATAAAGAGATAAAAGACATAGCCGAGTGCCTTGGCATACCATTGGAATGGTTCTGGGATAGGGGGGAGAGCACGGTGGTTTCAGCAGCTGGGAGTGGGCAGTCTTCGCCTGGCTTGGAAGGGAGATGGTTGTGGCGTTTGGTGCTGGACTTCTGCCCAGAGGACTCGCTGCTGCAGCAGCATGCCTTGTTGCTTCTCCTTACTGTTGGTGGGTCAGCTGCTCACGGGAGTGGCTGGTGGACTGGGGCTTTTCAGTGCCTGCCTTTGCCGAGAGAGACCCTTGCCATCTGTGTGGGTGCTTCAGGGGAAAAACCAGGCCCCCACCTCCTCCCTCTCTCCGGAGAGAGAACCTCCTGGCTCCGGATTGGAATGTTGGCTGCTGCTGTCACTAGGATACCACACTGGACATATGAGAGCCAGGGTGTCCCAGTTTGAGACAAATTGGGAGGAAATGTCTGAAATGAATGTCTCCTCTAATGGAAGGCAGGTTTCAGCAGCCCCTCCCTCACAGGTTTGGAAATAAATTTCTTGGAGGAAAGTGAAAAAAGCTGTTTATTTAACAAGCAGGGTGCATGCAGGCACGAGAGAATGAATAATGTTAAATAATAAAACCTCTGTCTGTGGAGAAGACCTGGTAGATTCAGAGTCCTTTCTGTAGGTGTGGCTCTGCTCTCTCCGGAGCTGGGGTGCAGCATGGGCCCCTCCGGGCCACGGTGTGGGGGCCTCCTGGTGATGGTGTTCCGGACTGAAGCAAAGCTGAACAGTTCCAGAAAAAAGAAGCCACAGTCCGGGGAAAACTCCTTGCTTCAGCTAGTGAACAAGAAGCTAGCTGAAAAGTAAGAGAATTCTAACTCTCCATCTCTCTCCTGAGAAACAGAGCCAAGAGCTGGCTAAAAGCAGGAAGGTGCTCCCTTGGCTCTGCAGTGGTGAGAACACGGGGGAGCGTGTGTGTCCTTGAACACAAATCGCGCTGAAGAATTTGCTCGGCTTCCCCCCGCTTTCTCTTGGACCCAACTTTAAAGGCACAGAAAGGCACAGAATTAATGTCTGGGCAATAAGCAGGCAATAGGGGATACAGCATCATAAAGTCACCCCAAGACACAGGGGAAAACCAAAAACACACCCTCCCCCTTCCACCTTCTGTCTCGCCCCAAGGCCTCCATCATCCCCTGGGGAGGCTCAGAGCTTTTATCAGTGTGCCCTCTGAAACTGTGGGGGAGGCACTGCAGCCTCTCTGTCTCTGAAGCTGCCTGAGCCAACAGTGCCTCCTGATGCCACAGGGGAGTCACTGCAGCCCCTCTTCCGCTACATGAGCCAACAGTGCCCCCTGCCGGTTGTGGTCATAACTACACCAAAAGGGAAATTGCTTGATGGGTGGGAAAAGGCTGTTATTGGGTTTTTTTCTGGTTTCTTTTTTGTTGTTGCTGTTGTTGTTTGTCTGTCTTGTTTTATATATATATATATATATATATATATAATAGTAAAGAACTGTTATTCCTTTTCCCATATCTTTGCCTGAAAGCCCTGTAATTTCAAAGTTATAATAATTTGGAGGGAGGGAGTAATTTTTCCCATTCCAGGAAGGTTTCCGCCTTCCTTGGCAGACACCTGTCTTTTGAACCAGGACAGGATTGTATCAGGAGTAGGCAGACTTGAGAACCAAGATGATAATCTTCATACTGTTTTCTGACCATTTCAGCATTTAGCTGCCATGAGTCAGCCCAAGACTACTTCCAGACCTGTGAGGATGTATCAGCATCCCAAAGAGGGTCTGAGTGGCCCCATGGAATCAATTTGCCATGTAAACCATAAAGCTTTACTGATGTGTAGGGTTGGTGCTTTAGCAGGATGATCTAATTGTAGCTTTAATCTACACTAAGGACATTCTGTAAGGATAGTTTCACAAGTTTTCCTGTTTAGGGGCCAACCTTTGCTCTGTGCAGCAAAATAAAGTGCTTCTTTACCAGTGTGACCTAATTTCTGATGTAACCATTCTCCCAATTGATACCATTTCTGATCTGAGGAATCTTCTATCTTTATCTCCCTGATTTTAGTTAATTCATCCACCTTTCTATTCCGATTCATGGCTGGTTTGTTATCCTTGGCATGGGCTTTAACCCATCCTATTCTGAATGGCATTTTTCTGACCATATTTAATAATAATTTCCAGTCTTGAGATCTCCAGATGGGAGTTCTATTTGCTTCCCAATTTAGTTATTCCCATCGGTGGAGCCACTGTGTGGCACCAACCCAAACAGCATAGGAGTCAACATAGATTATTTTTGCTCCATTCTGAGCTGCTTGAACAACTGCTCTTAACTCTTCTGCTTGTGCACTACCTTCACCTTCTTCTGTTGTTTGTTTGTGCTGATGTTTATTGTAACAGTCTTGTATTACCATTTACCATTTACCCTTTTTGCTGAGGTATCGGTGAATGAAATATCTTCTGTTGTCATCTCCTCAGTAAGGGGAGGTGCATCTAAAATTGGTGAGGGTTTAAAAGGTTGTTGTAATGCTAATGGATCTGTATTTGTAGTAATTTGTAGTTTAAAAACTTTAGTAGGTCCTTCTGTTAATGTCATTCCTGCTGCAGCTGCCATTAGGTAGGCATTCTATTTCCTGACTGTAGATTTTTGTGCAACTCCTTCTGGGGGAGCAGACCCCTTTAAAATAGACTCCAGCAAATTAAAGGGTCCTCTGGTTTGTACAGGCTGCTCCTGATGTATCTTCTCAGCTTGTTTCACTGTTTGGACTAAAGAGAAAAGTCTCTTTTCCCATTCAGAATATGTCTGTTCTGTCTCTTTAAATGCAGTCAAACTAAATACTGAAGGTCTCTTTGGTCCATCAGAGCAAGTTTGAAACAGGTTACAGTAGGTACCTGACACTGATCATGCCGTAATTATGCCTCTCCTGGTGGGAGAGATCTTTAAAGTCCTTGCTAGGAGTTCCAGAGACAAACGGGACTCTCAGCCTTTGCTGCTTCTTGATAGTTGTTTATTGTCTTATCAGAGAAAAAGAGTCACTAGCATGATCCAGACATAGCACGAAGCAGAGAATGCAGGAGAAAGCCGAATTTTTAAAGGTAAATCAACCAATGGTTACTAAAAATGTACATTATTTTTACTTTTCTACCAATTATTTAGTAACACAGCCAGGAACTGCGGAATTCTTTGTCCAATCATCCCAAACTACTTTTACTGCAGAATATGGAGTAGTAGAAGAAGGAGAAGAAGGTTTGGAGAACAACAATCCTCCATTTTGATGTTTTTTGCTTTTATCTATTTACTACATTAACAACCCAAAACCTCTAAATTTTTCACCCTGTGACAATCTTACATAGTAGTCTATCACCGAATTTACACTAGTGTAGTTTCTAGTTCTTCTCTAAGAGTAGGCAGTTTTTTCCATGGACAGAGGTGTCTTGGTTTGAAAGACAGGTGTCTGCTAAGGAAGGCAGAAGCCTCCCTTGGAATGGCAGATGTGACCCCCCTTCCCTCCGAGTTATTATAATTTTGAAATTAAAGGCTTTTAGGCAAAGATGTGGGAAATAGGAATAACAGTTCATTACTATTATATAGCTATATGCGCATAACCAGTCAAACAAACAACAATAACTACAGCAGTAACAGCAAACAATCACAAACCCAGTCCCAGCCTTCTCGGCTGTTGGGCCCTTTTCCTCCCCTCGCAGTCGGCAGGGGCGCTGGGCTAGAGGATGGCTGAAAGGGCCCAAGAGACAGTTGTTTGTCTATGAGTTGCTGTAGGTTTTGTAGCCATTCCTGACGTTGGGGCCATTGAGAGACCCAGACAGGATAATTTGTTTTCCATGTGAGTTTACATATGCTCAGTATCTGTGCTCAGAACGGCTGATCAATGGCCCCTATGAAAAAGAACTTTATGTGAATCTGAGTCAATGCTTACAGTGGTTCCAAATTGGCCCAAGACATCCCATCCTCACAGTGTTCATGGTACTGGAGCAATGAATGGTGCAATGGGGGCAGTTTGTCCATCAGGGCTAACAAGGCGAAGGTGAGCACTTTGTCTAGGGCATTGCAGCCCTCCTACCCCAATCAGAGTCGAGGCAGGGTCAACTGTGGGCCAGTCACTGGGCCAGTCAGTGCTTTTAATAATTGAGACGTCAGTTCCGGTATCAACAAGTCCTTTGAATTTTTTCCCATCTATAGTACATACCATGGTTGGCTGAGCTGCTGTGATAGCACTTGTACAAAAAATTTGAGGTTTGCGAGTACCGCTGAAGCCACCAGTGCCACGCTTACCTTTCCCACCTGGGGTTGTGCTGGAGAATGGAATAAGCTGTGCCAAACACTGGCCTGCGGGTATAGAGCAAGGTGGCATGGGCATCCAGAGCATAATTGGTATCTCACCTTCAAAGTCGGAATCAATGACACCAGGTAGCACAAAAAGTCCTAGTTTAGTGGTAGAAGAATGTCCAATTAGCAAAGCATGCATATTTTTGCCAATAGGTCCCCAGACCCCTGTAGGAACTAAACGGACTGAGGTTGTCGCAGGAGTCACTGATTGGCTGGCGGCCAGGTCCAATCCTGCACTTCTGGAGGTGGTGGGGACGAGCTGGTTTGCCAGACTCCTTGCTTAGCATCTTTGATTCTGCAGGGTGCGCGAGCACACCCCTTGCTGTCGGTTTACCAACATTACTGGCTGACCTTCTGCAATAGGGCGAGAATGGCATTCCTTAGCCCAATGACTTCCTTTTTTTTTCATCAGGGACAAACAGTAGGAGGAATCCTAGCAGAAGGAGATTTAGATTTATGCAGAAGTAGAGGGCACTGTTTCCTAAAGTGATTAATAGAACTACAGTGATAACAGCTCCCTTCCTGTGGCCCCCATAAATGAGTAGTGTATGCTTCAGCAAAGGAGGCATGGGACAGGGAAGCCACGTTCTGACAGGCTCTAACCATCTCTACTAGATCACAAGTACACCGATTACGAACAGTTAAAAGTGCCTTCTTACAATCATCATTTGCATTTTTGTACACGAGTTGTCACAACAGAAAACCCCGGGCATCATCGTTATCAACCTGTTGAGAGAGTGCAGCCTGCAGCCTATCCAGAAACTACATATATGGTTCCGTCGGACCCTGTAGGATTTTAGTATGAGATGTTAGAATCCCTGCCTGTTCCTGGCAGGTGTCAGATTGCTCTCATAGTGATCTTGGCAATAAGGTCATAAATATCGAGAGGATAGTTCGTCTGCATTCTGGAATTTGAGTACGCACTGTCACCTGTTAGCTGAATAACAAGGACAGGGGGTTCCTGTTGCTGCAGAGCTCCAGCCTGAGCCATGCAAGCATCACAGTAATCTGAGAACCAAACCATATATTGTGTTATGGTTAAGATAACTTTCATCGTGTTTTTCCAATCATTAGGTGTAAGTACATACGTATTACTTATGGAGTCTAAGTAACCTGCAACGTGATGGGAAGACACATCACCCTCCTGTACCAATCTGCACAATTCTCTGATGATAGTATAGTCTAAGTCTTTGCAATAGGGGACCCAATTTTGTTCCTAAATAATTGGGTATGTTTTAACAACTGGAAGGTTTTCGTGTTTGACTGCAGCCTCCTAGCAATTCTGACTGGGAAGTACCATAGCATCATCATTCCGTGTAGGGTATAAATCTGTCGCGTAGTCACAATTAATGGGCCCAGGGTGGGAAAGGGAGGGCGAACTGGGATAGCTATCAGAGGGTAATATCTCCTCAGGAGGGGGGCTGATCACAGAGGCAGCTGATTTGTCAGGAGGCAGCTCTTGGTGAGGGGGAGCCATGTAGCCCGCAGAGTCTGGGGGGCCCAGAAGGGGTGAGGGGCCTGTTGCAGTAGGGGGCCCGACTGGAGCCAGGGGTCCTATTGGGGCAGGGGGGCCTATCGAGGCCGGAATGCCTATTGGTGTTGGGAGGCCTGTCGTGGCCAGGGCAGCCAGGGCAGCCGCTGCTGATGGAGCAGTTGAGGGGGAGGTAGCCGTCGAGGGAGCTAGTGTGGGGGGAGTTCGCAACAGAGGAGACATTTGTGTAGGAGCTGGCGCCAAAGAAGCCACAGCAGGAGAGACACTCTGTGAAGCGGGCGATGGGGAGGGGAGGAAAAAGGTCGCTTCGGGGGAAGCCAGTGCCAGAGGGGCCGACGGCCCGGGAGAGTCAGGTTGTAAAGGCAACTGAGAGGGCAATTTGGTGTGAGTTTCTCTTAGAGTTGCCATAATTATCCCCCAAGTCACGATGTGCTTAGAAGCATCGGCATCGCCTGTGCTTGCAACATCGAAAAGTTTCTGTCCTACTACGCACCAGGTGTCCAGCTGAAGCATACCAGCTGTGGGGAAGTCTTTTACATGCGTGGACATCCAGTCCAGCAAGGCAAGTAATTTAGCATCAGAAACGTCTCTATTCTGCCGATGTAAGAGCCGTCGTAAATTCTCTAGGCTCTGTTATTGCTCAAGTGACATTTTCACTCCCATGATTAACCCTGGTGCTCACTTTAAGGTGATGAATGCATACGTGTTTTGAGTTCGTTGTTTGAAGTTGAGGATCTATCCGTTCCCTGGATTTGCTGCCTGGGTCTGCTGTCTGGATCCGCGGGGTCTCGGTGCCGACCATAGTCCACTTCTTCTCTGTATTCCAATATCCGTCGTTTGGGCACCAGTTGTGGGAGTAGGAAGCGATGCAGAGTCCTCAGGCAGGAGCAGAAGGGTGCTCTTTATTGCCAAAAATCAGGCCTTTTAAAGCAATTAGGCCCTTATCAGTTGCATATTTTCAAAGGACAACAAATATAATTCAACCAACCACCATAAACCATGATGTGAGCATGTGACGGTTATATAACTTGGTTTTTACGGTTACATAACTTGTTTTCTACCTCTATACCAGCTGAGTCAGTCCCAGAATCCTTTTCTACTTAGCTGAAATACAAGGAGTCAGCCATGATTTTACAAAGGCAACAAGGCCCTTATTCTGTAAGGCTTTGCCTATCTGTGTCTCTGCAGCTGTTCTATTTTCAAGGAAAACAATAACTCAGTCCCTTTCCTAGTTTCCAGTTCAGTTTTCAGTTCTCGTTTCTCTTTAATATTATCTTTTCTGTACTGGCAGGCAGCTTCTAGACAGGTGCCTAGCATTTTGGAAAAAATTCCTTTCTCTTTCACAGCCTTCAAACAGCCCCTAGCAACTTTTAGATGTTCCTCCACTGCTTCCCAGTCATGCCAGTTATCCTGAGCCCATTTGTCTGAGAACTTAGGGCTTGGACTTATTCCATGCTTTTGTAAGTAAGCAGTGATATTGCTTGCCATCCGTGCCCAATAAAGAATGGAGGTTTTCCTTTCCCTGCCTTTTGTTATTAATGTGTTTATAAAAACACTTTTTATTACCCTTTACAGAAGTAGACAGACTAAGTTCTAAATGAGTTTTCACCCCTCTAATTTTCTTTCTGCATGACCTAATGACATCCCTAAACACTTCTTTCCTCCCTTTTCCAAAGATGATACACCCTCTTTTCCCCCTGAGTTCCTGCGAATGCTCCCTGCTCAGCCAGGCTTATCTTCTTCCCTTCTGGGTCATCTTTCAGTATATAGGGATGGGCTCCTATTACCGCAGGCCTGGGCCCTAGGGTATATCACCGTGTCCCGCAGCCATAGGGAGGAGGAGGAGAGAAGATCCAGCAGGCAGGAATTGTGCAGCAAGATTGATTATTTTACAAACTCTTTTATAGACTTTTTTCTTCATAGTCTAATTGAACCAAGGATCAGCCACCCCTTGGAGGTGATTGGCTAAAGTCCTAAAACATCCATTGTCAAAATATTTTTCTATTATACCATAAACAAGACTTTTCAAGGTTGCAGGTGGCTTGGTTGTTTACATTCCCTGCTACCTCTTCTGCGTGAGAGAAAAGTCTCTCACGGACTTAGAAAATAGCAAGAAAATCCTTGCTAGCAGCATTTTTTGTACCTACAATTCCCCCTTTTTGTTTTATAAGATAACAATTCAACTATTATTCCTAAATAGAAATTTGCATCAGTTATTAATTCTAAATATGTCCTTAAGGCTTTAACTGTCTGACTCCATAACAAGAATTTTAAAGTTCAGTCTCTGCTTGTGGAAGGACCATCCCAGTCTCTGCTTGTAGAAGGACCATCTGCCTGATGGTTGACATCCTGGTCATCATCAGAAGAGTCATTAGGCTGATGATCTACATTCTGGTCGCCATTTGGATGGTTGGCGTTCTAGTCATCATTTGGAGGTTGCCTGTTCTGCCTCTGGTGCTGTAGGTCAGGGCGAACGCATTTTGAAGGTAGCCACCGTACCCCAGTATCTCTGGAAACGCAAGCATACCCACGACCCCAAACAATAAGCTCATGTGGGCCTTCCCACTGGTTAGTGAGTAAATTCTGCACCCAGATTTTTGCCTGGGGCAGTTGTGTCTCGCCTGCAGACTGCAATGAGAGAAAATGATTCAGAATAACAGGATTATTTGAATTTTGCGGTACTGTAAGGTGATTAATTGTATACAAAGCTTTTGCTAGTCGGCCTCAGTAACCAAATTCAAAGGTTCCTGTGAGAATCATTGAAAAGCCATGATAACAGCTCTTAATTCAACTAACTAAGCAGAGTCTGACTCGGATTGGTGTGTTAATCAACCACCACAAAGGCAGTGTAGGATACTGTGCCCCCTTACGCACAGTGACCCCTGCTAAAAGTTTGTCCCAATCCTTACGCCCCAAGCTGCCAACACATCCCGTCCCCAAAGGTTAAGGGAAGTGGTAGCAACATAAGGCCTAATCATAGCTGGGTGCCCCTCTGAATCCTTCACCACCACAGGCCGTTCGCTTAAATAGCTCTGTGTGGTTCCTCCTACTCCTGCGATGGCCAATCCCACAGGGGCTAAAGGCCATGAGGGAGGCCATGCAGAGAAGGAGATGATAGTTACATCAGCACCCATATCAATCAAACCTCGAAGCTGAATCCGGGGTGGACGGGCGTTCGGCAGGATCAGGGTACATGTCATCTGTGGCCTTTGGTCAGAGATGTCTGCAGTCCAGAAGGCCTGCGGAAGTCCCGTAGATCCACTGCTGTTATCTTCGTGAGTTTGTTGCTCTATCCTGGGGACACAAGACTCAAAAGGCACTAATTTAGCAAGGCAGGTCTTTTCAGGAATAGTTACAGGGGGTTTTTGCATGGAGACCATAGCGCAAATCTGACCTTTAGAGTCAGCGTCTGTAACTCCTGAGTGCACTAAGATTCCTTGATGGGCAACATCAAGTTTTCCCACCAGCATCGCACTGGATCCCTGGGCTAAGGGTCCATATGCATCCAAGGGAACCTTATAAATACCGCTAGAGTCTGATGACTGTGGCTGCGGTGTGGACGTCAAACCCGTCTGATCCATGGGTGCCGTCTGATCCCTGGCTGCTGTCTCTAGGGTGGCTGGGTAGGCCTTTGTCTGTACCTGTGCCACTCTCTGGGGGAGCGACTGCATCGGAGAGCAATTCCCCCTCCTTGCACCCTGGCGGAAGTTTCCCGACAACGGCCGACCATCGGCATGAGTCAGGGATCTACAATAGTCCGAGCAATGCCCTGGCCTGCCACACCTTTTGCACTGGGGGATCGGTGTGTTCTCTTTTTGGCTCGGCTTAGGCCGCTTCCATTTTTTTGCCTGTTTTGGTCGCTTTGGTTCCCGACCAGAAGATGTGTGAACAGGCTGCAGGAACGCAACCAAAGCAGACCTTTTCTGGTTCCCAGATCCCACCTTAGCGCAGGCTTCGACCATGTCTGTTACCTCAGGGTCTCCTGGTAACGCATCTATGATTTTTCTGCACTCTTCATTTGCCTTATCTCTCACTAACTGCCTTAACAACATCTGTCTTAACCCGTCATCCTCAACCTGCTTCTCGAGAGAAGCAGCGACTTTCTCTACAAAAGAGAGGATTGACTCTGATTTCCCTTGAACTATTTCAATATATCACTTTCTGGGTGCAGACAACTCTATGGTTTTCAACAGGCAGCCATGCCGACCTGCTGAGCTTGCAGCAGGACGCTAGAGGACAAGATACCCTGTAGACTGGGATCAGAGAAGGGACCAGTCCCCATCAAAGCATCCACTCCTGCTGTCCGTCTAGGATCGGCAGCAGGGAGCTGCATAATCGCTAATGCAGTCTTGCCAGCCAGCTTTCTCCAGGTTTTCTCAAAAACTGTAAATTGTACAGGTTGAAATAGAATTTGACCTAAGTGTCTGATATCAAATGGAGAAAGCAAATCTGTATTTATCACCCTTATTATCTGTATAACCTCAGCAGAACCTAGCCCATGTTGTGCCACCTTGGATTGGAGGTCCTGGGCAACTTTCCAAGCAATCACCTCATGCTTATCACACTCGCCTGAATTTGGGAGAGCCTTATACACTGGGAAAGCTTGGATCTCCCCTTTTGTGGAGTCACTACCATCCTGAACTTCTGGCACAGCCTGTGGGTGAAGTGTAACAGCTCCCCGGTTACCCCCAGAATCCTCAGATCTATTTGGCATTCCAAGTGTTTCCAATAACGTCCAGTCACCCTCCTCCAATGCTTGCATCTTAACTGACTCTAAGAAGCGGCTGTAGTGGGTCGGACACACTGTTACCGTGCAGTCCTGAAAGGTCCAGGGGCGAGACCGGCACAGTCTTTTTCTTCGCCGCGCGGCTACAGCCACCTGACGACCTAGGGCCAGAACCTCATCTGCCTCACTGTCTGACGATGAGTCATCAGGCAAAGGCAACTCTGAGGTGCTGGGAGTGAACAGAAATGGACGGAGAGGAGCACTTTGGCTAAGTTCGCCAGAGCCAGAACTGACAGCACAGACTGCAGCTGGCTGCGCTGCAGTTTGGACAGCAGCCTCTTTACAGGGTGTCGTCTTGGCCAGCCCCGACCGAGCATGTCCTGGAACCGCTGCAGCCGTCTCTGGGGCTACAGCCGCGCTCAGCGCCGCTCTTGTCTCTTGCACCGCGGCCGCGCTCGGCGTCGCGCTCATCTCTGCTCCTGTTTTGCGCTCCCCGGCCGCTCTCGGCGCCATCACTGGCCCATGCACGGCAGGGTGGCTTGGGCATCTGCTGCTCTAGCAAGCTGAACAGGTCCTCCACCCTTCGGGATATGTTCGGTAACTCTGTCAGCAAAGGCAGATGCTGCATTAAAAGGTCCATGGCTCGGTTCTGCGACTGCACAGAACAGTCCAGCGCCAAGGAGGGCAGTGGACCGCACCCAGGCAGTCTCAGAGCAGGTACGCCTGGCGCTACGCTGGCTAAGAAGTTAGATCCAGGTGCATACGCAACCAAGCTAGGAGCTGCTCTGGGGGTCCAGTTCGCTAAGCTGCTGATTTGTGGCCCTGGATAAGCCGTGGCTGCCGCCGAGTTGAGCGGTAAGGCAGGCTGTGTGCCCTCCCGCTGCCCTGAGCCCCCCGCCTCTGCCGGCGCGGGGTCCCTGGGGGCTGCGGAGTCCTGCGATTGCGCAGGGTGAGGCAGCGCAGGCTCTGCCTGTGGAGCCAGGGGGGGTTTTCCGAATCCACCATCATTTGCCCCAGAAGCCCAGTCAGCAGGGTCCCCCCCGGACATTCCTCCGTCACTCATCACCGAAATAGGTGAGCCAGCTCTGCTGTCACAGTCAAGGTCTGTCAGCAGCATAAATAATGAATGCCAGGTTTTGTATAATTCTAACACTGCTGGGTCCCCAGACGGGAGTTCGTGCCGGACAGCACAGCCAAGTTCCTGCCATAAGGAAAAGTCCAGGGCAGTATCTCTGTCCATGGAAATCCCTTTTGAGGTAGCCCAGTCTAATAATTCCCAAACTGAGTTTTCAGGAATGGAGGTGTGCAATATGCTAAACACACCTTTCCAGACCAGTACCACAGCGTCGTTTTGTGAGCCGCTGTTCACCATTTCTCAGTCCTGTCGGACTTCCCGGTCCCAGGGGGGGAAGGGGAACAGCGTACCTCTAGAGGAATTCAGCTTGGCTCACAGCGTGCAGGACACGTCAGAGAGTGCAGATCATGTCGGGCAGCGCCAAATATTACCGCAGGCCTGGGCCCTAGGGTATATCACTGTGTCCCGCAGCCATAGGGAGGAGGAGGAGAGAAGATCCAGCAGGCAGGAATTGTGCAGCAAGATTGATTTATTTAATTATTTTACAAACTCTTTTATAGACATTTTTCTTCATAGTCTAATTGGACAAAGGATCAGCCACCCCTTGGGGGTGATTGGCTAAAATCCTAAAACATCCATTGTCAAAATATTTTTCTACTATACCATAAACAAGACTTTCCAAGGTTGCAGATGGCTTGGTTGTTTACATTCCCTGCTACCTCTTCTGTGAGAGAGAAAAGTCTCTCACGGACTTAGAAAATAGCAAGAAAATCCTTGCTAGCAGCATTTTTTGTATCTACAGGCTCCTCCTGAACCTTCAACATTCCTTTCCTAATATATGTCCAGCCTTCCTTGGCCCCTTTGTTTTTAAGGGCTGCTTCCCAAGGGACTCTTCAAACCAGGGTCCTGAATAGGCCGAAGTCTGCCCTTTGGAAGTTCAGGGTAGAGGTTTTGTTGATGCCCCTCCTTACTTCAAGTACTGAAAACTTTATCATTTCATGGCCACTGTGCCCAAGACAGCCTCTGACCACCACATCTCCCACCAGCCCATCACAGTTTGTAAACAGCAGGTCCAGCAGGGCTCCACCCCTGGTAAGCTCCCTTACCAGCTGTGTCAGGAGGTTCTCTTCCACACACTCTAGGAACCTCCTAGACTGCCTCCTCTCTGCTGTGTTGAGTTTCCAGCAGACATCTAGCAGGTTAGTCTCCCACAAGAACAAGGGCCAGCAATTGTGAAACATAAGCCAGCCACTTATAAAATAATTCATCTTTCTCTTCATGCTGGTTGGCTGATCTATAAGACTCCCACCAGGATGTCTTTGTTGGCCTTCCCCTGATTCTCACCCATAGGCATTCAACATTATCATCATTATCGTTGAGCTCTAGCTAGTCGAAACACTCTCTAATGTACAGAGATACCCCCCCACCTCTCCTTCCTTACCAATCCCTTCTGAAGAGCTTGGAGCCACCCATTGTAGCACTCCAGTCATACAAATCATCCCACCAAGTTTCCATGATGGCGACTATGTCAGAGCTTTTCTGTGGCATTATGGTATCCAGCTCCTCCTGTTTGTTACCCTGTTGTGACAGGACCTTTCACCCCTGATACAGCAAAAGTTTATTTGTTTTCTCCCCATGGCTAAGTCAGGCTGGAATAGCTTGCCTTGTGGTGAATTATCTCAGCTGAAAAACATCCCTAGCCAGCTATTACGGTATCCCGCAGCCGTAGGGAGGAGAGATCCAACAGGCAGGAATTTTGCAGCAAGATTGATTTATTTAATTATTTTACAAACTCTTTTATAGACTTTTTTCTTCATAGTCTAATTGGACAAAGGATCAGCCACCCCTTGGGGTGATTGGCTAAAATCCTAAAACATCCATTATCAAAATATTTTTCTATGTACCATAAACAAAGCTCTGCAAGGTCGCAGGTGTTCATAGTTTATAGAACTCTGCTAATATCTTCCATGAGAGAGAAAAGTATCTCATGGAACTGGAAAGAAGCAAGAAAAATTCTTGCTAGCAGCAATATTGTATCCACAGCCAGCAATAAACATCCTGCCTTGAATGCATGGGGAAGGATAAGCAAAAATTCATGACTGACAGACACAGCACTTTTACAAACAGTAAGACCACTATAATTTTCATAAAATCAGAAATCTCTTACACACTCTGAGTGTGTGGGGAGTTCTCCTTGAAGTCAAGAAGTCAGCATCGAGTTACTTTTCTAGAAGTTGAGGGAAAGGAGACTTCTGTACATCACTATCATTCGTTGGTATGTGACATTGGCTCCTAATCTATACTATTTCTTCGCTAGCTGTAATATAGGTACCTTTATTATCATGCACTGTCTTATGAACCTACTAGTTGTGTTTCTTTTGTTTATCCTGTGTAGTAAGAAGCCTGTTAAAGTCTTATGTCTGCTTTTCCTTGTGTCTATTCAATAAATAATTCATGTTTTAATAGACCTGATCAGTCATTATTAAGAACTTGCAAGCGAGAGTGGGTTTTGGGGTGCTGGCCGCCTCAATAAAGCTGCTGCCTACTGCCAGAAACCTGGGCAAAGGCAGGGACTTGTCTAAACTCTCCCCTCTCATTCTTAACACCTGTCTTAGTTTAAGAAAATTATACAGGGCAGAGATTCCAAAACTAGTTACTTCCCCTTTAGTTTTTTTCCTGGGACAGCTCCCGCCCTAAGGTGTCAGACTCCCTGCTCCCTTTTGGCCCAGCTGGACCCAGTTGGTGTTGGCGCTGCAGTTCTAAGTCGCTGCTGCATTGCAGCAGGGAAGAAATGGTTCTGCAGAGCACTGAAAAGATGTGGGCCCCAGGCTGGACAGTCTCAAGTGGTGGTGAAAAAAAAAGGTATTGCGAAATTCCTCTGGAGCAGTTTAGGATTGTGAAATGTGGCTTTTCTGGTTTCGACTCGGAAACCTGCCCCAGGAAACCCTCTCGGGAGCCTAGAGAGAAACAAAAGGGAGCTCACATGTTCGTTCCCTTTTTTTAAAGGGACCCAGCCCCCCTCCTTTCTGTGAATTGGGTTGTCCTAGGTTACAATGTAAGATGTAACCAAAAGTATGTATTCTATTATCATCTTCACAAGCTGTTAAAGCAGGTGGGGCAGTGTTCCTTATCTCCTACCATGACTCATCCCTGATAACTCCCTCCAGGAGCTATCTCTGTTTAATGGGTTATCAAGGGCCCACCGCATGACTCATAGAATTACATCATCCCATTGTGAGTTGCTCCGCCCAGGGGGAAGAACCAAGCATTCCCACCTGGATATAATCTGGGGTTTGTAAAAGCATGAGCAGTCCTTGCCTACTGGATTCCCAGAGGACGGGAGCTACATAATCACCACTGAACCGGCAGAGGAGGACCAGACCTTTCTATAGGATCACTGCTTCAACAGAACCACTTCAAAGAGGACTGCAGCCACCACCCTGCCTGGCAGGGTGTCAGGTCGTATCCTGACTCTGTCAGGTTAAGCCAGTATTTCTGTATTATTGCCTTGTTATATATACTAGTAAAGAACTGTTATTCCTATTTCTCATATAATTGCCTGAAAGCCCCTTAATTTCAAAATTATAATAAATCGGAGGGAAGGAGGTTACATTTTTCATTCCAAGGGAGAGGCTCCTGTTTTCCTTAACAGACACCTGTCTTTCAAACCAAGACAGTGGTAAAACACTCCAGTTCTGCTTCTGGCCCCCTGATTTTAAAGGGATAGTAATAATCTTGGGCAGGTTGATTTAGAGAAGATATGGAATACATGAGTCACCTAGGACATACCCACACTGCTGCATTGGTGTAGATACATTAAGCTGGGCTCTCAGTTTCACCCTCACCACTGGCCTGCTGCCCAGAGGCTCATCTCTAGTGAGCCTGGTCTCATCCCCATCCCCCTTCAAACCTAGTTTAAAGCCCTTTCAATCAGCCCTGCCAACTCACAGGCTGGAATTCTTTCCCCCTTTTAGACAGGCAAACCCCAGCTGTCCCCAGCAGGCCTGGTGCTGCATCAATTCCATAAGGGCACCTGGGAAGGCAAGGGATGCCAGGAGGGGATTCTTCTACCTCTCCAAGCAGGGACCTGTTTCCATTCCCCCTCATCTTTTAGGTCTCCTCCTTCTGCCTGATGGCAAAAATCACATCCAAGTAATGTTTTTTTTCCTTCCATTTTAGCAAGATATACACCAGTTTGAATTTCAAAATCAGTTTATGTATGCACTTTTCTAATAATGTTATATAAGTTTATATCCTAATTTATTTATTTATCTTTTAATATACCAGGATCTTTGGACATGAGCTGACACAACTTTAACACAGCATCTGGTAGCGTACAGCCCTCAACAGTACAGTGGCACTAAATTTTTTCTATTGGCAGCGTTGTTTGCTTGATATAAGCTTTGTCCAGAAGACAATTGTGTTCAGTGACATAGGATCCTTCTCTCTGCATTTAATTCTGCAAGAGATGAAGGGCAGTCACAGTTAGCAGGGTCCCCACTCCTGCACGCGGGGCTGGCGGAGGAGCTGCGAGTGGAACTAGTAACTGCAAAGAGGGAACAGGTGTCATTCAGCTGCATTTGGGGAAACCTACCTGCCAAGAGACCCTACAAGCTTTGCATCATTCTCCCAGTTTTAATAATGATCCTAAATGTAAAGCTGTGCTTAATGGAAGCATACCTGGAAAGTATAAGCAAGAACGCTTTCACTCAGTATCCTGGTTCCAGCCAGGACAGGGTTAATTTTTGTAGCAGCTGAGAGGGGCATGGTGAGGATCCAGAGGTTATTCTATACCATCTCACTCATTGCTGGGGAAAAGGGACTCTCTTCCAGAGAGAAGGGGTTTCTTCCAGTTGATTAAGCATGAGGGAGGAAGTGGTCGGGTATTGTCTGTTGTCAGGGGGTTTCTGTGTGAATCGTTTGCCTATCTTGTACACTTTGTTATTGATATTGTTACTGTTCATTTTCTTATCTCATTGCTGCTTCCAATAAATTGTTCTTATCTCAACCTGGTATCTTTGCCTCTTGTGCCTCCAATTCTCCTCTCCAGCTCGACACGGGGAGGGGAGGGGGAAGGGGGAGTGAGTGAGCAACACATAGGTTTCAGTAGGAACACTAAATTGGGGAATACAATTCCTAAACCACAACACTCAGCCTATAGTATTCTCTCCCATTGCTGCTAAAGACCTTTCTGCATTGTCCTTCAAAGATTTTTGTATGAATTACTCTTCCTCTAGTCTCATCAGTAATGACATCAGAGCTATGAGAAGAAAAACATGAAAAATCATTAAGACAGAGAAATAGCAAAGGAAGTGAAAACTTCAGAGCCATTATAACTGAATGCTGTATCTGCAGATTAAGATTATAAAATGATTTACCCAAAAAAGGGGATTTCTACATATAGACTTCTATACCTACAGAACTGCAGTGTGCATAGCATGTTACAATATGGAAAGCAAAATGTTGTTCTTGATTTTTCAACAAAAATGAACACACCAATATCTGTTTACATTATGGCATCCATATATATATATCACAACTGATTTAATTTTTATTGTTCCAGCAATTAATGTAATACAGAAACAATAGGGCATCCATTCAAAAATGGTTTTGTATTTTAGCTGAATTATATCACATACCAAGTAATACAACTATGCTAAAGAAACTTAAAACTATTAGTTTGATGGGTTGCAGATGAGATGTATAAACAGAAACCCATATGAATCCACAGTACTAAATGCAACAGCAATGAACAAAAAGAATGAGTATTGCTTACTCATTTTTTCCCGTGCTGATGATTGTGTTATTAGTTTACATTTGCTGTCACATAATGTGTTTTTAAATAACAGGAATGAAAGATACAAAGCATTATTCTGTGCTTCAAATCAAAGAGCCTGTACATCCCAGATGCACTGAGCCACTGGCATGATGGAGGCAGTTGTCCTGAACACTTTTGCATATGAGACATTTTACTATAGGCACATGAAGCCTGTCTGTACAGCCAGAACTTGCAAATACAACAAAAATGTAAATCCATTTGGCACCAGTACTACTGATTCTGGCACAGAACATTACCCTGTTCTTGTAAGTTCTGAATTTGGAGGTATTTTATCAATATCATGTAGTCATCTTCACATCGATCTTCATCTGCACCATCTTCCTCACAATCCTGATTGCCATTGTGCACTAGAGTTCTGCTAATGCACCAACCTAAATCAGAACAAAAATGTACAGGGAAAGAGAAATGTTTGTTGGTTTGAAAATAAATCACCTAAAATCAAAGCAAGTGGCCCATTTATCTATTACATTAATTAGCTCGTTCACTCCTGTGGTGAATAGTTTGTGCCCAGGAGGGCTTGTGAAACAACAGTATATGTAGACATAAATAAATAGTGTCCAGTACACTTGAGGGAACCACAGTCATTCAAGGCTTATATTAATAAAACATTTTACTTCTCAATTTATTTCCGGAGCTTTCATCCTTTGACCCTATCACTTGCAATTAGCTGTGAATATTTTTCTGGTAGCACCAAAGCATGATTATTATATTCCTCTGCAATAAATGTCTACCTACTGAGGTAACAGCCTGAAGCTGTGTCAGGGGAGGTTTAGGCTGGATATTAGGAAAAGGTTCTTAACTGTGGGAACGGTGCCAAACAGCTGGCATCTTAACCAAGATTAGAACAAGAGAATATTGACCCTAGAGGCTCTGCTAATCTGTGTGTGTGATTGAAGGTGCTATGGGAAAACTATTTTGGTGGAAAATCCACCATGAGTGTGTGACTTAATGTGATTGAAAACAATCACATGCATGGAATGCTTGAGACGTGTTTTGTGTGCTACAAAATTAGCAGAGGCCCTAGGAACCAATCAGGAGGCAGTGGTTTATCTGTAATGAAATTAAAATAAAAGGGAGCTCGCATGGGAAAAAGGAAAAGGAGAGAAAACCCAACACCTGCAGAGCTAAAAACTATGACACTGCATCAGTGTGGCTTTTCTCCATTGTCAAAGTAGTTATTTTTACATTTAGATTTTTCTTTGCATTTGGTCTCATCCCCAACACTTCACCCAGAGGGTGGTTGGGGACTGGAACAGGCTTTGCCAGAGAAGTTGTCAGAGCACCAAGCCTGACAGAATTCCAGAAGTGTTTGCTGGGAACATAGTGGGATTTCTGGGCCTGTCTTGTGCAGGGCCAGGAGTTGGACTCGATGATCCTTGTGGGTCCCTTCCAACTCAAGGCATTCCATGATTCTATGATTCTATCATTGTTTTACAATAAATACTTTGCTTTTAAAACTTTCTATTGCATTTTGCTTTTTTGAGGCAAAACAAAATGTTAATGTTCTACTGTAGTGGGTTGATCCTGGATAGATGCCAGGCACCCACCAAAGCCTCTCTATCACTCCCCTCTGCAGCTGGACAGGGGAGAGAATATATAATGAAGGGTTCATGGGTTGAGATAAGGACAGGGAGAAATCACCCACAAAATACTGTCACAGGCAAAGCAGACTTGAATTAGAGATATGAAGTGAATTTATTACTAACAAAATCAGAGCAGGATGATGAGAAGTAAAATAAGCCCTTAAAAACACCTTCCCTCCATCCCTCCCTCCTTCTCAGCTCTACCTCCTCCTCCCAGTGGTGCAGGGAGACAGGGAATGGGGGTTATGGTCAGTTCATCACACTTGTTTCTTCCACTGCTCAGTGAGAGGAGTCCTTCCCCTGCTGCAGTGTGGGGTCCCTCCCATGGGAGACAGTTCTCCATGAACTTCTTCAATGTGAGTCCATCCCACAGGCAAGAGTCCTCCCTGAACTGCTGCAGCGTGGGTCACTCTTCCATGGGGTGCAGTCCTTAAAGGACAGGGTG
Organism: Corvus hawaiiensis; assembly: GCF_020740725.1. Taxonomy (NCBI): domain Eukaryota; kingdom Metazoa; phylum Chordata; class Aves; order Passeriformes; family Corvidae; genus Corvus; species Corvus hawaiiensis. The sequence goes on from NC_063254.1 coordinate 549,253, forward strand.
CTCCAGCATGGACTCCTCTCTCCATGGGCCTCCTACAGGATCACAGCCTCCTTTCAGGCATCCACCTGCTCTGGTGTGGGTGTTGGGGTTTTAGGAGTTCCCCTTCTGTTTTCTTGTTCTGTTAAAGAATTTTTCCCATACATGTTGCCAGGGGGACAAATTACTGGGTGCATAAGAAAAACAAAAGACCTGGTCACAAGGGGAGGGGTCCATCTGGCTACTGTCTTTCACCTGGGCTTGTGAGCTGTTAGTTCCCGGCATTTGGACGGAGAGGGAGGCTGGAAGGAATTCGTCAGCACTGGAGACTTCTGCTTTTTTGGCTGCCTTCCTTCCTTCTACCGAAGAAACCCTGGGATTCCCAAGCCCGCCTTCCCTGCCCCGCTGGGAGCTGGGCTGCTGCCCTGCCCCCACCGTTGCTTTGAGCCTTCGCTACTCTGTAGCCCCGCCACGCCCTGCCTGCCCAGACCTCCGGGGGATTCCCACTGCAGCTCTGCAGTTTGGATACACCTCGTCTGCCACCCGGGATTTGTGCTCGTCCCTGCCGTTCCAGCCTGCTGTTCCCGAGGGTCTGGCCGGACACGGGGATCGGCTGCCCAGGGGGTTTGTGAAGCCTTTGTTCCATCCCTCCCCAGGACCCCAAGCCGCCATTGCCGTGTGCTCCCCGAGCTCACTCCGGAGCGCCCCCTGCGGCCGCAGGGGAACCATCGCACCTGCCCTGCTCACCGGGAGCCGCCAGCGCCCCTGCTGGCTGCAACAGTAACAGCACCGAAGGGGAAAGGGCCTGGCAGCCGAGAAGGCTGGGACTGGGTTTGTGATTGTTTGCTGTTACTGCCATAGTTATTGTTGCTTGTTTGCCTTGTTATACACATATATATATAATAGTAAAGAACTGTTATTCGTGTTCCTCATATCTTTGCCTGAAAGCCCCTTAATTTCAAAATTATAATAATTCGGAGGGAAGGGGGTTGCAATTTTTTTTCTTCCATTTCAAGGGAGATTCCTGCCCTCCTCGGCAGACACCTGTCTTTCAAACCAAGACAGTGGGTCTCCTCCACAGGCTGCAGATGGATCTTTGCCTCCCCATGGACCTCCATGGGCTGCAGGACCACAGCTTCTTCACCATGGTCTTCACCACGGGCTGCAGGGGAATCTCAGCCCTGGTGCCTGGAGCACCTCCTGCCCCTCCTTCTCCACTCACCTTGGTGTCTGCAAAGTTGTTCCTCTCACATATTCTCACTCCACTCTTCTCTGGCTTCAATTACATCTGCACTAGAACTTTTTTCTTCTTTTTAAATATGTTATCAGAGAGGTGTTACCACCATTTCTCTTTGGGCCAGCCTTGGCCAGTGGCCCATCCATCTTGGAGCTGCCAGGGATTGCCTCTGCTGGACATGGAAGAAGCCTCCAGCCGCTTCTCACAGAAGCCACCCCTGTAGCCCCCCTGTTACCAAAACTTGGCCATGCAAACCCAATACATCTACCATAATAGCTTATCAAATTTAGTGTTATTTCAATCTCATAACGAGGAGGAAAGGCTTTTGCATTTTTCAGTGAATAAATAGTTTTTCTGGAAAATATTTTTCAATTTTGCTAAGCATTATTCCTTCCAAAAGATTGTCTATAACCTCCTGCCTCATCAAATAAAGGTTGACCACTTGAGTGGCTATCTGTTCTGTCTTCTGCTGTTTCTATAAAATTCAGATAAACTTTGAATAGAGATTGTAGTTTAGACAGGCTAGTCAAAACTAAGAACAACAAAAAGCTGAAGGAAGGATTTACTGCAGAAAAGCACTTATGCAAAGAGTGTTATAGGTACATTTAAATTATTTGGTTATGGGGTAATAGATTGAGGCTGTTTACACTTAAGGTTCTATTCCTTGACATATATAGGAAGAACTTTTTCATGCTTTTTTTCTTATTCGCAGAAAATAAATTTGAGAATACATTTAAGCAATTGATGCCTTAGGTTTTAACTTTCATATTTTTCAAATTCTGCACTGCCTAGTGTGTAACTCTTAAGTTTCTTGTAGCCTGTTAACTTCTGCTCTCTCATGCTCGGTAGACATAACAAAGCCTCTCCAGGCCTGCTCTCCAAGGACACCCAGACCGTCCTAGGCCCAAAATGTGTAAACTAACATCTTAAGAGGGGGGTGAGCTTGGGGAAGCTACATCATTAACTGAAGCTTTAATTGGAGAATTAACCCTGATATGCAAAAGAACCAAACTTATAAAAGTGTGAAGAACTCGTGACCTGTCGTCCATCTTGGGGTCCACCTTGGCAATAGCCTCTGGCTCCCCAGGGTGTGCCTTTGAAGGCTGTCTTGGGGTGACTTTATGATGTGTATCCCATGTCACTGCCCTATGCCCAGAAATTAACTTTGTGCCTTTCTATGCCTCTAAACTGAGCCTGAGAGGGGGAAGGAAAAACTGAGCAAAACTTTCTCAAAGCAGTTTGCAGCTTGTTCAAGGTCACACAGAGATAGCAGGTTTTTTTTCCCCAGCTGCAGCAGGGGAGGGAGGAAGTACCTGGCTTGCTGCTTCCCAGTCAGCTTTTGGCCAGTTTTTTCAGTTTCTTTTTCTCCGGAGAGAGACTGAGAGTTGAACTTTGCTTTTCCTTCTCTGGAATTTCAGAATTTTCTCCCTTTTCTACTGGACTGCTTCAACCCAGAGTACATCAGGAGGACTTTCCACCAGGCACAGAGGGCCTGGCCCTGGGCCAAGCCCCAGCTCCGAGGAGACCAAAGGGAGGACTCTAACACTTTCCCAGGTTTTTTCTCCACAGTGAGAGATTTTATTATTTAGCATTATTTTCCTTTTCCCATGTGTTTGGTAGATAAATAGTTTTATCTCCTTCACTTTCCTTCGAGGAAAATTTATTTTTTCCCAAACCTGGTGGGGGAGGGGTGGTTGTGTGTAGGTTATGGATGGAGATCTCTATAGTCTGATCTTGGATCATGCAGTTTATTGCAAAGAGCGTGGGTATAGGGGCACTGCTCAGAGCTGCCAGACTCAGCTCGGAGCAGGCCCAAGAGAGAAAGAGAGTAAGCGAGTAAGTAAGGAGAGAGAGAGAGAGAGTGTAAGAGTGTGCGAAGAGTAAGAGAGGAGTGGAATGGAATGGACTAGAATGCTGAAGTTCTGGTTACAATACAATAAATCATCTTCTGTACTGAATATTCTAATTGTCACTAACCAATCTAATACAAGATACAAATCCTATAGCATTTACATACAGCCTATAAGAGTTCTTATATTACCATAGAGTGTTACATCTTAACTTCTAAAAACTACTCTTTGGACCCCTTCTGCTGAGCTAGTAGGGTCTGCTCTGACCCTTGGACCTGCCTGCAAGCAGAGGGTATTGTTCAATCAAGAGGGGATTACCTTCAGTGGCCATACCATTGTTTTCCAGTTGTTCAGTAACTAAGACTTGGTATTTCAAAAGTGGCTTTCATTTCGATGTTGCCTGTAGTTTTCATATTCCCAAAATCTTTTGTCAGGCAATCATATTTATAAGGCTTTCCTGTTTCATCTTCCCCAACAGTTGTGCTTTCTCTCAGAGGATATATTTCTAAATTTGTCCAAACCGGAACAAAGGCCTTTCAAATAAATGCCTACCTTTATTCCCTTATTCCTGTCTAGTCTCTGTTTTTAGGTGGCCTCTCAAGGCATCACAATGAAGAGCAATAGCAGATCTTATTTGTCATGTGTTCACAGATACTAATTGTTTAGCATAAATAAGTTTTAAGCAGAATGAATTACATCGAGTTGTGTCAGGACTTAATGCAGCTAAATTCTCTCAAACACTGTCAAAGGAGGAGGGTCCCATAAGATTAGCTACCACAAGAGGAACTTAAGACAGACACAGATGGCAAACAGGAAGATGTTAATTGCAGGCCTACACAGAGGTAAAAGGTTTGGAATTAGCACAGTGGACAAAATTCCACTGTGCAGACTGTGCGAAAACCACAGATGGCAATAACAGGAAGATGCTAGACCTAGTGAAGCAGATCTGGGTAACTTATCTGGACAAAAATTCCCACCATGGCAAACTGTGGAAAGGAAGCGACTGCTTACACACATGCCATCCGAAGTTGTGGGAACGGCATGTGCGCCTCATGGATACCCGACTCTTGAACTGTATAAAAGTGGTACCTTCAGAAGAACACTTGGGGATCCCCACTACTGAGAAGACCAGAAGAAGGGCTAGTGCAACACTGCAGGTACCCATGTGGTGGTGACTATAATCTCTTTCTCTTACTCCCCCCCTCCCCTATTTCTCTCTCTCTTTACCTCACATTTACTGTTAAATAAAATTCGTACTATTGACTTTGGCATATGGTCTCATTTGCACCTTAATTTGAGCAAAAACATCTTTAGTAATTGGACGCTAATGTTATTTCAGAAGTGGGATCCTGACAAGTTGTCATACTGTGTGATTTAGTAGGGTGCTGTGAAAATCACCACAGCTGATGAGACTTTGCATTGGGTCTTTGTTGCTGCCTGCCCCCGACGTGCAGCACTGCCCCGGGACTGGCCAGACAAGTCCAGATTTGTTTTAACCATGTGCTTTCATTCCCCTATGTTCTAAGCACGGGTAAAACTTGGAAGTAGCACAGACTCCCCCGAAACAGAGTCCGATTGGCTGGTTATCCCAGGTCCACCCCTAGCTCTCCCCTTTCCCTTCCCCAGAATAAAAGGCAAGCAGAGCGGGCTCTGCCCCCTCTTGCCCTGGCCCCCCTTCTGTAAACAGCTGCTCCTGTCTCTCTCTCGGGACAGGAGGAATAAACAAAAAGGATTGAAGCACAGAGTTTGGGCTGTATTTCTACCTCTTTGCTTCTGCTTTTGACATTAGCTTTACAGCTATCACTTGCTGCATTTTGGAGCCACCGAGTCGCTGGATTGCCCGTGCCGTCTCTCTAGGCAGCTCGGGGCTTTCTAAGGCACAGAACGGTGAGCTGAACGACTGAGCAAGCTGAGAACATCTCCATATTTGGTGCTCAACGTGCTGTCTCTGAACCTCAGTTCTACAGGGACTTTTGGGGTGTCCCGGCTAGTCACATGTCAGCCGGTGTAAACCCTGTGCGTGCAGTGCCAGCACTGTAGCCTGCTGGTGCTTTTTGTGCAGTAGCTGGCTCAGAGCTTCAGCTAATCCCCCTCCACGCCACGTGGCACGGGGACAGCTGAAAAAGCAGGAGATCCATTTAGCTGATTTCTTTTCTCTGGACCTGCTTTCCTGTGGTGAATCCAGAATTCTGGTGAGTATTTCCCCCCTGGTTTGGGGGCTCGTGTCTTAAGCTGGTTTCAGTGTAAATTTTTTCTCTTTTTTTTCCCCTTTTCTCACGATTTGGGGCTGAGGAATCGTGGTGTTGCTTTCATAATGGGATCTGAAGTTTCTGCACACCATAGAGAAATATATTACCAAGTTCAAAGCTACCTTTCTTGTACTGGGCACAAATACCCTAAAAGTGTAGTTCAATCTTTTGTGCGCTGGCTTTTTCAGTACTTTCCTCATCTGACCTCTGAGGACATGAGATCTTCTGAATTTTGGGATAGTGTCGGGAAAAAGCTCTCCTCTCTCAGACGATCGGGAGATAGTTTCAAAATTTTTCCTCTCCTGTTACTAAGTTATACTTTGCCAGAGAAGAACGCAGTACAGGAAAAGCCACTGCAAAAACCCTGTTAACTCCCTTATACCCTCTTCCAACCCCTGTGTCCCTGTACCCTCTTCCCCTACGCTAGAAAACATAGCTAGAGCAGACTGCTTTCTAGCACAGGAGAGCTATCCACCTCCTGGCCCACCCGTGTCTCCTCAGCACCCGGCCTTGGACGGGAATCCGGAGCCCGTCCCAGGACCTTTCCAACCCCTTTTCTCCACTCCTTTATCCCCAGTTTCTAGTCCACATGTTGTAAGCGTGCAAAAAAACCCCTTCTCCCCTTATATCTTTGTTCCCAGGGACAGCAATAGCAATGTGCTCGTAGCCTGGGAAAAAAACCCCTCCCCCAACCCCTTTTCTCCGAGTCAATTTCTTTCCAATTATGGCGGATGCCACGTGTCCTCATCCCCGAACTACACCTCCCACAATCCCTTTCTCCTCCATCCCACAAATCCCTTCTTGTCCCCATCCCCTCCCACGCCTGCGTCAGAACCTACCCCCACCCTCTACCCCGCCGCCACAGTGTCAAGTTTCACTCCTCCCTCTGTTCCCACCCAGGAGGCCGGCACTGCTCCCTCCCCTGAGGGTAGAACCGCCCCCTCCGCCCACAACCCCGCCCCCAACCCCTCCCCTCCTCCTGCTTCCTCTTCCCCTCCACTCCCCGGTCCTGCTCCCCACTGTCCAGCCCTATGTTCCCACAGTCATGTGACTACCCCTTTAGATCTAGGAACCCATGCCTACCAGGAAGTCTCTCCAGTTGTTACTACTCTCCCCCGTAGCAGCACCGGAGCGAATCCTGGCTGGACTCCTTTCCCATATTCCAATATCAAAGATTTGTGCGAGGCAATTAAGGAGTTTGGGATGCATAGTAACTATTTTAAAAGCCTTTTAAGTGCTACCTTTTCTACACATCTGTAAGTGCCTCATGATTTGATTACAATAATGCAAACTCTTCTCACACCTGGTGAATTTGTGTTGTGGAAACAACAGTGGAAGCTAATTTTATCTGATTTATTGCGAGTTCTGTGGCAAACTCCAGATAATTATCTGGATTTTGATAACAATTATATCACACTACACCACTTATCTGGTGACAATAATATTGCAAATCCTCAAAAACAAGCAATGCTTATTCCACGTCCTGTTCTTATTGAAATAACACGTGCTGCTGAAAAGGCCTTAACATTACTACCATCTCAAACTCCTGAATCTCATTATACAAATATTAAACAATTGCCAACTGAAAATATTATACAGTTTTATAACCGTTTGCGTGAAGCAATCTTTTCCCAGGTCCCTAATCCTGACCTGCAACAAGCATTCCTGCTCGAACTGCTCCAAGTCAATACAAATGATGCTTGCAAGCAAGTGATCCTGAGTCCTCCCTTGCGTCCACCCCCAACTGTTGAAACCATCCTCGAAGTTTGTACAAAGAAGGTGCAGCTGAACACAACTGTTCCTTTTTCAAAAAAAGTGGGGATGGTGGGGGAGGTTGTGGAGAACGCGATGGGTACAGGGGAAACTCAGTCTCGAGGTAACTTTGTATGCTACCGTTGTCAGAAAAAGGGACATGTGGCTCAGAATTGCAGAGTAATTATAACTGCTGATAAAAACTCTTCAAAGACTGTTTCCCCAGGTCAACAGCAGGGAAACTAACGACCCAACGTGTCACAGTTCCACGTACCAACATTAATAGAGCTGCAGACAAAAGAACATGGACTCCTTGACTTAGGTCTAAGGTAACCTGTGACGTAACACACCATTTCAACAACAACAAACAGACTGCGATACCCATCTCATTCCAGATTGTGGACCACATACCAGACTTTACATACCTTTTTGTTATTGGGGACACTCGGGAGACACCTGCTGGGATAGAGGTTACACCCACACTCATGAAAGTGGATCAGAATGGGGGTTCTAGCCTAATGGTACAATGTATATGTCCACCATACTTTATACCAAAGGGTCAAGTCATTGCACAGGCCATCCCACTGCCCAAATACCTGCCCACAGATGGTCATATCACAGCCATCTGTTGGACTGAGGTTTTGGGAAACGATAAACCTGTAGTGGAATGTAAGCTCTGTCATGGATCTCATAAAATCAGTATCATGGGAATGATAGACACAGGTGCTGATGTGTCTGTCATTCCATTTGATAAGTGGCCTGCACAATGGGAATTGCAGTCTCAGGGTATCGCACCCAAATTGCGAAGCAATCCAATAACATCATTCAAATTAAAGGTACTGAAGGACAAATAGCAACACTTCGTCCGTATGTCCTGGATACCAAATTCACCCTGTGGGGAAGGGATGCCATGTCTCAGTGGGGAACAAACCCTTGCGGCCACTGGAGCAGAGTGCCATCCACAGAAATTAACTTGTAAAACTGATGAACCAGTGTGGATTGATGAGTGTTCGCTAAAAGAAGAAAACTTAGAGGCACTCAAAACATTAGTAGCTGAACAATTTGCTAAAGGGAACATCGCACCAACTAATAGCCCCTGGAACTCGCCCGTGTTTGTAATACAAAAATCAAGAAAGAAAAGGTGGCGCCTTCTCCAAGATCTCAGAAAAATCAATGAAGTTATTGAAGACATGGGACCCCTTCAACCAGGTATGCCATCACCTTCAATGCTCCCACAACACTGAGATTTGGCTGTCCTTGATATTAAAGATTGCTTCTTTCATATTCCACTCCACTCTGCAGATGCCCCTCCATTTGCATTTTCCGTGCCCTCTATTAATCGTAAGGCCCCCATTAAATGTTACCATTGGCTCGTGCTTCCCCAAGGTATGAAGAATTCACCAAGTCTCTGTCAAGAGTATATTGCCAAAGTTCTATCTCCCACCCATGCCAAGGCAGAGAAAGCCATTATCCTACATTACATGGATGATGTGCTGATATGTGCTCCCAATAATCAATATCTTGAGCAGACACTTAACATGGTAATTGAGGCCCTAGAGGCCAAGGGCTTTGAATTCCAACCTGAAAAAATGCAGAGAACAAGCCCTTGGAAATACCTCGGACTCAAAATCACAGAAACCTCTATCACCCCAACACCTGTCACCATTAATAATAACCCAAAAACATTAGTAGAATTGCAACAGCTCTGTGGGTCACTGAATTATATAAGATCCTGGTTGGGACTCACCACAGAGGATGTGGCTCCTATTATGAACCTACTGTCAGGGGAAGGCGGTCTAGCATCCCCTAGATCCCTGACAGAAGAGGCAAGGCAGTCCCTCAAAAAGATACAAGAGATCATTTCCACCAGACAAGCACACAGGTATCAGCCTTCCCTACCCTTTAAGCTTGTCATTCTAGGGAAGGTACCACACTTTCACGGCCTCATTTTTCAGTGGGACAAAGACCAGAAGGAACACCTCATCATAATTGAATGGGTGTTTTACCCACTCCAACCTTCTAAGAGCATCACCAAGCCACAAGAACTGATGGCCAAAATCATCATGAAGGGTAGAGCAAGGTTCTGCACCCTGGCAGGATGTGACTTTGCATGCATCTACTTACCTGTAACAACTGACATATTAGATCACCTTCTCCAAAATAATATGAACTTACAATTTGCATTAGACAGTTACTCAGGCCAAATATCAAATAATTACCCAAAACATCAGTTGTTTAATCTGGCATTCTCTTTTGTCCCTTGAGAAATTCAAAGTAGAAAACCCCTTGATGCTCTAACCATTTTTACAGATGGTTTGGGAAAATCTAAAAAGGTCAGTCCTGATGTGGAAAGATCCCAAGACGCAAAAGTGGGAATCTGATGTCAAGGTAATACAAGGGTCATCCCAAGTAGCTGAATTAACAGCTGTCGTTAGAGCATTTGAGAGGTTCAAAGAACCCTTTAATTTGGTCACAGACTCAGCATATGTAGCCGGAGCAACTGTTAGAGCTGAGCATGCTCTCCTAAAAGAAATCTCAAACAAAAAAATTTATTATTTGCTCTCAAAGCTAATTCATCTGGTTTCCCACCGAGAGCATCCCTATTTTGTCATGCATGTGAGGTCACATACAAACCTGCCAGGATTTATTGCAGAGGGTAATCGTAGAGCTGATGCTCTGGCTATGCCAGCAGACATAGTTCTATCAGCCGACTTACCAAAGCTCCCCCAAGTTTTTGAACAAGCAAAATTGAGCCATGCCATGTACCATCAAAATATTCCTGCTCTTATCTGCATATTCCACCTATCACGGACACAGGCAAAGGCAATAGTGGCAACATGTCCCAACTGCCAGAAGCTTCAGCTTCCATCACTGGGCATGGGGGTTAATCCGAGGCATTAAGTGGTGAAGTGTGGCAGATGGACGTCACACATTTCCCTGAATTTGGGAGATTAAAATACGTTCATGTTTCTATTGATACCTTCTCTGGTGCCATGTATGCCTCTGCACATGCAGGTGAAAAAGCTAAGGACATTGAAAAACATCTTGTCCAAGCTTTCGCTGTGCTTGGTGTACCTGAGGAGATAAAAACTGATAATGGACCTGCCTACACCTCTCAGGAGTTTACAAACTTTAGTCAGCAGTGGGGATTTGGACATTGATGCCATGAAGATTTTTTGCCTTTTCTTTTATACCCCTGTTATACCTTTTTTACAACTTCTGTATTCTTAGTGCTTTTTGCCTACATTCTTGGACTTGTTTGTCAAGCTGAGAGACTAAACATTTTAGAAGCTTCATAGGCAGAGGATAGTGTGCCCCAGACCCCAAGGTCCTCTCCAGAACACATTCTGTAAACTAAGACAGAACCATCCAGGGGAAGGTTCCTTGGGGAGGGGGCTCACTCGAGCCTCTCATTGGGGAATCTTTGATAGATATGCTAAGTAGTAAAACCTATAATGTTATACCCAATCTTTTGGAGGGGGTATTTTGGCGGGGTGCATTTTGATGGATATGACTTGGACGTGTGCACCTAAGGATCCTTAAAATAAATACCAAGGTAAAATCCCTTTTCCCCTTCTAACCATGTATGACTCTTGATTTTAAGACCAGGAAAAGGCATCAACATGTCACAGGCATTCCTCACTCCCCAACTGGACAAAGTATTGTTGAACGTGCCCATCAAACTCTTAAACGAATGCTGCTGCAACAATCAGGAACCACCAAACTCAATTCACCTGTTCTCAGACTCAGCAAAGCATTGTTTACCATAAATTTCCTGAACGGCTCCTTTGAGGATCCGAACCTGTTGGAGAATGGTTAGAGGATCAGGGACATGGATCATTGATAAAGGGTACAAATCAATAACAGAACTGTACAAGCAAAGGCCTGCACAAGAAAAAGCCTCCATGAGAAAATGCCTGCGTGAGAAACAGGCCTGAGAACCAAAAGGGAGTTTTAAGGAGGTACAGTGCTGTGCTGATAAGATGTACTGACCATGAGAAGGGAGGAAGATCTTTGATCTCTCAAGTCAAAACATAAATAATAGAAGCTTGCCAAATGTAGTCTTTTATCTAACTCAATTATGTAGAAGTAAGAATGCACTTTCATAAGTTTAAACTAATTAAAGAACTGATAAGCATGTACTTTCACACTATATAAGTGCCTCTGTATTGCTAATAAACGAAGCTTGCTTTATCAATCACATTGATTGTCTGCATGTCTTCCCCCGCCAAAGTCAGCATGAACCCTCTGATCTGTCATCATTTCCAGAACACCAGGAGACAGAAGCTGAAGGAAAATCCAGATGTCCTGATCCGGCACCCAGAGACTCAAAAGATCCAGGGTCCGTACAAACTTATAACTTGGGGACGTGGATATGCCGGTGTATCCACCCCTCAGGGATTGAGGTGGACACCCAGCAAATGGGTAAAACCCTATGTCACTTCCACAAAGGTCAAGGAAGTCAAAACTGCCTCCTGGAGGAGACGCTGTAAGGAAAATCCTGATTTTGCACCTCCATTTGAGCCCCTTGCACTGAATTTCAATGTTAATCCCCTAAGTTAAGTTATGCTGTTTTGCACTCACATTCTGTACTTTATTTTGTAGATCCTCGTCCTGATACCCCATACCATAGATGTCCTGACTAACCTCCTGAGTTTTCTAACTGGGGGACTATTTTAAAGACATCTTAGGCAGTGTTGGGTTGTAGGGACAGTGGATTTCAATTATGTTTTGCACTGGTTTTTTATTACTGTTTTGTGCACTTTTAAGTTACTCAGGGTTACAGCCCAGCTTTAAAGAAAAAAAAATGGGGAATTGTTACTGCCTTGCCCCGACGTGCAGCACAGCCCCGGGACTGGCCAGACAAGTCCAGACTTGTTTTAACCATGTGCTTTCATTCCCCTATGTTCTAAGCGCGGGTAAAACTTGGAAGTAGCATGGACTCCCCCAAAACAGAGTCCGATTGGCTGGTTACCTGGGGTCCACCCCTAGCTCTCCCCTTTCCCTTCCCCCAAATAGAAGACGAGCAGAGCGGGCTCTGCCTCCTCTTGCCCTGGCTCCCCTTCTGTAAACAGCTGCTCCTGTCTCTCTCAGGACAAGAGGAATAAACAAAAAGGATTGAAGCACAGAGTTTGGGCTGTATTTCTACCTCTTTGCTTCTGCTTTTGACATTAGCTTTACAGCTATCACTTGCTGCATTTCGGAGCCACTGAGTCGCTGGATTGCCCGTGCCGTCTCTCTAGGCAGCTCAGGGCTTTCTAAGGCACAGAACTAGGTGAGCTGAACGTCTGAGCAAGCTGAGAGCATCTCCACAGCTCTTGGCTCTGAATCACGGCTCGAGACTTTGTTAGGCAAAGCTGCACTTGCTGCTACTGCTCTTGCTTAGTCCCTGCACTTAGAACTGGCAAATTTACTTCCCGTTTTCATCACAATTTAAAAAGTTCCTGAAGTGCAATTGCCAAAGTAGCATTTTTAGTGATGGATTGGTGTCTGATATTGTAAATAGATTTTTCTTAAAGTCGCACAAACATGAATGCACTAATTAGATTTAGATTCCCCAATTCAGTGCTCCCACCGAGACTCTCTAAACCACTGTGGTGGTGCATTTCCCTCCCCCTTTTCAGGCTGCACTGCAATCTGAGAAATGCTAGTTAGGCCTCTGTCTTGAAAAACAGCACCTGGGCTTGGGTCTTCCCCAGCTTATCAGAAAGACGGTCTGCTCCCAGGAACTGCTGTCTAATGAGCATTGTTTTCCCTATGAAGAGCCTTGGAAAATATTTTTCTTCCTGTTCTCACACTTTCAAAGAAAGTGTCAACCCAAACTATGGCCAGGATGAAACATTGTTATGACTAAAGCACACTCTCTTTCGACCCTATAAACAGCGGTCCAAAATGAGACCCTTTGAGCTCTCCTGGACTGCAGTGGGCTGCAACCAGCAATCTCCCTCTGAGTGGGATGCCTCTCAGAGCCAGCGAACTCTCAGGTTTGCTATACTTGGAGGATCGCCGAACAATGACAAGTTCTGGGCTGATACCCTTACTCCTCAAGGCCCAACCCTTTGCCCATTTGGAGATGAAAAGGCATCCAAAGTATTTCACTGACCTCTGAGGGGAATTTCTCACAGGTACCTTGCTTGCACTCTCTCTGGGTACATAAACATGTGCATATGCTATAGCAAATCTGGGTGAAATGCTGCTTTCTTAGTAAGGTTAAGCTATAAGCTAAGTTAAATGCTGCTAAGTGTTGTTCTTTTGTTAAGTTGCTAAGTTTGACTTCGAAGTTATAAGTTAGGTTAAGCGCTGTTAAGTGTCTGTCTTGGGGTGACTTTATGATGTGTATCCCCTATCGCTGCTCTATGCCCAGAAATTAACTTTGTGCCTTTCTATGCCTTTAAACTGAGCCTGAGAGGGGGGAGAGGAAACAAAACTGAGCAAACTTTTAAAGCAGTTTGTTCAAGGACACAGATATACATGCTCCTCTTGCTTCTAACAGCAGCAAGAGCAGAGGAAGCACCCTGCTTGCTTTTCAGCCAGTTATTTTCAGCTCCTTTTTGTCCGGAGGGAGATGGTGAGTTGAACTTTGTTTTTCCTTGGATTTTGGTTTTTTTCCCTTCATCTTTTTTGGACTGTTTCAACATCAGAACACACCAGGAGAATTGTTCATCAAGGCCCGGGAGGTGGGCCCACAACCCAGCTCCAAGGAGGGGGAGAGAGACTACGGAAGGACTCTGAAATTTTCCCAGGTTTCTCTCCACAGCGAGAGGTTTTATTATTTAGCCTTATTATCCTTTTCCTGTGTGTTTGTTAAATAAATAGTTTTTATCTCTTTCACTTTCCTCTGAGGAAAATTTCTTTTTTCCCGAACCTGGTGGGGGATGGTTGTAACCTACCTTCTATTAGAGGATATTTTTTCCTCCAAATTTGTCCAAACCAGCACAGTGTCATTCATTTGTTAAATTGTTAAGGGTAAGCTATAACTTAAGCTTAAGTTATAATTTAAGTAAGGTATAAACTAAGTGTTGTTCCTTTCTTAAATTGTTAGGCTTAAGGTATAAGTTAAGTTACTGTTAAGTGCTGTTAAGCTTTTAGGCTGCATTCCTTTTTATCCTTGCTCTCACTATCCTTTTGTCACACACACACACACACCCCTAGATAGTTCTCAGTTCATTTCTGTTTTTATTGCCTGGATTTTGTTTGGTTTTGTTGTTGCTTGTTTTCCCTTGGTGTGCCTTAGCTGTCCTGTAAGTAGTAGAGTGAATCTTGCCAATGAACTTTGTCATGCTGTCACTTAATATTAAGTCTGGTTTTTGCTCATACCCTTGCTGGTGATTCTTTAAGCAATCTCAAACACTCGTTTTTAACAACCACACACCATTTTCTCTCGCTCCCCCATTTTCCCTTCCTGCTGAAGGATGGAGAGGAGAATGGGAAGCACAAATGACAAAGTTCACGGGTTGAGATAAGAACAATTTACTGGAAACAGCAATGAGATAAGAAAACAAACAGTAACAGCAACAATACAAATGACAGAGCTTACAAGAAAAAAAAATTATTCACATGGGAAAAAAAGCCCATTAGTAGACAATGCCAGATGGTTCCCTCCACCCTGTTTCCTTGACCAGGCTGGAATCACTTCTCCCTGGAAGAGACTCCCTTTCCTCTGCCCCCAGCAATGATGTGAGGTGGTATAGAATAACCTTCATGTCCTGGCCATGCCCCCTCCTGACAACTTCAAAAATTAACCCTGTCCTAGCCAGAACTAGGACAAGTAACTTCTTCCTATTCTGCCTTATTCAGTTGAGCAAATAGTATGCACATCATTGAACCTGTCATCATTGAGCCTGAAGCTCTTAAAGGTCAAAGCAAAGTGCATTAATAGTAAAGCAAATTTAAAGTAATGAGAAGACTTCTATGCTTGCAGCTTCTCATACACAGATGTCATGGGTTCACCTGGGCTGGATGCCAGGCACCCACAAAAGCCACTCACTCACTCCCCTCTGCAACTGGACATTAAAAATACCTTCCCCCCACCCCTCCTGCCTTCCAGCTCTACCACTTATCCCAGCGGTGCAAGGAGACAGGGAATGGGGGTTATGGTCAGTTCATCATCTGTGGCTTCTCTCGCTGCTCAGGGAGAGGAGTCATTCCCCTGCTGCACTGTGGAGTCCCTCCCACGGGAGACAGTTCTCCATGAACTTCTCCAATGTGAGTCCATCTCACAAGCAACAGCTCTCTGGGAACTGCTACAACGTCAGTCCATCCCACGGGCAAACAGTTGTAGATACAAAAATGCCGCTAGCAAGGATTTTCTTGCTATTTTCTAAGTCCGTGAGAGACTTTTCTCTCTCACAGAAGAGGTAGCAGAGTATGTAAACAACCAAGCCACCTGCAACCTTGAAAAGTCTTGTTTATGGTATAGTGTGGGAGACAGAGGAGTAGAAACTCCTGCAATTAAAGGAGGCTTTGATTTACAACCCTGGAAGAGACTAGGTCTGGCTTAATTGACAGAGATTTGTGGACTTTAAGCAAAAGGATTACAAACTTGTGTTCCTATCATTATAAGTAAAATTGTACACTGGGTTTTTGGTGAAGGGTTTTAAAATATAATAGTGTGATTTTATATAGTTTAAGAATGTAGATGGTATAAGAGAGACATCTGTGTGTACGTGACATGAGAAGTTATTGGTCAAGACACAGCTGCATTGCAGTGAGAAGTGCCACAGGTGATAGGTCATTAATCTAAAACAAAGTGTCGTTTTAAGTATCTATTGGATTAGAAAGTTATAAATTACGATGTAACCCTAAATCTTGTGACTAGTCGCCATTACTCGGAGGTGTTGTAAAATCTCACGCCTCGACTGATGTGTTTGTTATTTTAAACAATAAATTCGTGTAGTTGCATAGTCCCATACCTTAAAGTTTTTTCCTCCGACACGTGAAAGCGCGGAAAGTGGCAGTATAGTAGAAAAATATTTTGACAATGGATGTTTTAGGATTTTAGCCAATCACCCCAAGGGGTGGCTGATCCTTGGTCCAATTAGACTATGAAGAAAAAAGTCTATAAAAGAGTTTGGAAAATAATTAAATAAATCAATCTTGCTGTACAATTCCTGCCTGCTGGATCTTCTCTCCTCCTCCTCCCTATGGCTGTGGGACATGGTGATATACCCTAGGGCCCAGGCCAGCGGTAATATTTGGTGCTGCCCGACGTAATCTGCACTCTCTGACGTGTCCTGCTGCTGCGAGCCAAGCCGAATTCCTCTAGAGGTACGCTGTTCCCCTTCCCCCCCGGGACTGGGAAGTCCGACAGGACTGAGAAATGGCGAACAGCGGCTCACAAAACGACGCTGTGGTAATGGTCTGGAAAGGTGTGTTTATCATATTGCACACCTCCATTCCTGAAAACTCAGTTTGGGAATTATTAGACTGGGCTACCTTACAAGGGATTTCCATGGACAGAGATACTGCCCTGGACTTTTCCTTATGGCAGGAACTTGGCTGTGCTGTCCGGCACGAACTCCCGTCTGGGGACCCAGCAGTGTTAGAATTATACCAAACCTGGCGTTCGTTATTTATTCTGCTGACAGACCTTGACTGTGACAGCAGAGCTGGCTCGCCTATTTCGGTGATGAGCAAATGAGGAATGTCCGAGGGGGACCCCGCTGACCGGGCTGCCAGGGCAAATGATGGTGGATTCGGAAAAACCCCCCCGGCTCCACAGGCAGAGCCTGCGCCGCCTCACCCTGCAGAGTCGCAGGACTCTGCGGCCCCCAGGGACCCCGCGCCGGCAGAGGCGGGGGGGTCAGGGCAGCGGGAGGGCATGCAGTATGCCTTGCCACTCGGCTTGGCGGCGGCCACAGTTTATCCAGGGCCACAAATTAGCGGCTTAGCAACTTGGACCCCCAGAGCAGCTCCTAGCCCATTTGCATATGCACCGAGACTGCCTGGGTGTGGTCCGCTGCCCTCCTTGGCGCTGCACTGTTCTGCACCGCTGCAGAACCGAGCCATTGACCTTTTAATACAGCATCTGCCTTTGCTGACAGAGTTACTGAACATATCCCAAAAGCTGGAGGACCTGCTCAGCTTGCTAGAGCAGCTGCTGCGGATGCCAGAGGCACCCTGCCATGAAGGGTGCGCCGGGCCTGCGCCGCCAGCACTGCCCGCGCAGCCCGTGGGAGACGCGGCTCCAAACCAGGAAGCGGGGCGGCCAGCGGCGAACACGGAAGTAGCGCTGCCGAGGGAAAACCCGGAAGCGGCAGCAGCACCAAACGCGGCCAGGGAGTGAGAAACAGCAGCAGTTTTGGCAGCGGCGCGGAGCGCCGGTGCGGAGGAAGTGATGAGCACTGCGCCGGGCGCGGCTGCAGCGCAAGGGCCAGAGACGGCACAGAACGATGCCGCGGTGCAAGAGACAAGTGCGGTGCAGGGCGCGGCTATTGCCCCAGAGACGGCAGCAGCAGCTCCAGTACCGGTTCGGTCGGGACTGGCAGAGACGGCATCCCGTAAAGAAGCTGCTGTTCAAACTGCAGCGCAGCTGGCTGTAGTCTGTGCTGTCTGTTCTGGCTCTAGCGAACTTAGCCAAAGTGCCCCTCTCCGTCCATCTCTGTTCGCTCCCAGAGTGTCTGAGTTGCCTTTGCCTGATGACTCATCGTCAGGCAGTGAGGCAGATGAGGTTCTGGCCCTAAGTCGTCAGGCGGCTGTAGCCAGGCGGTGAAGGAAAAGGCTGCGCCGGTCTCGCCCGTGGACCTTTCAGGACTGCACAGTAACAGTGCGTCCGACCCACTACGATCGCTTCTTAGAGTCAGTTAAGATGCGAGCATTGGAGGAGGGTGACTGGAGGTTATCAGAAACCCTTGGAATGCCAAATAGATCTGAGGATTCTGGGGGTAACCGAGAAGCTTCATCCGCAGGCTGTGCCAGAAGTTCAGGATGGTAGTGGCTCCCCAAAAGAGATCCAAGCTTTCCCAGTGTATAAGGCTCTCCCAGATTCTGGTGAGCGTGATAAGCATGAGGTAATTGCTTGGAAAGTTGCCCAGGACCTCCAATCCAAGGTGGCACAATATGGGCTAGGTTCTGCTGAGGTTATGCAGATAATAAGGGTGATAAATACAGATTTGCTTTCTCCATTTGATATCAGACACTTAGGTCAAATTCTATTTCAACCTGTACAATTTACAGTTTTTGAGAAAACCTGGAGAAAGCTGGCTGGCAAGACTGCATTAGCGATTATGCAGCTCCCTGCTGCTGATCCTAGACAGACAGCAGGAGTGGATGCTTTGATGGGGACTGGTCCCTTCTCTGATCCCAGTCTACGGGGTACCTTGTCCTCTAGCATCCTGCAGCAAGCTCAACAGGTCGGCATGGCTGCCCTGTTGAAAACCATAGAGTTGTCTGCACCCAGAAAGCGATATACTGAAATAATTCAAGGGAAATCAGAGTCAATCCTCTCTTTTGTAGAGAAAGTCGCTGCTTCTCTCGAGAAGCAGGTTGAGGATGATGGGTTAAGACAGATGTTGTTAAGGAAGTTAGTGCGAGATAATGCAAACGAGGAGTGCAGAAAAATCATAGATGCGTTGCCAGGGGATCCAGAGGTAACAGACATGGTTGAAGCCTGCACTAAGGTGGGATCTGGGAACCAGAAAAGGTCTGCTTTGGCTGCGTTCCTGCAGCCTGTTCACACATCTTCTGGTCGTGAACCAAAGCAACCAAAACAGGTGAAAAAAAGGCAGCGGCCTAAGCCAAACCAAAAAGAGAACACACCGATCCCTCAATGCAAGAGGTGTGGCAGGCCAGGGCATTGCTCGGACTATTGTAGATCCCTGACTCATGCCGATGGTCGGCCGTTGTCGGGAAACTTCCGCTGGGGTGCAAGGAGGGGGAATTGCTCTCCCATGCAGTCTCTCCCCCAGAGAGTAGCACAGGTACAGGCACAGGCCTACCCAGCCACCCTAGAGACAGCACCCAGGGATCAGACGGCACCCACGGATCAGACGGGTTTGACGTCCACACCGCAGCCGCAGTCGTCTTAGACTCTAGCGGTATTTATAAGGTTCCCTTGGACGCATATGGACCCTTAGCCCAGGGATCCAGTGCGATGCTGGTGGGAAAACCTTATGTTGCCCATCAAGGAATCTTAGTGCACTCAGGAGTTATTGACACTGACTTTAAAGGTCAGATTTGCGCTATGGTCTCCACGCAAAAACCCCCTGTCACTATTCCTGAAAAGACCTGCCTTGCTAAATTAGTGCCTTTTAAGTCTTGTGTCCCCAGGATAGAGCAACAAACTCACGAAGATAACGGCAGTGGATCTACGGGACTTCCGCAGGCCTTCTGGACTGCAGACATCTCTGACCAAAGGCCACAGATGACATGTACCCTGATCCTGCCGAACGCCCGTCCACCCCGGACTCAGCTTTGAGGTTTGATTGATACGGATGCCGATGTAACTATCATCTCCTTCTCTGCATGGCCTCCCTCATGGGCTTTAGCTCTTGTGGGATCGGCCATTGCAGGAGTAGTAGGAACCACACAGAGCTATTTAAGCTAACAGCTTGTGGTGGTGAAGGACTCAGAGGGGCACACAGCTACGATTAGGCCTTATGTTACTACCACTTCCCTTAACCTTTGGGGACGGGACATGTTGGCAGCTTGGGGGGTGCGGATTGGGACAAATTTTTAGCAGGGGTCACTGTGCATAAGGGCACAGAGTATCCTACACTGCCTTTGTGGTGGTTCATTAACACAGCAATCCGAGTCAGACTCTGCTCAGTTAGTTGAATTAAGGGCTGTTACCATGGCTTTTCAGCGATTCTCACAGGAACCTTTGAATTTGGTGACTGACTCTGCTTATGTAGCAGATATCACCCAACGCTTAGATTGTTCACTTCTGAAGGAGGTGAACAATGCGGCTCTGTTTTCCCTGTTGCAAACCTTGTGGTCTGCGATTCAAGCTCGAGTGCATCCGTATTACATTCTGCACATTCAAAGCCACACCAATTTACCAGGGTTTCTAACAGAAGGCAATGCAAGGGCTGACATGCTGGCCAACCCTGCGTGGGTAGGGCCTCAGCCTGACAAAATTGCACAAGCCAAGGCATCGCACGGTTTCTTCCATCAAAGTGCACATACCCTGCAGAAGCAGTTTCATTTAATGCCAACCAAGGCGCGCGACATTGTCAGCGCTTGTGCTGACTGTCACGGACTCGCTGCGCCTTTGCCAGCGGGGGTAAACCCCAGAGGGCTAAAAGCCTTGCAGATTTGGCAAACGGATGTAACTCACATCCCAGAATTTGGTCGGCTGAAATATGTGCACGTGTCTATTGACACTTTCTCCTTGGCTATGTGGGCTGCTGCTCACACTGGAGAGAAGGGCCGTGATGTCATTGCCCATTGGAAATTGGCTTTCTCAGTCCTGGGCGTGCCAGCTTCTGTGAAAACCGATAATGGTCCTGCCTACGCCTCGGAGAAGACGCGGCAGTTTTTACACCTATGGGGTGTAGACCATAGCTTTGGTATCCCACATTCTCCTACTGGCCAAGCCATTGTCGAACGCGCTCATGGTACCTTGAAGTGTGTTTTGGACAAACAGAAAAGTGGAAATGCATGGAGAAACCCCACAGAGCTGACTAGCAAAAGCTTTGTATACAATTAATCACCTTACAGTACCACAAAATTCAAATAATCCTGTTATTCTGAATCATTTTCTCTCATTGCAGTCTGCAGGCGAGACACAACTGCCCCAGGCAAAGTTCTGGGTATGGAATTTACTCACTAACCAGTGGGAAGGCCCGCATGAGCTTATCGTTTGGGGTTGTGGGTATGCTTGCGTTTCCAGAGATACTGGGGTACGGTGGCTACCTTCAAAGTGCGTTCGCCCTGACCTACGGCACCAGAGGCAGAACAGGCAACCTCCAAATGATGACCAGAACGCCAACCATCCAAATGGCGACCAGAATGTAGATCATCAGCCTAATGACTCTTCTGATGATGACCAAGATGTCGACCATCAGGCAGCTGGTCCTTCCACAATCAGAGACTGAACTTTAAATGTCTTGTTATGGAGTCAGATAGTTAAAGCCTTAAGGACATATTTAGAATTAATAACTGATGCAAATTTCTATTTAGGATTAATGGTAGAGTTGTTATCTTATCAAACAAAAAGGGCAAACAGTTGTAGATACAAAAATGCTGCTAGCGAGGATTTTCTTGCTATTTTCTAAGTCCGTGAGAGACTTTTCTCTCTCACAGAAGAGGTAGCAGAGTATGTAAACAACCAAGCCGCCTGCAACCTTGAAAAGTCTTGTTTATGGTATAGTAGAAAAATATTTTGACAATGGATGTTTTAGGATTTTAGCCAATCACCCCCAAGGGGTGGCTGATCCTTGGTCCAATTAGACTATGAAGAAAAAAGTCTATAAAAGAGTTTGTAAAATAATTAAATAAATCAATCTTGCTGCACAATTCCTGCCTGCTGGATCTTCTCTCCTCCTCCTCCCTATGGCTGCGGGACACAGTGATATACCCTAGGGCCCAGGCCAGCAGTAATAAACAGTCCTTCCAAAACTGCTGCGCCATGGGTCTCTCTTTCCATGGGGTGCAGTCCTCCAAGGGCAGGCTGCTCCAGCCTGGGAGCAGGGTCATTTGCTCCATGGGTCTCCCACAGGTTCACAGCCTCCTCTAGATATCCACCTGCTCCAGCATGGGGCTCGTCCACAGGCTGCGGGTGGATCTCTGCCTTCCCGTGAACCTCCATGGGCTGCAGGGGGACAGCTGCTTCACCATGGTCATCACCACAGGCTGCAGAGGAATCTCAGCTCTGGCGCCTGGAGCACCTCCTCCCCCTCCTTCTTCACTGACCTGGTTGTCTGCATAGTTGTTTGTCTCACATGTTCTCACTTCGCTCTTCTCTGACTGAAATCAAAACTGTGCCACAACTTTTGTTTTGATTTCTTCTTAAATATGTAATCACAGAGGTGTTGCCACCATTTCTAATTGGCCCAGCCTTGGCAGTGGCATGTCCATCTTCAGAGCCATCAGTGATTGGCTCTGCTGGATATGGTGGAAGCTTCTAGTAGCTTTTCACAGAAGCCACCTCTGTGGCCTCCCTGCTACCAAAACCCAGGCAATGCAAACCCAATACATTGGTTATACTAGTTGTTTTCAATTTTATTCTCTCCCCTGTCCCACTGGGAAAGTGAGGGATAGAGCAGCTTAGTGGGCACCTGGCACCCAGCTAGAGTCAAACCACTACAACAGAACCACTTCATGAAAAATTGCCGTTACATTTTCATAACTATCACCATGAGCTACATTTTTAAGCACAGGTGGGTGCAATGCTTCTTCGCATAAACCCCATCATCAGATTGTAAAGCTCTGCTTTCCATGGTGCTGGCAATGAGGATTAAACCAGAACAAGAGAAGTGTGCTTTCCCTTGGAGACTCCCTCTCCTGGGGGAAGCTGTGTTGGAGGGCAAGGTTGCCACTGCACTGACTGAAAGGATTTCCTGACCTTTATGCTCTCTAGAACTTAATGATACTTCTTGGTTTTTGAGAATATTGTACATTTTTGCAGAGAGATTATACATGAAAACAAGTAAAATAAAAGCCAAATTAATTTAATCATCTATTTGCTCTGTATTATTTGCTCAGGAGTTGGGGGTTGTGGTCTGCCTGTTCACAAATCTGCTCTTCCTCGGAAGGTCCAGTGGTGGCTATGTAGCTCCTGTCCTCTGGGAATCCAGTGGAAAGGGTGTCTGTGGTGTTCGGAATCTCAGATTATATCCAGGATGGAATGCTTGGTTCCTCCCTCTGGGTGGAGCATCTCACAATGGGATGATGAGTCATGAAGCCAGGCATTGATGGGCTCATTAACAGAAGATAGTCCAGAGGGAGGAGGCAAGGAAACACTGCCCCACCTGGTTTCAACAGCTCATGAGGATGGTAATAGAATACACTGCAACCCAGGTCAAAGACCTAAACATGAAATGCCTGCCCCAGGTTGCCTTGCATTTTTAAATGGACTTGCTGCACTCTGGTAATATAACTTATGGTAGAAATGGAGGTACTGGCTGTTACAAATGGGAGAGGGGAGAGCTTAGAGAAATTCCTGCCTTTGACAGGTTTTTGGCAGTAGACAGCAGCTTTACTGAGGTGGCCAGCACCCTAAATACACTCTCTCTCACAAGTTCTTAATAATGACCAATCAGGCCTACTACAACATGAATTGTTTCTTGAGGAGACCAAGGAAAACCGACATAAGACTTAAACAGACTTACTACACAGGTGTCATAGTGTCTTGGGGTGACCTTATGATGTGTATCCCATATTGCTGCCTATGCCCAGAAATTAATTTTTGTGCCTTTCTATGCCTCTAAACTGAGCCTGAGAGGGGGAAGGAAAAAACTGAGCAAAACTTTCTCAAAGCAGTTTGCAGCTTGTTCAAGGTCACACAGAGATAGCAGGTTTTTTTTCCCCAGCTGCGGCAGGGCAGCGAGGAAGCACCCGGCTTGCTGCTTTCCAGTCAGCTTTTGGCCAGTTGTTTCAGTTTCTTGTTCTCCGGAGAGAGACTGAGAGTTGGACTTTGCTTTTCCTTCTCTGGAATTCCGGATTTTCTCCCTTTTCTACTGGACTGCTTTCAACCTCAGAGCACATCGGGAGGACTTTCCATCGGGCACAGAGGGCCTGGTCCTGGCCCAAGCCCCAGCTCCGAGGAGACCAAAGGGAGGACTCTAACACTTTCCCAGGTTTTTCCTCCACAACGAAACATTTTATTATTTAGCCTTATTTTCCTTTTCCCGTGTGTTTGGTAAATAAATAGTTTTATCTCCTTCACTTTCCTTCGAGGAAAATTTATTTTTCCTGAACCTGGTGGGGGAAGGGGTCGTTGTGCCTTCTCTCAGAGGATATATTTCGAAATTTGGCCAAACCGGAACAAATTTAGTGGCGCCCAACTGCGTAGCTCGAAGGAAAGTGAAAAAAACTTGTGCTAATTACATTTTGGTTTGAATTTACTTATTCTGTGTTGGGGTAAAGTAGTCACCATGCTGGTTGAGTTCATAATGTCTCTCTGGCTCAATGTACTCATGTCTTTCTGGTCCTTAGGCTTCATTGAGGTACTAGTGTTTTTTTGGTCCCTAGGGTTGTTTGCCTATCCACAACTTGCTCCAATCTTGTCCCTGATATGTAAATTTTACAGAGCAGGGAGACGAATCAGGATTTCTATCTTCTTGTGCTCAGTGATAATGATTTATAGGAAGTTGACAGAGGTACAGGCAGCTGTTCAAAGTGTGTATGATAAGTGGTTTCTCCGTCCTAACCCCAGTCCTAGCTTCGGTAGCCTGTTTTGGGAATTTATTAGTAATTGCACCCAGATTGTTAGAGGAGGAGGAGACGGGGTTTCCCTTCCCTTTAAATTTGATAGGTTATCTTTTGAGAGTGTTCAGTTTCCCCTGGATGTTAAAGAGACCACCTTCCTGGTATTTCTGGTATTTTATGTGGTAAGCTTCCTCTATGTGGTTCGCAGCTTGTCTAGAATGAGAGCTCAGATTTCCCGAGTGACTGCCGAGACACCTTACCCAGAGGTGGAACATCCTGAGTGGTGTGGGGAATGGGAGGACATCGGCCAAATCCTAAAGAAATTCTCTGACCCAATGGTTTGCAATTTTCCCCCTGAACAAGTTCAGAAACCAGCTGAGGTGGTGAAATATCTGAAAGAGAAATACAATAACAATTCTAATGAGAACAAGCTCCTTGCAATATGTTGGGCTTTGGCATATGCCTATCGCACACTGCAGCAGGTAAAGGTAGAGGGGCAGGAAGATAAATCAGCAAAGCCTGAAGACACCCCAGTCACTCAGGCTGCAGATAAACCAGACAGCAAGCCCAAACCAGATGGAGAGTCTAAGGCACTGACAGTGGCTCCTGTCACGAGGAAAAAGCACACAACCAAAACTGATCGCTCAGTGAAAGATGATGATGATGCAGGGGAAGGAACCTCAAAACCACCAACGGACTCAGGCACAGAAACCATTACTGAGTCCATGTCCATAAAGGACCTACACAGCCTAAGAAAGGATTACACCCGACAGTCCGATGAATCCATAATAAGTTGGATGGTCCGTATGTGGGATGCGGCAGGTGATGATGTGATGCTGGACGGTGCTGAAGCGAGGCATTTGGGATCCCTGTCACATGATCCAGTGATCGACCAAGCGATGATAAGGGAGGCTGACTCTACCAGTGTCTGGAGACGGGTCTTGACAGGCATGGTCGAAAGATATATGTGCGGAGATGATCTCTACGTGCAGCAAACCCCATGGAAGACCATAGAACAAGGGATCCAATGCCTGAGAGAACTAGGGGTGGTAGAGGTTATCTTCGCAGATGACCCAGGATTGAAGAGTCCAGACCGGGCCAGAGTTATTCCATACATGTGGCGAAAACTCATATGACTTGGGCCACAAGAATACACTTCTGCTTTAGCAATAATGAAACCGGACTACGGTGCTAATGAGACCGTGCGGGATATGGCAGTGAAGCTCCGAGCATATGCAGACTCTGTGCATGGCCCAACACATGCAAGAATCGCAGCTGTGGAAACACATATGCAGAAAATGGAAGATAAGATGGAGAAGAGTCTCCAGGAGATTAAAGAGTGCCTCCTCCGCGGACGTTCCCCAGAGAGAAGGAACATCCCACAAAGTGAGCTGTGGAAATTCCTGTGTGACAGTGGGGAAGACATGAAGAGGTGGGGTGGACAACCCACTTCTGCTCTGGCAGCACGAGTGCGTGAATTGAAGGAACGCAAGTCTCAGAAAGGAAGCTCTACAAAAAAGGAAGCAGCTCCAGTTGCCTGTAGCCAAACGGCTGGAAATGATGGAAAAGACGATGAAATGTCCAATTCCCATGAAGGAACCTCTAAGATGCAGGCCCAGGGAAAGAAGGATAACCAGGCATAGAGGGGCCCTGCCTCTAGCCAGGGAGAGGTCAGGGAAAACCGTGTTTTTTGGACTGTGTGGATTCGTTCGCCTGGTACATCAGAACCACAAAAATATGATGCCTTGGTTGACACTGGTGAGCAGTGTACAATAATCCCATCGCAGCATGTGGGGGTAGAATCTGTTTCTATTTCTGGTGTAACAGGTGGATCACAAAATTTGACTTTGGTGGAAGCTGAGGTGAGCCTGACTGGAAATGAGTGGAAGAAACATCTCATTGTGACTGGTCCAGAGGCCCCGTGCATTTTGGGCATAGATTTCCTCCGGAACGGGTATTTTAGAGACCCAAAGGGACTCAGGTGGGCTTTTGGAATAGCTGCTGTGGAGACAGAGGGCATTAAGCAATTGAACACTTTGCCTGGACTATCAGAGAACCCATCTGCACTAGGCCTTCTGAAGGTGGAAGAACAAAGAGTACCAATTGCTGCCTTGACAGTGCATCGCTGACAATACCGGACAACTCGAGATGCTGTGATTCCCATCCACAAGACGATCTGTGAGCTGGAGAGCCAAGGGGTGGTCAGCAAGACCCACTCACCCTACAATAGTCCCATTTGGCCTGTGTGCAAATCGGAAGGACAATGGAGATTGACTGTGGACTATTGTGCCTTGAATGAAGTGACTCCACCATTGAGTGCTGCTGTGCCGGACATGTTGGAGCTCCAGTACGAGCTGGAGTCCAAAGCAGCGAAGTGGTACGCCACTATTGACATTGCTAATGCATTTTTCTCCATTCCTCTGGCAGCAGAGTGCAGGCCTCAGTTTGCCTTCACCTGGAGGGGTGTGCAGTACACCTGGAACCGACTGCCCCAGGGGTGGAAGCGCAGTCCCACCATCTGCCATGGGCTGATCCAGGCTGCACTGGAAAAGGGTGAGGCTCCAGAACATCTGCAGTACATTGATGACATCATTGTGTGGGGGAACACCGCAACCGAAGTGTTTGAGAAAGGAGAGAGAATAATTCAAATTCTCCTGCAAGCTGGTTTTGCCATCAAGAAGAGCAAAGTCAAGGGACCTGCTCAAGAGATCCAGTTCCTGGGAGTGAAATGGCAACATGGACGGTGTCAGATTCCCACTGAGGTCATCAATAAGATCACAGCGATGTCTCCACCAACCAGTAAGAAGGAAACACAAGCTTTCCTAGGTGCCATAGGCTTTTGGAGGATGCATATTCCTGAGTACAGCCAGATTGTGAGTCCTCTTTACCTGGTTACCCGCAAGAAGAACGATTTCCATTTTAGGCCCTGAACAGCAACAAGCTTTTGCCCAGATCAAGCAGGAAATCGCTCATGCTGTAGCCCATGGCCCAGTCAGGACAGGATCCGAAGTGAAGAATGTGCTCTACTCTGCAGATGGGAGCCATGGTCTGTCCTGGAGCCTCTGGCAGAAGGTGCCTGATGAGACTCGAGGTTGACCACTGGGATTTTGGAGTCGAAGCTACAGAGGGTCTGAAGCCAACTACACTCCAACAGAGAAGGAAATCTTAGCAGCCTATGAAGGAATCCAAGCCGTCTCGGAGGTAATTGGCACTGAGGCACAACTCCTCCTGGCACCCCGACTACCAGTGCTGAGGTGGATGTTCAAAGCAAAGGTTCCCTCTACCCATCACGCCACCAATGCCACATGGAGCAAATGGATTGCTCTCATCACACAGCGTGCCCGTATCGGAAAACTGAATCACCCTGGGATTTTGGAAATAATTACAAACTGGCCTGAAGGTGAAAACTTTGGTCTCACTGATGAAGAGGAACAAGTGACACGTGCAGAAGAAGCTCCACTGTACAACCAACTGCCATCAGAAGACACACGCTACGCTCTTTTCACCGACCGTTCTTGTCGCATCGTAGGGATGAAACCAAAGTGGAAAGCAGCCGTATGGAGTCCCACATGACGGGTTGCAGAAGCTACTGAAGGTGAAGGTGGATCAAGCCAACTCGCTGAACTCAGAGCTGTTCAACTAGCCCTGGACATTGCTGAAAGAGACAAGTGGCCAAAGCTCTACCTCTACACTGATTCATGGATGGTAGCCAATGCTCTGTGGGGATGGTTAGAAAATGGGAAAAAGCTAATTGGCAGCGTAGGGGAAAACCAATCTGGGCTGCTGAAGAGTGGAAGAACATCGCTGCTCGAGTAAGAAAGCTGGTTGTGAAAGTCCGCCATGTAGATGCCCATGTCCCCAAGAGTAGGGCTAATGAAGAAAACCAAAACAACAAGCAGGTAGATCAGGCTGCAAAGATAGAAGTGTCACAGGTAGACTTGGACTGGAAACACAAGGGAGAGTTGTTCCTAGCTCGATGGGCCCATGATGCCTCAGGCCATCAGGGCAGAGATGCCACCTATAAGTGAGCACGAGACCGAGGGGTGGATCTAACCATGGACAGTATCTCCCAGGTTATCCATGATTGTGAGACATGCGCTGCGATCAAGCAGGCCAAGCGGGCGAAGCCCCTGTGGTATGGTGGGCGATGGTCCAAATACAAGTATGGGGAGGCCTGGCAGATTGATTACATCACACTGCCTCAAACCTGCCAAGGCAAGCACTATGTGCTCACAATGGTAGAAGCCACCACAGGATGGCTGGAGACCTACCCTGTACCTCATGCTACTGCCCGTAACACTATCTTGGGTCTTGAAAAGCAAGTCCTTTGGAGGCATGGCACCCCTGAGAGAATTGAATCTGACAATGGGGCTCATTTTAAGAATAGCCTTATCAACACCTGGGCTAGAGAACATGGCATTGAGTGGGTGTACCACATCCCTTACCATGCACCAGCTGCAGGCAAAGTGGAACGGTGCAGTGGATTGTTGAAAACCACTTTGAAGGCACTAGGTGGGGGAACTTTCAAAAATTGGGAGCAGCATCTAGCAAAGGCCACCTGGTTAGTTAACACTCGAGGTTCCACCAATAGAGCTGGTCCAGCCCAGTCTGAATCCCTGCATACAGTAGATGGAGATAAGGTCCCAGTAGTGCATGTCAGAGGTCTGTTAGGAAAGACTGTGGGGATAAATTCTGCCTCGAGTACAGACAAACCCATCCGTGGGGTTGTCTTTGCTCAGGGACCTGGTTGCACATGGTGGGTAATGCAGAAAGATGGAACAACACGTTGTGTACCACAGGGAGATCTGATTGTTGTATGAAAACCACCTGTAGTGTGAAATGCCAGTATACCACTGCTTGCTGGTTGTCACTGTCACTGTTCGTATATAGCTGTGTGTATATATATATATATATATCTATATGTATTAATGTGTGTGTAGAATTAGAATATCTTAGTTTGGGCATTGAGCCAACAATATGGGATAAGGGGTGGAATGTCTTGGGGTGACCTTATGATGTGTATCCCATATTGCTGCCTATGCCCAGAAATTAATTTTTGTGCCTTTCTATGCCTCTAAACTGAGCCTGAGAGGGGGAAGGAAAAAACTGAGCAAAACTTTCTCAAAGCAGTTTGCAGCTTGTTCAAGGTCACACAGAGATAGCAGGTTTTTTTTTGCCCAGCTGCGGCGGGGGAGGGAGGAAGCACCCGGCTTGCTGCTTTCCAGTCAGCTTTTGGCCAGTTGTTTCAGTTTCTTGTTCTCTGGAGAGAGACTGAGAGTTGGACTTTGCTTTTCCTTCTCTGGAATTCCGGATTTTCTCCCTTTTCTACTGGACTGCTTTCAACCTCAGAGCACATCGGGAGGACTTTCCATCGGGCACAGAGGGCCTGGTCCTGGCCCAAGCCCCAGCTCCGAGGAGACCAAAGGGAGGACTCTAACACTTTCCCAGGTTTTTCCTCCACAACGAAACATTTTATTATTTAGCCTTATTTTCCTTTTCCCGTGTGTTTGGTAAATAAATAGTTTTATCTCCTTCACTTTCCTTCGAGGAAAATTTATTTTTCCTGAACCTGGTGGGGGAAGGGGTCGTTGTGCCTTCTCTCAGAGGATATATTTCGAAATTTGGCCAAACCAGAACACATAGGTTAGCAAGCTGAGTCTCGGAAGTGATGTCCATGCCAAGGGGTGCTTACAGCTTCCCCCCCCCCCCCCCATGACCTATCAGATGGCCAGTTTGAATATGGACAATTCTTTAAGCCACTTAAAATTGTGACCGCCTCTGTGATACACACTTAAGAATAGACAAACTCCCCCCCCCAAGCTCTCTCTCGTTTCCGGTGCTGGGACAGGTGGCTGTGGGGCCCGAGCGGGGGCCAGTGGGCCTGGCCCCTGCTCGGGCCAGGCCGGGCCGGGCCATGGCTCCAGCATGACCCCCCCCCAACAGGGCTGTGGGCAGCCAGAGCGGCTCGGAACGCCCCCCCCCCCCACTCTCCACTTCGGCCAAGATTTCTGGCAGAGATCAGGTGACCAACATCGATAGGCCACACAGCTGCAAGGCCGAGGTGAGATTAACCCTTTTATTGCTGTGGAGAGCTGAAAACCTGAGGGAAGAGAAAGAGGAGATGCTTAAAGCTGAAATTCTGTTGTGAAGCTATGATATATCAGAGTATCCCGTTGTAATTTCATGAAGATATGGGGGGTGGAGTGTTCAGCTCGTAAGCAAAAGCACCTGCACTGAGATAGGCAGATGCTGACGCAGCTGTAATTTCATGAGAAGTTTGGACAGGGAGAGATAGAAACGATGAGGACTTTTGCTCCAAATGGGAAAGGAGAAACCTCAGTTCCTAGAGATGCTCCCAGAGATAGTCCTAAATATGAAGATGAGGAAGACCCTTTGTTCCCAGGGAAGGAGAAGGGCCTCTGTTTTTGTTTCTGAAAGGCTCAACCTTAAAATTGCACCCCAAAAACTTCAAGAGTGGACCCTCGAAAGCAGTTGCGGGAAAAGCTGCAAGTCGGGGGAAGGGACTCAGAATGCGAGCAGAGAGACTCCTCTTCCTAAATGGACTGAACGATATTTGGAAGTGGGGGGCTGTCTCATTGTGATAATGTTTTCATAGCACGAGCAAGAAGAGACTTCTCTTTCTAAATGGACTGAACAAGGTTATTATGGAAGTGGTAAACAGACTGAACATCTCAAGGGTTGTCTTTTTACATTGTCAGTGGGAGAAGGGAGGAAGGTGGGGGGAGGAGGAGAGTTCTGAAGGTATGGTATAATTTTTTTTCCCCTCTTTTAGGTCTGTTAATAAACTTCTTTATATTCTTTCAAGTTTGGTGCCTGCTTTGCATTTATCCTAATTCTTATCTCACAGAAGATAAACAGTAATGAGTATTTTAGACCAAACCACTACACTAAATTGGTGTTTCTGCCCAGTTACGAACCGAACCTGCTACAACAGGATAAACAAAAGAAACACTACTCGTAGATAAAGATACAGTGCACAATAATAAAGGTACCTATGTTACAGCTAGCAAAGAAATAGTATAGATTAGGAGTTAATGTCACTTACCGACAAATGATAGTGGTGTGCAGAGCATCTGCTAATTTCTCTCAATCCCTGGGGAAGTAACTCGATGTGAACCTTTCACGTCGAGGAGAACTCTCTACACACTCCGAGAGTGTATAAGAGATTTCTAATTTCATGAAAATCATAGTGGTCTTTTATAGTTGTAAAAGTGCTTGCGTTCCACAGTCACAAGGTTTTTAGGTTTTCCTTCCTCACCATTCAAGAGGGGATGTGTATTGCTGGCTAAGGAGGTTTTCAGCCGAGATAATTCATCACGTGACAAACCATTCCAGTCTGACTAAGCCATATGTGACGGGGTGTTGGGGTAACAGGTGTTGGTGTAAGAAAAGAGTTAAACAAAGACCAGTGCCGGCAGCAGCAGCAGCCTCTCTCTGGACAGCGTGTACCTGAGACAGAACTGGACGAACTAGTTTCTACTTCAACATAGAACGGTACACTCTTCGTGCTCTACTAGCCATGGCTTTGGAGAGAACAATAGAAGATGTCAAGAGGACAGATTTATTGTAGAACTGTGATTAAGCCTGTAAGCTGTAGCCAAAAAAAAGCTCTTAGGAGTATATATATACTGATGCTTCCGAATAAAACCTTAGATTCGCTCGCATCTCTGCTGGTGGGTTGTGGATACTAAAAAGCTAGGAGCAGAGGAATTTTCCAGCTGCTACAGCATCTTGTGAAGTTTTTCTTTCTCATGCAAGCTAGCTGAAACCAGTTTTAGGATTTTGTAAACCAAGACTTTATCCTGCACCTGCAAACTTGTTTTCCATATTGTTTTGGTACACTGGAAAAAATATTTTGAATGGGCATTGTGGAACCTCCACCCATCATTCTAAGGGGTGGTTGGTCAAAGGACCAATGACCTCCTATCACTCTTGAGAACCACGTTATATAAACCGGTTTATAATTAATTAAATCGAGCTATTCTCCTTGGACCTTTGTCGTGATTCTTGCCGTTTCTCGGTACAACAGCGACATCTGGTGGCCCGAGACGTGTACTACAACTACAACCGGACTTTGGAGGTACGTGCACTTCCCCACCCCGGGATTACGGGAACGGAACTCTAAACTAAAAGGATGGGGCATAAAAATTCAAAGGAAAGCACGATCCTTGCTGCTTGGAAAGCTGTTTTATCGGCCACGAATGCCGATACCTCTGATGACGCCCTGTGTAACGTATTACGTTGGGCTGCAGAACACGGCTTCTCAGCAGAGCCTGATACTGCGTTTTGCTTGGATACTTGGAGACAGTTAGGGGATAGATTGCTCCATGAGTTCACATACGGAGATATTGGTGTACAGGATCTACTTCGTGCATGGGGTTTCTTATTTGATGTGTTAAAAGAGTTTTATGCAAAACAAGACGGAAAGGAACAGCCCCGTTCAGGGGGAGATACAATTTCCGAGGGGCTAGAGACATCTGAAAGTGTAGAGTTTCAGGGCAGCGTGGGTACCGAGTCTACAGAACTGTCCCCGACGCCATCGCTGGTGTTGTCCCCGGCACCGCCTGAAATGGAGGTCGCTTGCGCAGCTCCGGTACTGGCGGAACCAGAGACACACGCGGAAGCTGCGCGGGGGTCCTACCTTTCGCCCCAGAACTATGTTCCGCCTAAATATCCATCCCTGCGTGAGTTTGTGATGCCGAAATAACCCTCGCCTGCTGAGCAGTTAGCAAAGATAATAGAAAAACAAAAAGGGACGGAGCAACCCCCACCTTTCCTCTTCCGCGGCGCAGACGGCTGCACAGCCACCTACTTCAGTCGCGGCAGGGGGATCCATAATTCCTACAGCTCCCCCAATGCCGCGGCCGGTGGCGGCGGGAGGCATCCCGGCGATCGTCCCACGGCCAGCCCTGGCGGCGCCGCCCGGCGTGCCCGCGGCGCCTCCGCCGCGGCCGCCTTTAACAACTGGAGCAGCGGCTTGGCCGTCTGGCCATGTCGCTTATGAACTGTATTCCACAAGCGCGGCAGCGGCGCCAGGTTATGAAGAAGGGGCAGTCAATAACTAGCTCATGTAAGCACAAGTTAACTATTGGGAGACAGCAAATGTTAGTTCAGACAGAAGATGTTAATTACAAAGCCTGAGAAGCCGAATTCACCCTAATCTTGTCAAGATAGAGGGGACAAGGATCATCTCAGAGACTGCTGAATCATTCCTCAAAGGACTACACATGCCCAGGGAGAAAGGTGAAAAGTTCACTGGGAGGATGACAACTGGCCTTCATCAGAAAAGACCCCCGAGGAAGAGGAGAGGTCTTCCTCAGCGCGACCACCAGGACACACAGCGCATGCGTGGCCCATATGCTAATGACTTCCGAGAAATAATTTGTATAACCACACCTGTCCCAAGGAATGTGATGAATATTCATAATTTAACCCTTTAATACTGTGGTGTGGAGAGCACCAGGTGTGTGTGTTTGGAGGAGCGATCCCCACACACCGTCGGTTTGGAATTTAACCTTACTGTCCGAAGAGGGGCAGATTTTAGAGGAGAAAAGATTTTAGTTACTGAATTGAGAACACCCAGGCTCCAACACTTTTCTAATATAACCCCAGCTAATTTCCCTTTTGAAATCCCGTGTTTAGTGTATGAAAACAGTTGTGAAGCTTGTATTTGTGTGCATGTATCAATTGTGAGAGAAAGTGGTATTGTACTTCTACTAGATGGAGTGGGTGGTGTCCAAGCTGCCAGAGGAGAGAGCTTGGTATCAGACTAGAAAGAGCAAGAATAAAAAAAAAAAACTTGGCAGAAAATGAAAGTGCAGATAATGTTAGAGTAAGGGGACAGTGGCAGAGAATAGTGAGAAATTTGAAAGGAACTGGTTAGAAAAGTAAGAGATGAGGAAAAGGCGAAAGCAATGGCAAAGGTGATGGCAGAAGTTGTAAGAAATGTGGACATTGTGATTAATAGGTTTGGGTGTTTAGTTCCCTTTTCTGCTTGGTGTTTTGTGCGGAGCTGTAAAGCTCCTGTTATGTAGTGCTTGTGCAGAGCTGAAAGGCTCCTGTTTGGAGGGGACCCGTGCCCCTGTGCCTTTTGTGTTTTGTTGTGAAAAGCCAAAATTGGCAGGTTTCAGTTCTGAGGAGAGCTCCTATCTTGTGGGGAGCCTCGCCACCAGTCTGTGGTTTATTGTGGAGAACTAGAATTGGCAGATTCTAATCCTGCAGCCAATTCTGCAGCCGCAGACTTGTGGGGATGGTGTTGTCCCTGTGCAGGCCCAGGTATTTGTCATGCAGCCTCATCTGCCGGGGCTGTAGAGAAACCTACGGGGAAAATGTTTTGCTGTCCTTCCTTGGTTAATTTTTTAGTCACCTCTCTACTCCTGGGGTGGACTTAGTAAAAAAAAAAAAAAAAAGAGATAAAGAACAATTGGTTACTAAAAGATAATTGATTGTTAAAAAAAAAAAAAGGAGAGAGAAGGGGGTTTTAGGCAGTAGCATTGCTTGCTGCCGAACTTGATCTTGTCCAAAAGGAAAATCACTAGAACAAAAGGAGCAAACTGATAAGGCAAACTGCTCCAGGGCGAAAAGCAGAAGCCTACTAAAACCCTGAGGAAAAAAAATCCAAATGCCTGATTCACAGACTGCAACTCTTGCAAAACTTTTAAAAGCAGTCTCACTGAAGAATCAATTGGAAGAAACCCCACTGAAAACCTGTGGGAGACAATAAAAGTGGTGCAACAAGCACTTCATACAATAAAAACTGAAATTCCACTTGAAAACTCTTGTTTCACTCAGACATACTTTTCATTTTTTTGGGGGGGGAGGAAAGTTTGTTTCTTTTCTCTTTTCTAGGAATGTCAAATGTCCCAACATCAAAGAAAGAAGTTTGAGAGCAAGGAAACTGCAAGCAGCAAAATCACACCTAAATGTGATAACCATTGCTTCACTGTCACTTTATGTTAGCCCCAAAAAGTTTTACTTCTTTTTTTAATAATCGGTCTAGTGGGCCAAATTTTCACTTTTCTTTTATAGGAATCTACCAACACATGAGATGGAGCTGTGTGAAAACCAATGAAATTTAAAGTGTCACCATAATTGCTCGCATTGTCAGTTGGTTAATGTTTGTAATTTGTTTGTGTTTTCATTGCAAGTGACTTAGTGAAAGATCAAATAGTAGTTAAAGCATTCTACATATTCTTGAGTTTAATTTTTGTCTAACTTGTTTGGTCTTTTTACTGAAAAATGGTGTGGTTAAGGTCTTATAGATGTATAATTTGTCTCAACCAATATTATCCTGAGAGTTGGTATAAGAATTTATACATATTTGAAATCCTACAAATATGAACTAACCTTCCCGGTTCTGCCTCAGAAGGCTTCAAAATTATTATAATCTGGCTAAATTTTTTTTTATTTTCTAATTAGTGAATTAAAAAATCTTGACAAAACACAAGCAAATGCTACATGAGAAATGATTGAATCCCCCTTCCTAAACCAAGAGGGATACAGAAAAGCCTTCTACCAGCTCTCAAACTAAAGTGCTGTTCAATCTCATGCCATATGTCTTAAGAGGATGTTTTAACTTTTCCTCACCCCTCCTATTTATAGCACATTCTGCAATCTCAGTTGTAGGTGCAGAATGAGATGAAGGCAATTTATTCACCAAAAAAAACCCAAAAAAACCCCCTAAGATTGAAAGAGAATTCATTTCGTTTTTAATCCCACCAAAAATAAAGCCACAGTTTGTAGTTTGTGTCAAGATTAAATGACAAGAGTGCTATAATCTCTCCTAGAAACCAGAGCATAGCCCTAATGTAAAGATATGTTTGCATGAGAACATTTTGTATGAAAATGTTTTGTATGTTAGTTTTGTATCATAAAAACTAATCCTTCATAATGTATAGAATTATACAACAGAGTAAGAATATTATTATAACAAAAACTGTATAAAGAAGCTACAACCAAAGAAGCCTCCTGAAGATACCTGACTAGGACTTTAAAGTGTAAGTTAAACCACTAAGATTAAATAAAGAGAAGAGAAATACCCATAGATAGTAAAATAACAAATCAAGTGATCCCATTAGTAGGAAATGTTGAAATTCCAGAGAGATCCAAACGGGCTCCCCCAGTGATTATTGAACTATTGGAAGGGGCACAACCAGTGTCAATTAAACAATATACACTAAGGCATGAAACATGAGTAAGAATAGAACCAATAATTACTAAATTTATTAATCAGAGGTTGTTGAGAGAGTGTAGATCTTCCTGCAATACCCCAATTCTACCAGTACAAAAGCCAAATGAAAGTTATTGATTAGTTCAGGACCTGGGGACACTTTATTCACAAAATTACCAAGTGACTGTGTGTGGTTTTCAGTTTTAGATTTAAAAGATGCTCTCTTTTGTCTGCCATTAGCTGAAAGCAGTCAGGAAATTTTTGCCTTTGAATGGGAAAACCCCAAAACAGGGAGAAAAAGCCAACTTACATAGACTGTATTGCCACAAGGATTCAAGACCCATGATATTTGGAAATCAATTAGCCAAGGAACTGGAAGCCTGGACACCGCCACTTAGAGAAGGTACATTTCTGCAGTACGCTGATGATCTACTGATAGCAACAAGGACCCATGAAGACTGCAAGAACTGGACTGTAAGTCTTTTAAATTTTCTGAGACTAAGTGGATATAGAGTCTCCCCTGAAAAGGCTCAGCTAGTCCTCCAGAAAGTTACATATCTGGGGTATGAACTGGCAGGAGGGGAGAGAGCCTTGGGAGACAACAGGAAAGAGGCAATTTGTCAAATACCCTGGCCAACTACAACCAAAGAACTGAGAACTTTTCTGAGAATGACAGGATGGTGTAGATTATGGATCTACAACTATGGACTCATTGTGAAACCTTTATACCAACTCCTAAAAGAGACTGGGGGAACTCACCTATGCTGGACACCAGAGACTAATAATGCATTTGTAACTCTGAAACATGAGTTGATGCAAGCTCCAGCATTGGGCATACCAGATGTCACTAAACCTTTTCTGTTGTTCTCACATGAGAGACAAGGACTGGCGCTGGGACTTTTGGCACAGAAGCTGGGACCATACAAAAGGCCAGTAGCTTATTTCTCCAAGCAGCTGGATGTGGTCAGCCAAGGATGGCCCGCCTGCCTGCGTGCAGTGGCAGATGCGGTCCTGAACATAGAAGAAGCTCGCAAGTTCACACTGGGCCAGCAGATAACTGTTTTTGTCTCTCACACAGTGTCAGCAGTGCTCACACAGAAAGGAAATCACTGGTTAACCCCATCTCGCTTTCTCAAATACCAGGCTGTCCTAGCAGAATCGGAGGATGTGAGTATCCAAGTAACTAACGTTTTAAACCCGGCAGCTTACCTCCAGGGCAAGGCTGCTGAGGAGCCTGTACAGCATGACTGCATTGAAACCATGGAGGCAGTTTACTCTGGCCGTCTGGACCTAAAGGACTCTCCGCTAGAAAATGCAGACAACTGGTTCACTGATGGGAGCAGTTATATCAAGAATGGTAAGCGGCTCGCTGGGTATGCAGTTACAACCACAGACGCTGTCATTGAGGCAAAACCGTTACCTGTGGGGACATCAGTTCAAAAGGCTGAAATAATAGCCCTAACTCGAGCCTTGGCGTTGGCCAAAGGAAAACCTATCAATATTTGGACTCATTCAAGGTATGCTTTTGGGGTGGTACACGCTCACGGGGCTATCTATCTGGAAAGAAAGAGGTTTATTAACCTCACAGAAGAAAGAAATCAAGCATGCTACTGAAATCATGCAGTTACTGGAAGCAGTGGTAAAACCTTCAAAAGTGGCTATAATGCATTGTAAGGGACACTCCCAGGGTAACACTATCCCTGAACTGGGAAATGCTATGGCAGACAAAACAGCAAAGGCAGTGGTTGGCAAGGATCAAATTCAAGCCCTTGCTCTAATCCCTTCTAACATCCTTATGGGTGAAAAAACCCCACCATATGACACTGATGATTTAAATTGGGTACAAGAAGGGAAGGAACAAATAGGATCTGATGAGTGGGCTAAAATAAAAGATCTCATTGTAATACCCAGAAAACTGCTAAAATTATTTATCCAAAGCGAACATTGCATCAAATCACCTTAGATGACACTTCTTGGGGGTTTAAAGAGGTATGAGACAAACTTACATCATGGTTACCCAACTTATCCTGGATTAAACAATTGTTTGGAATAGCTATTTGTGTTATTGCATTCTTACTTACTGTTTGTATTAGTAGCTACTGTTGTATGATGTTATGTACTTAGAATCGTGATGCTTATGCTCAATGGCACAAGCATAAACTTAGAAATAAAATAGAGAAGGGTTCTTATTTTAAAGGCATGCAAGATTTGTAAAGAATTACAAATAACCAAAGAAAAGGGGGGATTGAAGAAGGGGCAGTCAATAACTAACTCATGTAAGCACAAGTTAACTATTGGGAGACAGCAAATGTTAGTTCAGACAGAAGATGTTAATTACAAAGCCTAAGAAGCCGAATTCACCCTAATCTTGTCAAGATAGAGGGGACAAGGATCATCTCAGAGACTGCTGAATCATTCCTCAAAGGACTACGCATGCCCAGGGAGAAAGGTGAAAAGTTCACTGGGAGGATGACTACTGGCCTTCATCAGAAAGACCCCCGAGGAAGAGGAGAGGCTTTCCACAGTGCGACCACCAGGACACACAGCGCATGCGTGGCCCGTATGCTAATGATTTCTGAGAAATAATTTGTATAACCACACCTGTCCCAAGGAATGTGATGAATATTCATAATTTAACCCTTTAATACTGTGGTGTGGAGAGCACCAGGTGTGTGTGTTTGGAGGAGCGATCCCCACACACCCGGCGCGCCGAATAAAGCAAACACCCACTTCTCTGACTCTGTCTCTGAAGTGTCTCCTGGCCCGGTTGTGGCGCGATTCAGTTATTCCGTGTATGCGCCATGGATGTCGTATCATTCTGGGCATGCGTCAGCGGCGCCCAGCATCTCTGCGCAAGCGCCATCATCCAGGCATTTCCCTGCACAAGCGCAAACAGGGCAGTCGCCAATGGTGGCTGTTTCCGCGGCTCTCCAAGACATTTCGCGGTGGCTGGCAGTGCTGCCGGAGATGATGCAGCAACTCGCAGCACTGCCGGACGTGTTGCGGCAGGCAGTTGCTGCCCGGCCCGCGCCAGAGTGACCCGAGCTGGCTATGCAAACCGACGCGGCGAACGCGGAAGTGACGAACGCGGAAGTCGCAGCGGCTCTGGCAGCGGCAGAGCCCGTACAGGTACCGCTACAGTCAACAACGTTTCAAGCTGCACAGCCGCGACTAGTCATGTCACTACGCTCCACGCAACCATCTACAGCCCCCGCTGCTACGCCGTCCGCTGGCTCGGCAATTACTAACACGAGTACCACAACACTGTCCTTGGACACTCCCAGACTGTAGGGTAACTGTATGGCCAAGACATGCGAAACAGTTCTGGGAGGCAGTTAAACTGCGTGCTCTAGAGGAAGGAAATTGGGATTTAATAGAAAAAGTGGGTATGCCTGGAAAAACAGAGGGGCCTGTACAGTTACCTCAGGAGGAACCTATGCAGGTTGCTACAGTACCTCAGGAAGGTGCAACAGTAGTTCAAGATGATAGTGCACCTTCAGAGGGGATTATTCACGCATTTCCCGTAGAGAAAGCTCTTCCCAATTCAGGTCAGCCTGACAAACATGCGATTATTTCCTGGAAAGTAGTCCAGGATCTCCAATCAAAAGTAGCACAATACGGGCTTGGTTCTCCTGAAGTCCTGCAGGTTCTTAGAGTGTTGAATACTGAGCTGCTTTCTCCGTTTCTATTGGGGTTTTAGGAGCTCTCCTGGTTTGTTTATTTATATTTTTGGATTTTTTTTTCTGTTAAAGGAACTTCCCCCATACATGTTGCTAGGGGAACAAATGGCTGGGTATTTAAGAAAAACAAAAGAGCTGGCTCCTTATTTTGTTTCACCTGGGTGTGTGGGCAGTCGGTCTCTGGCATTCGGACAGAGAGGGAGGCTGCTTTCTTTGGCTGCTTTTCCTTCTGCTGGAAAGCCCCGGGATCCCAAAGCCTGCCTTCCCCACCCCGCTGGAAGCCGGGCTGTGACCACCCTGCCCCGCCGTTGTTTTGAGCCTTCGCTATGTTGTAGCCGTGCTCACCCTGCCTGCCCAGACCTCCGGGGGGTTCCCCGTTTGGATACATCCTGTCTGCCACCCGGGATTTGTGCTCGTCCCTGCCGTTCCATCCTGCTGTTCCAGCCTGCTGTTCCTGAGGGTCCGGCTGGACAGCAGGATCAGCTGCCCAGGGGTTTGTGAAGCTTTTTTTGTTCCATCCCTCCCAGGGATCCCAGGGCACCAGTGGCACGTGCTCCCCGAGCTCACTCCAGAGAGCCCCCTGCAGCCGCGGGGGAACCATCGCACCTGCCCTGCTCACCGGGAGCCGCCAGCGCCCCTGCCGGCTGCGCGCGGAACTGCACCCAAGGGGAAAGGGCCTGACAGCCGAGAAGGCTGGGACTGGGTTTGTGATTGTTTGCTGTTACTGCCATAGTTATTGTTGTTTGTTTGACTGGTTATACACATATAGATATATAATAGTAAAGAACTGTTATTCCTATTTCCCATATCTTTGCCTAAAAGCACCTTGATTTAAAAATTATAATAATTTGGAGGGAAGGGGAGTTGCATCTGCCATTCCAAGGGGGGGGTCCTGCCTTCCTTACCAGACGACTGTCTTTCAAACCAAGACAGATCTTGGCGCCCAACCGTGGGGCCTGAGGGCATTAAGAGATAGAGGTGAAAAAGGAATAACAGTTCCTGGATAACTTAATTTTGTGTGCTGGATATAGGAAACTTGCTAGGCAGCACTATGTGGTCTGGTTTACCCTGGTTCGGGTGGCATGTGGCCGTGGCTATATTCTTCCCTTTTGCAACTCCTTACCTAAACATGGGTCCTCTGACTAAGGCTACCATTGCTGTTATCCAGTTTGCGCTATGGGTCGAGAAGGTGAGGAATTAATGGGCTTTTAACTTCCTCCGGAATGTGGGCACGTGGATAAATGGCTATCACACACTAAGTGCATGTTTTTGGGGTTATGTTAACAATGGTACCTTCTGTGAGGAAATGACACCAGGGGAAGTTTTCTCCCAACCCCTCAACCAGTTCTTTGGGCCCACCCCACCAATTTTCGAAGGGTTTAGATTCCCTCTGAGTACTACCCAACTGGTGCTGGTAGGCCTACTCTATTTAGCACTCAGGGATAAGTTGAGATTGGCTTGGATAACTACCCAGACACCAGCCCCAGAGACTAGAGATCCTACCCCAGAGCCTGATCCTGCCCCAGAACCTGACACAGCCGCAGACACTAGAGATCCTGCCCCATAGCCTGACCCTGCCCCACAGCCTGATACTGTCCAACAGCCCACCTCAGAAATGAACTACCCGAACTGCGTGGGGGTACTGATGAAGGGGATGCAGGAGATGCGCCAGGAGATATGCCAAGTGCTAAGGGAATACACCTCCTCAGCTAGTGAAAAACCCTCTCCCTGCCCCAAAGAGGGTGAGTCCAATGGTGCAGCAGTGGAACCCACGGATGTTACAACCGTCCAGGTTTCAGCTGAACCACAACGACAATCACAGCCAGCAGCAGTCGCCCCTGTGCAAAGGAGGAAGTATAAGACCAAATCAGTACGACCAGTTAATGATGATGGGGAACTGGGCCCTCACAACCCGCAGGAGAGCCAGAGCCGGAAATCGTCACTGAGTCCCTGTCGTACAACAGTCTCCGTGGTATGCGAAAAGACATTGTGCAAAGGGGGCGTGAGTCTTATACAACCTGGCTGCTTCGGGTTTGGGACCTTATGGGCACAGGTGTGCAACTGGATAGTGGTGAGGCAAGGTATCTGGGATCATTGACCCAGGACCCAGGTGTGGACCAGATATTTGTGAGGGAGCCAGGGCCTCTTTCTCTCTGGGAGCGGCTCTTAATGAGTGTGAGAGAAAGGTTCATTCACAAAGAAAGAATGCAGGAGTACCATCATAGAATGCAGTGGAAGACACTCCAGGAAGGAATCCAGCAGCTAAGAGAGGTGGCAGTATTAGAGGTACTCTTTGGGAGGGATGGACACCATGATAATGACCCCGATAAGGTCAGGTGCACAGGACAGATGATGTGGAACCTGGCAAAGCTAGGGCCATCACAATACACCACCTTCATTGCAACGATTGATGCTGACAATAACCGAGAAACAGTGGGCTCTGTCGCCAACAGGCTCAGGAATTATGACAGCATGGTCAATGGTCCGCTGAAAGCTCATGTCTCTGCTGTGGTCCAGGACCTCAAAGAGGAGATGAAGGAGATGAGGGAGGAGATGAGGAAGGTCAGTGTGGCACCAGTGCGAGTCACAGGCCCCCAAGTCAGAGCCCGTCGTCCCCCTGCTAGAGAGAGAGGGTACACCCCACGAGCTGAGCTGTGGTCTTTTCCTGTGTGAGCATGGGGAAGACATAAGAAGGTGGGATGGGAAACCCACCTCTGTCCTGGCAGCGCAGGTGCGTGAACTCAAGGAGGGAGGCACTAACCGAGGGGGTTCCACTAAGGTGAAAGTAGCCTCAGCCTCCCGTGACCGAGCTGCCAGGTATTACAGAAGGGAGGATGATATGTCGGATCCCCTTGAAGGGACCTCTAGTATGTACGCCCACGGAGACAATGATAACCAGGGCTAGAGAGGCCCTGCCTCTAGCCAGGAAGAGGCACGGGAGAACTGGGTTTTCTGGACGGTGTGGATTCGATGGCCTGGTACATCAGAGCCACAAAGATATGATGCATTGGTTGATACTGGGGCACAGTGTACTTTAATGCCATCAGGACATGTGGGGGCAGAACCTGTATCCATCGCTGGGGTGACCGGGGGATCACAGCAGTTGACCCTTTTG
Organism: Corvus hawaiiensis; assembly: GCF_020740725.1. Taxonomy (NCBI): domain Eukaryota; kingdom Metazoa; phylum Chordata; class Aves; order Passeriformes; family Corvidae; genus Corvus; species Corvus hawaiiensis. The sequence continues at coordinate 592,612 of NC_063254.1, forward strand.
GAAGCTGAGGTGAGCCTGACTGGGAAGGAGTGGCAAAAGCATCCGATTGTGACCGGCCCAGAGGCCCCGTGTATTCTGGGCATAGACTTCCTCCGGAATGGCTATTACAAAGACCCAAAAGGACTCAGGTGGGCATTTGGGATTCCTGCTGTGGAAGCAGAGGGCATTAGGCAATTGAACACTTTGCCTGGACTATCAGAGAACCCATCTGCACTAGGCCTTCTGAAGGTGGAAGAACAAAGAGTACCAATTGCTGCCTCGACAGTGCATCGCTGACAATACCGGACAACTTGAGATGCTGTGATTCCCATCCACAAGACGATCTGTGAGCTGGAGAGCCAAGGGGTGGTCAGCAAGACCCACTCACCCTTCAACAGCCCCATCTGGCCTGTGCACAAATCTGAAGGAGAATGGAGATTGACTGTGGACTATCGTGCCTTGAATGAAGTGACTCCACCATTGAGTGCTGCTGTGCCGGACATGTTGGAGCTCCAGAATGAGCTGGAGTCCAAAGCAGCGAAGTGGTATGCCACTATTGACATTGCTAATGCATTTTTCTCCATTCCTCTGGCAGCAGAGTGCAGGCCTCAGTTTGCCTTCACCTGGAGGGGTGTGCAGTACACCTGGAACCGACTGCCCCAGGGGTGGAAGCACAGTCCCACCATCTGCCATGGACTGATCCAGGCTGCACTGGAAAAGGGTGAGGCTCCAGAACATCTGCAGTACATTGATGACATCATTGTGTGGGGGAACACCGCAACGGAAATATTTGAGAAATGATAGAAGATCATCCAAATTCTCCTGGAAGCTGGTTTCGCCATCAAGAATAGCAAAGTCAAGGGACCTGCCCGAGAGATCCAGTTCCTGGGAGTAAAGTGGCAAGATGGACAGCATCAGATTCCCACGGAGATCATCAATAAGATCACAGCAATGTCTCCGCCGACCAACAAGAAGGAAACACAAGCTTTCCTAGGTGCCATAGGTTTCTGGAGAATGCACATTCCTGAGTGCAGCCAGATCGTGAGCCCTCTCTACCTGGTTACCTGCAAGAAGGACGATTTCCACTGGGGCCCTAAACAGCAATAAGCCTTTGCCCAGATCAGGCAGGAAATCGTTCACGCCGCAGCCCTTGGCCCAGTCAGGACAGGACCAGAGGTGAAGAACGTGCTCTATTCTGCAGCCGGGAACAATGGTCTGTCCTGGAGCCTCTGGCAGAAGGTGCCTGGTGAGACTCGGGGCCGAGCACTGGGATTCTGGAGCCGAAGCTACAGAGGATCTGAAGCCAACTACACTCCCACAGAGAAGGAAATCTTGGCAGCTTATGAAGGAGTCCAAGCTGCCTCAGAAGTAATCGGCACAGAGGCACAGTTGCTTCTGGCACCCCGACTACCGGTGCTGGGGTGGATGTTCAAAGGAAAGGTTCCCTCCACGCATCACGCCACCAACGCTACTTGGAGCAAATGGATCGCCCTCATCACGCAGCACGCCCGAATTGGAAACCCAAGTCGCCCTGGGATCTTGGAAATAATTACAAACTGTACGGAAGGTGAGACTTTTGGGTTATCTTCTGAAGAAGAAGAGGAGCAGGTGACATGTGCCGAGGAAGCCCCACCATATAACGAGCTACTGGAGAGTGAAAGACAATACGCCCTCTTCACTGATGGTTCCTGCTGAATTGTAGGCGCTAGCTGGAGATGGAAAGCAGCTGTATGGAGCCCCACACGACAAGTTGCACAGGCTACTGAAGGAGAGGGTGGATCAAGCCAACTCGCTGGACTCAAAGCCGTCCAGTTAGCTCTGGACATAGCTGAAAGAGAGAAGTGGCCAAAGCTCTACCTCTACACTGATTCATGGATGGTAGCCAATGCTCTGTGGGGTTGGCTGGAAAGGTGGAAGAAGGCCAACTGGCAGCGCAGAGGAAAACCAATCTGGGCTGCTGAGGAGTGGAAAGACATTGCCACTCGGGTAGAGAAGCTATCCGTGAAGGTCCGTCATGTAGATGCTCACATCCCCAAGAGCCGGGCTAATGAAGAACATCGTAACAACAAACAGGTAGATCAGGCTGCGAAAATAGAGGTGTCCCAGATAGACTTGGATTGGCAACATAAAGCGGAGTTGTTCCTAGCTCGATGGGCCCACGATGCCTCAGGCCATCAGGGCAGAGATGCCACCTGTAAGGGAGCACGAGACCGAGGGGTGGATCTAACCATGGACAGTATCTCCCAGGTGATCCATGATTGTGAGATATGCACTGCAATCAAGCAGGCCAAGCGTGTGAAGCCCCTGTGGTATGGTGGGCGATGGTCCAAATACAAGTATGGGGAGGCCTGGCAGATTGATTACATCACACTGCCTCAAACCCGCCAAGGCAAACGCTATGTGCTCACAATGGTAGAAGCCACCACAGGATGGCTGGAGACCTATCCTGTGCCTCACGCTACTGCCTGGAACAGCATCCTGGGCCTTGAAAAGCAACTCCTTTGGAGGCATGGTACCCCTGAGAGTATTGAGTCTGACAATGGGACTCATTTCAAGAACCGCCTTATCAACACCTGGGCTAGAGAACATGACATTGAGTGGGTGTACCACATCCCTTACCATGCACCGGCTGGGAAGGTTGAGCGGTGTAATGGACTGCTTAAAACCACCCTGAAGGCACTGGATGGGGGGACTTTCAAAAGCTTGGAGGTGCATTTAGCAAGAGCCACCTGGTTAGTTAACACTCGAGGTTCCACCAGCCGAGCAGGCCCTGCCCAATCTGAACCCCTACAAGCAACAGACGGGGATAAGGTTCCAGTGGTGCACATGAGAGATATGCTTGGAAAAACTGTTTGGGTTAATTCTGGCTCGAGCAAAGACAGACACATCTGTGGGGATGTCTTCGCTCAGGGACCAGGTTGCACCTGGTGGGTGATGCAAAAGGATGGAGAGACTCGATGCATACCTCAAGGGGACCTTGTTTTAGGGTGAACTACCCATGGCTCTGTACTTGTATCCGTATCAACATGTATATATGTATATAATTCGGGTGATGCATGTATTTATATGGTTAAAAGGGTTAAATTTCATGTAACATGTTAGTATGGGAAAAATTTGGGGTGGATAATGTTGGGTTTTTAGGAGCTCTCCTGGTTTGGTTGGGTTTTTTTGTTTGTTTTTTTTTTTTTTTCTGTTAAAGGAATTTTCCCCCATACATGTTGCTAGGGGAACAAATGGCTGGGTACTTCAGAAAAACAAAAGAGCTGGCTCCTTTTTTTGTTTCACCTGGGTGTGTCGGCAGTCGGTCTCTGCGTTCAGACAGAGAGGGAGGCTGCCTTCTTCGGCTGCTTTTCCTTCTGCTGGAGAAGCCCCGGGATCCCAAAGCCTGCCTTCCCCACCCCGCTGGAAGCCGGGCTGTGGCCGCCCTGCCCCGCCGTTGTTTTGAGCCTTCGCTACGTTGTGGCCGTGCTCACCCTGCCTGCCCAGACCTCCGGGGGTTCCCTGTTTGGATACATCCCGTCTGCCACCTGGGATTTGTGCTTGTCCCTGCCACTCCAGCCTGCTGTTCCAGCCTGCTGTTCCCGAGGGTCCGGCCGGACACCGGGATCGGCTGCCCAGGGGTTTGTGAAGCTTTTTTTGTTCCATCCCTCCCCGGGATCCCAGGGCACCAGTGCCGCGTGCTCCCCGAGCTCGCTCCAGAGCGCCCCCTGCAGCCGCGGGGGAACCATCGCACCTGCCCTGCTCACCGGGAGCCGCCAGCACCCCTGCCGGCTGCAAGCGGAACTGCACCCGAGGGGAAAGGGCCTGACAGCCGAGAAGGCTGGGACTGGGTTTGTGATTGTTTGCTGTTACTGCCATAGTTATTGTTGTTTGTTTGACTGGTTATACGCATATAGATATATAATAGTAAAGAACTGTTATTCCTATTTCCCACATCTTTGCCTAAAAGCCCCTTGATTTCAAAATTATAATAATTTGGAGGGAAGGGGGGTCGCATCTGCCATTCCAATGGGGGCTCCTGCCTTCCTTACCAGACACCTGTCTTTCAAACCAAGACAGTTTGATATTAGGTATTTAGCTCAGGTGTTATTTCAACCTGTGCAATATACAGGTTTTGAAAACCACTGGAGAAGGCTGACTGGCAAGGCTGCAGCTCAGAATATGCTGTTGCCTCCAAATCATCCCAGAGTGGGGGTTGGAGTGGAAGCTCTTATGGGACTTGGTGTCTTTTCCAATCCCCAGCTCCAAGCTAATTGGGATCTTCTGGTCCTTGAACAGGCTCAAAATGTTGGCATAGAGCTTTATTAAAAGCCATAGACATGGCTGCTCCTAAAACACGATATGTGAAAATTTCTCAGGGGCAGAAAGAGCATTTCTTATCTTTTGTGGAAAAGATTGCTGCAGCCCTTGAGAAGCAGGTCAAAGGTGAGACCTTGAGGCAGATGTTGTGCAGACAACTAGCAAGAGATAATGCCAATGATGAGTGCAGAAGGATCATTGATGCTTTGCCGGGAGAACCCACACTAACAGACATGGTTGAAGCCTGCTCTAAGGTGGGATCTGGAGATCATAAGTCTGCTCTGGCTGCAGTTCTGCAGCCTATTCAGTTAAATTGTGATCGTGGGACAAAAACGCAATCTAAGGTTGAGAGCAATCAGAAACAGATTAGAAAAAAGCAGAGAAAGAAGGAGAACAAGGAAGTGGCTCAATGGAAGAGATGTGGTAGGCCAGGTCATTGTGCAGAATACTGTGAATCCATGTACCATGCCAATGGTCGACTTTTGACACGCTCGGGAAACTTGAACAGGAGCGCAAAGGGGAACTGCGCTCAGGCACAAATGTTTCCCCAGGGCACAGCACGGACACAGGCCTACTCAGCCAGCTTAGAGGCAGCACCCAGGGATCAGCCAGGGTGGATGTGCACACCGCAGCAACAGTCATCTTAGACTCCTGTTGTGTTTATAAGGTTCCCTTGGATGCATATGGACCCCTAGGTCAAGGCTTTAGCGCATTGCTTGTGGGCAGATCTAGTGTCACCATTCAAGGGATCTTTGTACACCCAGGAGTTATTGATGCTGATTTTACAGGCCAAATTTGTGCTATGGTTTCCACACCCACCCCCCCGTCACTATTCCTGAAAAGACATGCATCGCTCAACTTCTGCCTTTTAAGTCGTGTGTTTCCAGGGCAGAACAACGCAGTCGTGGAGATGGTGGCTTTGGATCTATGGGACTTCCGCAGATCTTCTGGACTGCAGACATCTCTAGCCAAAAGCCACAGATGACATGTACCCTAATCCTGCCAAATGCCCAGCCACCCAAGATTCAGCTCCGAGGTTTGATTGACACAGGCGCTGATGTAACAATTATCTCCTCCTCTGTGTGGCCTCCCACGTGGCCTCTGGCCCCTGCGGGGTCAGCCATTGCAGGGTTGGGAGGAACCACACAGAGCTATTTAAGCAAACAACCTCTAGTGGCAAAAAACCCAGAGGGACAAACAGCTACAGTTCGGCCCTATGTCACTGCAGCTCCGCTTAACCTCTGGGGGCGGGATGTGTTGGCTGCCTGGGGGGTACGGATTGGGGCAAATTTTTGATGGGGGCCACTGTGCTGAAGGGCGCAGAGTATCCCACCCTGCCTTTGCGGTGGCTAGTGAACAGACCCATCTGGATACCACAGTGGCCCCTACCAAAAGAGAAATTAGTCGCCCTTTGCCAGTTAGTCCAGGAACAATTACAACAGGGACATCTTGAGCCTTCTACTAGTCCCTGGAACACTCATATTTTTGTAATTAAGAAAAAGTCAGGGAAATGGAGATTGTTACAGGATCTCCGAAAAATCAATGCAGTGATGGAAAGTATGGGGGCATTGCAGCCTGGTATGCCCTCACCCACCATGATCCCAACAGGGTGGGAAATCCTGATCATTGATTTGAAGGATTGTTTTTCACTATTCCTTTGCATCCTAATGACAAACCAAAATTTGCTTTTACTGTGCCTGCAGTTAACAATGCTGAACCTGCGCAGAGATACCAATGGAAGGTTCTACCTCAGGGCATGAAGAACAGCCCGACTATCTGCCAATGGTATGTCGCTCAGGCTTTGTCCGGAGTCTGTGAGCAGTTTCCTGAGGCACACTGCTACCATTACATGGATGATATCCTGGTGGCAGCATCCACTTGGGATGAGCTGCTGAGGTACAGCCTCATTCTTATGGATTGCAAGTGGCTCCAGAGAAAGTTCAACAGCATCCTCCTTGGAAGTATTTAGGAGTCAAAATTCTGGATCAGACCATACAACACCAAGAGGTGCAATTCTCGGATTCTATTAAGACCTTGAATGATGCTCAGAAATTGCTAGGTATCATCAATTGGTTACATCCTTATCTAGGGCTAACCACAGCCCAATTTTCCCCACTTTTTAATATTTTTAAAGGAGACCCTGAGTTGAATTCACCTCGGAAATTGACTCCGGAAGCACGACAAGCGCTGGAGGAGGTGCAGCAGGCTGTTTCTGCTCATCAGGTTTATCGAGTGGATCCCTCCATTGATATCACTGTTTTCATTACCATTCCAGATCTTCATCCTACAGGTATCATTGGCCAATGGAATAAACAATGGCCTGATCCTTTGCATATTCTGGAATGGGTCTTTTTGCCACATCAGCCAAAAAAGACAGCATCCACATTGTTTGAATTGATCACTTGTCTGATAATCAAATGCCTCCAACGGTGTTTGCAATTAATCGCAGTGGATCCTGCAACAATTGTTCTTCCAGTACAGCAGAAACACTTTGAGTGGAGCCTGGTTAACAGTGCTCCTTTGCAAAGTGTGTTGCAAAACTTTTCGGGACAGATTGCTTATCATCTGCCCAGCCACAAATTACTGCAAGTGGCAAAATCGACAAGCTTTACCTTGCGGCCAAAAAATAGTTGGGTGCCAGTGCAAGGACCCACCGTCTTCACCGATGAGTCCAGAAAAACGGGGAAAGCTATTGTTACCTGGAAGGAGGAATCTGAGTGTCAGGGGCTGGAAGGCCACAAGTCAGGCTCAGCTCAGCTGGTTGAACTAAGGGCCGTTGCAATGGCTTTTCAGCGGTTTTCTCAGGTACCTTTGAATTTGGTCACTGATTCTGCCTACATAGCAGACATAACTCAATGCTTAGATTGTTCACTTCTGAAGGAAGTCAATAATGCAGCTCTGTTTTCATTATTGAAAACTTTGTGGTGTGCAATTCAAGCTCGAGTGCATCCATATTACATTTTGCATATTCGAAGGCACACCAGTTTGCCAGGTTTCATAACAGAAGGCAATGCTAGGGCTGACAGGCTAGCTAACCCTGCGTGGGTAGGGCCTCAGCCTGACAAAATTGCACAAGCCAAGGTATCGCACAATTTTTTCCATCAAAGTGCTCATACCCTGCAGAAGCAGTTCCACCTAATGCCAACTGAGGCTCGGGACATTGTCAGCGCTTGTGCTGACTGTCACAGACTCCCTGCACCTCTGCCATCAGGGGTAAACACCAGAGGCCTAAAAGCCTTGCAGCTTTGGCAAACAGATGTAACACACATTCCTGAATTTGGCAGATTTAAGTATGTGCACGTGTCTATTGACACGTTCTCCTCAGCTATGTGGGCGTCTGCTCATACTGGAGAGAAAGGTCGCGATGTCATTGCCCATTGGAAATTGGCTTTCTTGATTTTGGGTGTGCCTTATTCTGTGAAAACCGATAATGGCCCTGCCTGTGTCTCTCAGACGTGGCAGTTTTTGCACTTATGGAGTGTAGATCATGCCTTGGGTATTCCGCATTCTGCTACTGGCCAAGCCATTGTTGAACATGCTCATGGCACTTTGAAGTGTGTTTTAGAAAAACAAAAAGGGGGAATGCATGGAGATACCCCACAGAGTTGATTAGAAAAAGCGTTGTACACAATTAATCCTCTTACAGTGCCACCAAATTCAAATAATCCTGTTATTTTGAACCATTTTCTCTCATTGCAGTCTGCAGGCAAGACACACCTGTCTTGAGCCAAAGTCTGGGTATGGGACCTCCTCACTAAGAAGTGGGAAGGCCCTCATGAGCTCATTGCTTGGGGTCATGGGTATGCTTGTATTCCCACAGATACTGGGGTACGATGGCTACCTGCAAGATGCATTCGCCCTGACCTGCAGCACCAGAAGCAGAACAGGCAACCTCCAAGGCAACCTCCAGATGATGACCGGAATGCAGATCATCAACTGAATGATCCTTCTGATGATGACCAGGATGTCGACCATCAGTTGGATGGTCCTTCTACTAGCAGAGACTGAACTTTAAGTTTCTTTTGCTATGGAGTCAGAATGTTAGAGCCCTTAAGGCTATCTGTCTAGAGTCAGTAACTGATGTAGAGCCCTTAAGGTTATGTAGAATTAATAGCTGATGTAGAATTGGGTGCATTAGATATATCTCCCTTGGCACTGCTGGAAAATCTCTCTGCCTACTTTAAATTGGTATCTGATTTAGATTCTGTTTGGCCATTACCAAACGGACCCCTGATGCTGTTTGTTCTCCTTGCTGCAAGGGATCCCACAGAGGATTACAAGCGTGACCTTTTTGGTCTTAAACAAAAAGGGGAAATTGTGGATGCTAAAAAGCTAGGGGCAGAGGAATTTTCCAGCTTCTGCACAATTCTGTGAAGTTTTTCCTTTCTCATACAAGCTAGCTGAGAAACGGTTTTAGGTTTTTGTAAACCAAGACTTTATCGCACACCTGCAATTTGTTTTCCAAGTCTTTTTTTGGTATACAGGAAAAAATATTTTGAATGGGTGTTAGAGAACCTCAGCCAATACTTCTAAGGGGTGGCTGGTCAAAGGACCAATGACTTCCTGCCACCCTTACGTACAAAGGTATATAACCTAGCTTGTAATTAATAAAATAATTCCATTTCTCCCTAAACTTGGATCGTGTAGTTTCTCGCTGGTTCTCGGTACAACAGCGACAAAATGTATCCCAAATATTTAACCTTTTTCTCTACCAACTGCACCTTCTTTTCAGATACTCTAAGTCCATTTTTAGCAAGAAAATTAGGCAGCTTCACAGTAGCCTCTTCAACCACCTTTTCCTGTTCCCCTGATAAAAGCAAGTCATCCATATACTGCAATAACCTAACTCCTGAGGGTGGAGTAAACTCTCTTAATATTTTCTGCAAGGCTTGCCCAAACAAAACCGGTGACTGTATATCCCTGCAGGAGGACTGTACAGGTCAGTTGTTGTTTTACCATTTTCCCTTCTCCTTCCTGTTCCCACTCAAAGGCAAAATACTGTTTACTGTCCTCTGTAATGGGACACCCCCAGAAAGCATCCTTCGAATCCAGTTCTGAATAATACTGATGTGAAGAAGTGATTTGATTCAGGATGGTATAGGGATCTGGAACCGTGGGATGCCTTGGTTTGACAATTTCATTTATTATTCTTAAATCCTGCACCATTCTGTAGGTTCTATCTGGTTTCTTAACTGGCAGGATAGGAGTGTTATAGGGAGATATACATGGCTCCAAAAGCCCTGCCTTTAGCAGGGACTCAGTGACAGGCTGTAACCCCTTCTTTCCCTCCCTTGTGCTCACTCTTCTCACTACACACCGTATTCAAGAGCCAGTCTCTGTCCTGACGCAGTGTCCAAATGGCGCTCCTGGCGGGCACAGCTGACAGCACCACAAGGAGCTGGGGCATCCCACAACCTCATAGGGGCCCGGGGGTGGCAGTGTCAGGCACTGCCCGGCGCTGAGCCCCGGCTTCCCCACAGCCCCCACAGGCCTCCAGCCCATGCTCCCGGTCCTGCACCTCCATGCCCAGTCCTGCCATTCCTTGCCTCAACCATATTTCTCTACACTCCTCTTTAACTATTTTTTTCTTTTTTTTTTCCAACATATTAACACTATTTGTCCATCTCCTGTGGTCAAGACCCCTTCTCGACTCCCCTTATTGCCCCCCCAGGCATGGATTGTCGAGACCCCTTCTCGACTTTCTCTGATTCCCCCCCCCCGGGCATCTATGTCCTTAATTACCTCTGGGAGAATGTGTAAACCAACTCCACATTCTTCCAAGGGATTCTTCGGAGATATTTTGGGGTCATCATCCCTTTTGCTGGAGCCCCTTCCCAGCTTTACCTTTGCTACCCTCCATGGGTGCCCCCCCAGGTTTGCTCCCTGAAGATCCCATTGTACTCACTGGTGAGATTTTCAGGGGTCCTTCCCTGTGGACTCTTCACGGACCCCCCTGGTCCCCCACTCATCTGTCGCCTGGACAGTCTTGGGAACCCAATTGATCGCCTGGTGCCGGCCGCCACCAAGGGGAGCTGATCACTGAAACTGGGTGAGGCGCCTTCAGCTCCTCTCGCTGCCCGCCGCCCCCGGATGGTGGAAATATCCCAGACAAGAGCCCCCAAATTGTCAGGAAAATTCATCCACAAACACCAGAGGTTTATGTCCAAAACGGAGACAGAGGAGTCCTGTTACTTTATTTGAATAAAGGATGAGGCCATGGGGCTTTTCCCCTGGGGTCTCTCCCTTTATTCGAATAAAGTTACAGGACTCCTCTGTCTCCGTTTTGGACATAAACCTCTGGTGTTTGTGGATGAATTTTCCTGACAATTGTAATGTCCGAGGCCTGGATTTATGAACTGGTGTATACCTTCTGTGAAGGAAAACTGGCAAATTTAGGTATTGTTAAGATCTCTGGAAGTTATGTAATTGTTGCTCTGGTCATTAGAAAATAGGTTTTACTGGATCACACTACCATTTTTGCTTTTGTTAAAATTAACTTTGTATTTTGAAAAAGAAGAATGTCCCATTCGTGTACGTCAGTACCCTATATCTTTAGAAGGGAGAAAAAGCTTAAAACCAGTAATAGAAGAATTAATAAAGGATGGGACACTGGAACCTTGTAAATCCCCTCATAATACCCCTATTCTCCCAGTAAAGAAATCTGATGGAAATTATAGATTAGTGCAAGATTTAAGAGAAGTAAACAAAAGAACACGGGCCTGCTACCCTATGGTTCCTAATCCCTACACTCTTTTAAGTAAAATTCCACCTCAACATCAGTGGTTTAGTGTAGTGGATCTTAAAGATGCCTTTTGGGCCTGCCCACTGGCAGAGGAAAGCCAAAATATTTTTGCCTTTGAATGGGAAGATCCAAACACAGGGAAAAAGAACCAATTGAGGTGGACTAAACTGCCACAGGGGTATTGTGAGGCCCCAAATTTATTTGGGCAAGCCTTGGGAGAAATATTACAAACCTTCCCCACTCCCCCAGGAATACAAATTATCCAATATGTAGATGATCTTCTAATATCAGGAGAAGATGAAATTAAAGTTAAAGAAGCTACTATAAAGCTTCTAAATTTTCTTGGGGAAAAGGGACTAAGGGCATCAAAAAGGAAATTACAGTTTGTGGAATCAGAAGTAAAATATCTCGGCCACCTGATAAGCAAAGGTAGCCGAAAACTAAGTCCTGAAAGAATTACAGGGATTTTATCCCTCCCTCCTCCCTCTTCAAAAAAGGAGGTTAGGAGACTGCTGGGGCTACTGGGATATTGCAGGCTATGGATCGAGGGATATACACAAGCAGTAAAATTTTTATATGAAAAATTAACAGGGGGAGACAATATACAATGGACCAAAGATGATGATAATAAATTAGAAAAACTGAAGTTGAAACTAGCCTCGGTACCAGCCCTAAGCTTACCCTCACTAGAAAAACCCTTTCATTTATATGTGAATGCAGAAAATAGAGTAGCTCATGGTGTATTAGTCCAGGAATGGGGAGGGGTGAGAAGACCAATAGCTTATTTATCTAAACTATTGGACCCAGTAAGCCGTGGCTGGCCAGTATGCATTCAAGCCATAGCAGCTACTGCTATTTTGGTGGAGGAGAGCCGTAAGCTCACCTTTGGAAGTAAACCGATTGTATACACACCCCATGCGGTCCGAAATGTGCTAAATCAAAAAGCTGAAAAATAGTTAACAGACTCCAGGATACTAAAATATGAAGCAATTCTGATTGACAGTAATGATCTAACTATAGAAACAAGCAAAAGCCTCAATCCGGCCCAATTCCTCTATGGAGAACCAAAAGATGACCTGGCACATGATTGCTTGGAAATTATTCAATACCAAACAAAAGTTCGGGAAGATCTAGAAGAACAAGCCCTCTTAGAAGGGGAAAGAATATATGTGGATGGTTCATCCAGATGCTTGCAAGGAAAAAGAATGTCAGGATATGCCTTAGTCGATGGGATAAATATGCAGACCATCGAAAAAGGAAAACTACCTTCAAATTGGTCGGCGCAATCTTGTGAATTATACGCTCTAAAGAGAGCACTGGAGCATTTAGCACACAAAAAGGGGACCATCTATACTGATTCAAAGTATGCCTTTGGGGTAATACATACCTTTGGAAAGATCTGGGAAGAAAGGGGTTTACTAAATTCAAAGGGGAAGGAACTGGTACATGAAGGCCTGATTTCAGAAGTGTTAGAGGCATTAAAATTGCCTAAAGAAATAGCTGTAGTGCATATCAAAGGACACCAAAAAGGGATGACCCCAGAAATAAGAGGGAATAATCTAGCAGACCAAGAAGCCAAAGATGCAGCAGAAAATGGGACTAAACGAATTATGTTAATCCTGACCCCAGAAAGGGGAGAATTGGAAATCCCCAAATTTAGTAAAGAAGAAGAGAAAGAATTATTTAAGATAGGGGGAGAACAAGATCAATCTGGAAAATAGAAACTCCCTGATGGGAGACAGTTACTTAATAAGCCACTCACTAAGAGAATATTAGAAGATATGCATCAAAAAACTCATTGGGGCACTCAAGCTTTGTGTGATCATTTTCTGAGAAATTATGGGTGTATTGGAATCTTTGGGGTAGCAAAACAAATAACTGGGAACTGTATAACTTGCCAAAGAGTGAATAGGAAAATAATGAGAAAAACAACATTAGGAGGCCACGAGTTAGCTCTGCGACCATTCCAAAGTATCCAAGTAGATTTCACTGAACTTCCTCAAGTACAAAGATGGAAGTTCCTATTAGTAATAGTAGACCATCTAACTCATTGGGTGGAAGCAGTTCCTGCTACCAGAGCTACAGCTAACGTAGTATGCAAAACCCTTCTGGAACAAATTATTCCCAGATATGGAATGGTTAATGAAATAGACTCAAATAGAGGAACACATTTTTCATCCAAAGTCTTACAACAAATAAGCCTTGGGAATAAAATGGGAATTACATACCCCCTGGCACCCACAAAGTTCAGGCCGAGTAGAAAGAATGAACCAGACTTTGAAAAGAACTTTAACAAAATTAATGATTTAAACTCAAATGTCATGGATAAAATGTTTACCTTTGGCTCTGTTGAGAGTCCGAACACAGCCCAGGTCAGATCTGGGAGTATCTCCTTATGAGATGATGTTCGGATTACCCTTCCTTACCACTCAACATGAAACAGCCACTTATGAAGTGGGAGAAGCAAGTGTCAAAAAATATGTCACCACAATTGCCAGAACACTTGAAAATTTGAGGCTGAAAGGAATGATCCCTCAAACCACAACTTTAGAGTTCAAAATTCATAATATCCACCCAGGGGAATGGGTACTGGTAAAAACATGGAAAGAACAATCTTTGACTCCACAATGGGAGGGTCCTTTTCAGGTACTGCTGACGACTGAGGCCGCAATCCGGACCAAGGAACGAGGGTGGATCCATGCCAGCAGAATCAAAGGACCTGTAAAAGAACCTGAAGAGTGGACTGTAATATCCAAACCAGGTGACACCAAATTGATTCTTAAACGGAGGCCAGGTGGCAACGAACTAGAACAATCTAAATAATCCAAGGGATATGCAAAGAATCACACCTAACTGAGAAGTAAAAGCCAAATTTATATCAGTGACCCCTGGACAAATTCTGGGACATCTTGGAGAAGAATATTCTCACTTCAAACAGGAAGGGTTGGGACTGTATCAAACAGGGAACTCATATTCTGATTCTAGCCTGTAATTTGTATTGAGAAGGGGGAGAATCACAACTTCCATCAGTGCCACATCATATACCCTGTTTGAATCATTCTAATACGGGGCATGCCAGCCAGGTCAAATATAAGTAATTAATCTGGAAGGAAACTGGCATTTCACATCATCGACACCCTAGTTGTAAAAAGTGTCAAGCACAAATCAACCCCCTTATCCAGACAAAATCATAAGCAACAAAAGCAATAACTTTGCTCTGCAGATGGGAATTACCAGTGCCTGTCGAATGGGAAATACCTAAGATACAAACAGTTAAAAAGGGTGCCAAAAGAAATTTGCCTAAAAGCTACAAAGGAAGTGACAAAGAAATAGAGGGCAAGACCGGGTTGGCCACTGTACTCGCCACCAAGAAGATCCAATACACCTGCTATGGGTTGCAACCTCATAGGCAAGGGAGGTGGGAGTATAAGCCATGCCGGACCTCTGTTATTCCTCCTTTTGTCACTTATCCTGGTCCCTTTCGGGACACCGGCAAGACCATGTTACAAATGCTATCGAAAGCTCTACATGGAAAGACACCGGGGCTTCTTTCTTATTACTCATACCCATATCAACAGTCACTGTTATGACTCGTCCAAATTAGGTATTTGTATGCATAAAGGGGAAAAATATTGGATTACAGAAAATTTGGGAACAAGTGGAAACAGACTAGGAAGTAATTGTCCAAAAGGAGAAAAATGGATTTGTTTCACAGCTGCCACCAGGGGAACAGTCCAAGATTTGGTAAAAGAACAAGTGGTAAGTAAAAATACAAAGCCAGCACAGCAACCTCGCCCTATATTCACCTCACGCCAGGACCTGTATGCAAAGCTTAAACAACAGTTAAAAGAGGAAAACACCCCAAGGTTAGGAAAAAACCTGTTTGTGGAATTGGGGAAGAGGATAGGTAAAGAACTTAACCAACTGTTGGGTCTGTGGAGGAGCTTTGATGACAGAAGAATGGCCATGGAAAGGTAGCAGCATAGGCCCAGTAGAACTCCTTAAATGGAACCGGACAAATATAAGAGGGGGGAACCGACCTGAGGGGTGGATTTTAAGTCCAACAGTGATAGGGGAAGAATGCCTCTGGCAAACTGAGAAGAACTTTCTTAATGAAGTAGGAAACACTCCCTATAAAAGGTATAAAGTGAGCAACAAAACTTCAACGTGGTGGGTCCCAGAAAAACCAACTTGGTATTGGGCTCAGAAAAAAGGAAAAGGCTGTATATATGATAATGAAATTGGACTCTTTCAGTGTAATGACACAAGGAAAAATCCTTATTTTGGAATCCCAGAAATATCCAAATTTTAGGAGAATATAAATCAACAAGAAGGTGATTATTGGAAAGCACCAGATGGCTTATTTTGGATATGTGGGAAAAGGGCATACCCAAGATTCCCTTCATATTGGAAAGGGAGTTGTACATTAGGAATCATTCAACCAGGGTTTTTCCTTTTACCAGAACCAGAGGGAGATCAATTAGGAATACCTGTCTATGAAGACTTCAAAAGAAATAAAAGAGATTTAATTGGAGGATTCCAAAAATAGAAAGATGAGGAATGGCCCCCTGAACGAATATTAGAAACATATGGGCCAGCTACCTGGGCACAAGATGGAAGTTGGGGATATCGAACCCCAATTTACATGCTGAATCGTATCATCAGACTCCAAGCCCTTGTAGAAATCATAACTAATGAAACAGCTGAGGCTATGAAATTAATAGTCAGCCAGCAACGCCAAACCAGAGCTGCAATATATCAAAATAGGCTGGCTTTAGACTATTTACTGGCTGAAGAAGGGGGTGTGTGCGGGAAGTTCAATACATCAGAATGTTGTTTAAAAATTGATGACAATAAGGATGCTGTTCTAGATATCGCCAACAATATCAGAAAAATAGCCCATGTACCAGTCCAAAAATGGGAATCAATGATGACTGCTAACTGGTGGGATGGCATATTGGGGAAAGAATGGTGGAAGAAGCTAGGCTTCTTCCTCTTATGTGCTACAGCTTGTCTAATATTTCTCCCTTGTTTGATCCCCTGCTTTATTCGGCTAATCACCAGCGTAGTTCAAGGCATGCAAGTTGTGACAATGCCTACTGACCCAAAGTTGGCTATGTCTGGAACAGCACAAAAAATTATGGTATTAAAAAAACAAAGTGATACAAAAGACCCTCTCGAAGAAGCCAAATTGATCTGTGAAAAGAACGAACAGACATTAGAAGCCAAGAAAAAAGAAATATTGCTCAAGCCAAATGATTTATAAAATAGAAAAAGGGGGGATTGTTATAAACGTATTATAGTATTGGCTTCTCGCAAAGTATTAAAGTAGATATTATATAATGTTAGAAATGCTTTTTGCTGTGTGGATGTAGTTTTCTCTCTTTTTAGCAAGAATGTTAGCAAGTGTAAGTAAGATAACCTCCAACTGAGCAGAAGATGAGGCCCAAGGAGCTGCTAATCAACACTTTGTCCAGAGAACAAAAGGGCCCAAAGGCTACTCCGCCCGGAGAACCGGCGGCCAGGAGGGTCCGAGAGCCGCTATCACCGCTCTGCCCGGGGGGCAAAGAGGCCCAAAGCTGCAATCAGCCCTGACTGTCTGAGGAATTAAGAGATCCACCCTACCATCGACTCTTACCTAGCGGGCCCAACCCCAAGAATCAAAAGAAATAAAACCACTACGCATGCTCTAAAAAGGCGGACCCAAGGAGTGGCCATGCAGATCAATTCCTAGAAAAGTTTTAATATGAATAGAGAACAGACAGTAAAAATGGTATAAAAAGGACTCACCTCGGGTATCAGGGGTGCTCTTGGCAGAGTGCCAAGGCACCCGGCCGTTATCCCTTTGCTTTATTTTATGTGTCTCTTATTGTCTTTATATTAAACTCTTTAAATTCTAACAGGAGAGTGAACCTCGTTTTTCACAGTCGCTCGGGGGCCCGGCCGAGATATGGGTACAGCGCCTGGCAGCGGCAGCGAAGCTGCGACCAGAGGAGGTGACGCACGGAGAACTGAGCGGCGCGGCCCGACCCGGCCCGCGCAGCCCCGAACGCAACCCCGGGAAGAGCGCGCAGGCACGAGCAGCTCCGACAATTCCAACACGGGAGCGACCGAAGGAGAGAGCAAAGACGCAGCGAGACAGAAAACAGCAGCCACTCGGAAAAAGGAAAAGATCATTGTTGGGGAAGATGAAACAGGAAAGCCTTATAAATATGATTGCCTGACAAAAGATTTTGGGAATATGAAAACTACAGGCAACATCGAAATGAAAGCCACTTTTGAAATACCAAGTCTTAGTTACTGAACAACTAGAAAACAATGGTATGGCCAACTGAAGGTAATCCCCTCTTGATGGAACAATACCCTCTGCTTGCAAGCAGGTCTAAGGGTCAGAGCAGACCCTACTAGCTCAGCAGAAGGGGTCCAAAGAGTAGTTTTTAGAAGTTAAGATGTAACACTCTATGGTAATATAAGAACTCTTATAAGCTGTATGTAAATGCTATAGGATTTGTATCTTGTATTAGATTGGTTAGTGACAATTAGAATATTCAGTACAGAAGATGATTTATTGTATTGTAACCAGGACTTCAGACATTCCTTACTACCTCTTCCACTCCTGCTCTTACTTCCACTCTTGCTCTTACACTCTCTCTCTCTCACCCGTTTACTCTCTTGCTTTCTTGGGCCTGTTCAGAGCTGAGTCTGGCAGCTCTGAGCAGTGCCCCTATACCCAAGCCTTTTACAATAAACCCCATGTGTCCCAAGACCTGCCTATAGAGATCTCTCCGTCTCCGTCCCAACCGAACCCGCCCGTAAACCTACAGATCATAGTAGCTAAGATCGTAGGGATAGTAAAATGGTATAATGTTAAGCAAAATTATGGTTTTATAACAAGGTGTGACAACCAGCAAGACATATTCGTGCATAGAACTGCTATTAAAAAGAATAACCCTGAAAAATGCATCCCAAGCTTGGGAGATGGAGAGGTGGTGGAATTCAAAATTGTATGAGGTAGAAAAGGGTTACAAGCATCGCAGGTCACTGGGCCTGATGGTGTTTCTGTGAAAGGCAGTATATATGCAAAAAATCGTAGTCATGTTAGACAATATCTCCATTGTAAGTCCCCCCTACAGTCTCCCTTTCCTAATCCCACCTTTCCCTTTTACCCTATGTCCTATTACCCCCAGTGTATTCCCAATCCGTTTTTTCATCCATGGTTTCCCTCACAAAACCATGCTTTTGCCAATTGTTTCCCCAAAAATCCCTTTCCAATGCCGAGTGGGGGATGAAAAGGGGGAGGGAAGAAGTTAAACCCCCTCCTGCCTCAGTTTCCCCACAAAGCATGCTCAAAGAGTTCTGTCTCCCTTCTGTCAGCCCTAAGATGTTCCACAGAATCTGTTTGGACATTTAAAGACTCAGGAGGGTGGCTTGTTTTGTTTTGAAACTGTTCTTGTTATGTTTATCCAGTTGTTTTCATTCTCCTTTTATTAAAATAAAACGGGTGAGGTGTTGGGGTCCCTCCCCCGCCGTGTAGCCCTGGGAGAGGGGCCCTGAGGGGACAGACAAGGGGTTTCCCTGCCCCTGCTCAGCCTCGTTCCCATTGGTTGGTTTGTGTTCCCCTGCGCGGGCAGAAGGACCCTTGGTCCCATGACTGGAACAGTTCCTCAGCAGAGCTCCGGCCATGCGGCTGGGGAAATAAACATCTCTGAAACAGCTATCAAGAATTTGTCTGTCCATATATATTTCCTTTCCACGGGACTCCTGGTCTGATATATGCGTGTTGCAGTATCCCCACTGCAACAGGCCTCAGTTTGCCTTCACCTGGAGGGGCGTGCAGTACACTTGGAACCGACTGCCCCAGGGGTGGAAGAACAGTCCCACCATCTGCCATGGACTGATCCAGACTGCACTAGAAAAGGGTGAGGCTCCAGAGCATCTGCAGTACATTGATGACATCATTGTGTGGGGGAACACCGCAACGGAAATATTTGAGAAATGATAGAAGATCATCCAAATTCTCCTGGAAGATGGCTTTGCCATCAAGAAGAGCAAGGTCAAAAGGACCTGCCGGGGAGATCCAGTTCCTGGGGGTAAAATGGCAAGATGGACGGCGTCAGATTCCCAATGAGGTCATCAATAAGATCATGGCAATGTCTCCACAAAGCAACAAGAAAGAAATGCGAGCTTTCCTAGGCATCATAGGTTTTTGGAGAATGCACATTCCCCAGTACAGCCAGATCGTGAGTCCTCTTTACCTGGTTACCTGCAAAAGGACCAATTTCCATTGGGGCCCTGAACAGCAGCAAGCTTTTGCCCAGATCAAGCCGGAAATCGCTCATGCAGTAGCCCTTGGCCCAGTCAGGACAGGACCCGAAGTGAAGAACATGCTCTACTCTGCAGCTGGGGGCCGTGGTCTGTCCTGGAGCCTTTGGCAGAAAGTGCCTGGTGAGACTCGGGCCCGACCACAGGGATTCTGGAGCCGAAGCTACAGAGGATCCAAAGCCAACTACACTCCCACAGAGAAAGAAATCTTGGCAGCCTATGAAGGAGTCCAAGCTGCCTCAGAAGTAATCAGCACAGAGGCACAACTCCTCCTGGCACCCCGACTACCGGTGCTGGGGTGGATGTTCAAAGGAAAGGTTCCTTCCACGCATCACACCACCAACGCTACTTGGAGCAAATGTATCCCACTCATCACGCAGCGCGCCCGAATTGGAAACCTGAATCGCCCTGGGATCTTGGAAATAATTACAAACTGTACGGAAGGTGAGACTTTTGGGTTATCTTCTGAAGAAGAAGAGGAGCAGGTGACACGTGCCGAGGAAGCCCCACCATATAACGAGCTACTGGAGAGTGAAAGACAATACGCCCTCTTCACTGATGGTTCCTGCTGAACTGTAGGCGCTAGCCGGAAATGGAAAGCCGCTGTATGGAGCCCCACACGACAAGTTGCACAGGCTACTGAAGGAGAGGGTGGATCAAGCCAACTCGCTGGACTCAAAGCCGTCTGTCGCGATACGGTCGCGAGACAGTCGGCGATGAAAGAGACGGGGCAGATTGCTTGGATGCAATAAGCCGATTTTATTGATACAGGGTCGGGTTTTTATACCTTTCAGTTATATAAGCAGTTATATAAGCAGCAATCACTATAACAACCATATCTATGTTTCTTAATAACATTGCAAAACTAGAAGCTAGCACTATCACAGGTACATACCAAGCATACCTTTTATGCTGACTGTTTCATTATAGGCCGTACTGCCTGCCACGGTTTGCGGCCTAGCAGCGTTAGCGTGTCTACTTCTGACATGAGTTTAGCAGTGCTCTCACTTCTGCTTTCTAGCTGTATCTTCACATCTCCCCCTTTCTTATCCACAAGTAAAATTTTCTTTGTTGACTTATCGATCAGTCTCTGAACACATTGCAAAACACATGGCAGACAAATCATTATAAGCAACAGCATGGCTAAAATATAAATTCCTGCTTTAGCTAAATGCTTAAGCCAGCCAGTGAGTCCCCATCCTCCAAGTATGCTTCCAAGCCAGTCGTTATCATTCATAACTCTCAATTTGTTAACACTATCCCGAAGGGCTTGTATGTTAGCATGAATAGACAGGGAGTGATCAGACAGGTTCATGCAGCATAAGCCTTCAAATTCATCACAGTCGTGTCCATGCGCTAAAAGCAAAAAATCAATTGCAGCTCTATTCTGCAGTGTAGCATGTCTTACGCTATCTACATCTGTTAATAAGGCTGTTAAAGCAGAGCTAGTAGCATTAGTTTGTTTTGCAAGCCAGCAGCCAAGGTTATTCAAAGTTTTCAGAGCATGAGCCGTTCCGATAGATGGAATGATAGACGCAAACACTCGGGCTCCCAAGTTCCAAGATTGAACATTATCATCACAATCTTGGCTATATGTGTGTGTGCTGCGTTTTGCTCGCACCAGTTTATGCAAAAAAGGCAAGTTCCTTTGAAAAGAGTGAAACATAGTCGTCTGAAAGTACAGGGACCTCCTATAGCTTTGCCTGGTATTCCCTTCCATGCTCTGTTTCCACATATCAAAAATATATTGTCTAGCAGTCCAATAGCATCACTTCCAGGAGCGACTGGTTGGGGCAATGTATGGTTACACCAGGCAGAAGCATTGGTGTAAATTCCTGTTCCTGAAACATCTAAGCCAAATTTTCTGCTGGGGCGGTTAGTATAGTTTAGATAAAAACATGCAAAAGACTGCATAGACCCAAAGATGTCCAATTCTTGGGGCTGCATAGGGAGAGGGGGAAAATTAAGGACCTTATTTACTCCCAAACCCCTGTTGTTAGAAAAGTACCATCTGGCTGATTCACCAGCCCTTTTTTGCCAACTTTCTTGGCACCACCAGGTTGGCTCAATTCGGCCCATGGCAGTACACTCCCTTCGAACTGTCAAATTGAATAAGGTATCCCATTCACTTTTCACTAAGGGCATAGCCACCAAACAGGTCTGGAAAGGGTCACCAGGGGAGGTCATAGATAGGCACAGCATAGACTCATTTAAAGATTCAGCAAGCGTAAGCCAAACATTACGTTCTGGGAGGAGTGGCATTGCGGCCACTTCTCCATCGTCGAGAAGGAGCCCTGCTAAGAGAGCTAGTCTGAGAAGGCAAGTCTGTCTCCCAAAGATACCATTGTGGAGGCCAGCCATAACCATATCCACACACAAATTTTAAAACGAGACAGTTACTATAAGATTGGCATAAAGGATCACAGTGTGGACAATTGCTACGGCGGCGATGTGATATGCAATACCACCGCTTTTGACACTTTCGACACTGACACAAAACCCACACTTGATGAGAGTAATTTTTACAAATAAAACAAGGGATAGGGTTGCTCTCAAGTCCAAGTTTCTCCTTAAACCGTTCCCAGTATTGCTCACGGAGAGAGACTTGACCTGCAATTATATTTTGTACTTCTATTGGAGTGGGTCGTCCCTGGAAATCAAAAAGAGGTGTAAAGTCAATAAGTCCCCTGGAATTAAGTAGAAGCTGGCCGAGCTGATGATCGGAGAAATCAGTAAGAGGCGTAACTCGAGGCAGAGGCTGGGATGGCCGGGGTCTCTGCTGATAGTGTGCCAGGGTGATCGAGATCTTCAAAGTCCTCAGGAGAAGCTTTTAAGGATTCTCTGAAGGGTCTCACACTCTTGGCTGGGATCCACCTCGGGCCACTCTCTGTAGAAACACAGGCAAAACCCCTTCTCCATGTGATGAGGGGATAAGGTCCCAGGATCTTACCTGTTTCTGGGTCCTTAACAAGGACTGGGGCCTTCTGTTTGACTTCTAACTGTTGGCCACTGCTGAAGTGCCTTACAATTGGGGGGTTGGGATCCATCAGGGAGCAATTTAAAAAGTTGAATACATACAATGCTTTCTGCAAGCGTTCAGCTGGGGTAGCATTCCCCATTCCCCCTTTCTGTTGTAATAAAAGACATTTAAATGAACTGTGGGCTCGCTCAATAATAGCTTGGCCCGTGGAGGAATGAGGAATCTCCGTTTTGTGTGTAACTCCCCAAAGGGCAAGGAAGTTTGCAACTCTCTGCGAAATATACGCTGGACCATTATCAGTTTTAATCTGTGAAGGAATTCCCAAGACTGCAAAGGCACTAGAAAAATGACGGCAAACATCTTTTGCTGATTCTCCTGTATGACAGGATGCAAACAGAGCACCTGAAAAGGTGTCTATAGAAGACTGTATATATTTAAGTCTGCCAAATTCAGGAAAATGAGTAACATCTGTTTGCCAAATTTCGAGGCTCTGGAGTCCTCTAGGGTTAACACCTCCAGCTAGAGAAGGAAAGGAGTGTCTTTGGCAGTCTGGGCACACAGCCACAATGTTAGAGGCAAGTGCAGCAGCATTTTGATGAAAAAATGAGTGGCTGATTTTTGCTAGGGAAAGGCGATCAGGCACTACTTGCGCAGGTAGCGTAAGTAAATCCGCTTGGCGGTTCCCTTCTGCAATGAAACCAGGTAAGGTAGTGTGAGATCTAACATGCATTACAAAATATGATTCTTGTCTGTTATCTAAAAGAAAAACAAGCTGTTGTAACCAATAAAACAAATCTGCATTAGGCACATCTTTCAACACAGCAGCTTCAGCTCTTTCCACAAGTCCTGCAACATAAGCAGAATCAGTTATTAGGTTAAAAGGAATAGACCAGCGTTCAAAGGCTCGGACAACGGCCGCTAATTCAGCAGTTTGAGGAGATCCTGAAACAGTGGTGACATCTGAGTCCTATCGGTTGAGATTCGAATTCCACCACAACATCACAGATTTGTGGCTGCGACCTGAACCATCCGTAAAAACAGTTAATGCTTGCAAGGGAACTTCGCTTCTTTTGGGTCGTGTTAAAAGATTGAATCCTGCTGCTACAAGCTTGTGTTTCGGGGGGTGTGTGGAAAGTTGTCCAGAAAAGTCGGTAAGAGCCATCTGAAACACTTCGGACTGTTGATAAAGCCATTGTAAATAAACAACAGTAACAGGCAGATAAATCAAACAGAAATCAACACCTGGAAGTGTAACAAGTCTCTGTCTAGCTTTTACAATAAGCAGAGCAAACATTTCATGTTGGGTACTGACAGTTTTGGACATGTGATGTGGCAGAAAAATCCATTCAATAATTAATAGAGGGTCTGGCAAGTTAGGGTCCCACTGAAAAATTAAAGCATGGGGTTGCTTAGCTGGATTTAAAATGATTAAGGAAAAAGGCAACTCTGGAGCCCAACGAGCCGCTTGCCGATTTGAGATAGCATCAGCTACCTTTTGCAATGCCTGGCGAGCTTCCAATGTAAGCTGCCGAGGTGATAGTAAATCAGGCTCTCCTTTTAACAGAGCGAACAGAGGGCTCAAGTCTGCATTTGAGATTCCTAACAGGGGACGAAACCAATTAATTGTCCCCAAAAGTTTCTGAGCATCATGCAAAGTAGAAATGTTTGTTTAAATTTGTAAAGGCTGTGGAGAAATACTCTGGGTCCTAATTCGCCAGCCCAGGTATTTCCAAGGGGGTTGACGCTGAATTTTTTCAGGAGCAACACAAAGTCCTGCTTGAGTTACAGCCTTACTGACAAGGGCTAAGGCTTTCTCCATGACTTCTTGTTTTTCTGCAGCAATTAAAATGTCATCCATATAGTGATACAAAAGAGTATCAGGCATATCTAAGCGAATGGGACTGAGGATCTTTGCAACAAACCACTGGCAAATAGTGGGGCTATTTTTCATGCCTTGGGGCAGGACAACCCAGTGATACCTTTGCAAGGGTGCCTGCATATTAGTGCTTGGGACAGAAAAGGCAAATTTTGGTGCATCATCAGGATGCAAGGGAATGTCAAAAAAGCAGTCTTTTAGATCAATGACTGTCAAGTGCCAATTACGGGGGATCATGGTAGGAGATGGGAGACCAGGCTGAAGGGCTCCCATGTCCTCCATAGCAGCATTAATTTTGCGGAGATCATGGAGCAAACGCCACTTGCCAGATTGTTTTTTAATAACAAACACAGGTGAATTCCAAGGACTGGTAGAGGGGACTATATGTCCCTTTTGAAGCTGTTCCTGGACCAATTCAGTGAGTGCACGCAGTTTAGGCAATGGTAGGGACCATTGATCCACTCAAATGGGTGTCTCTGTTTTCCAGGTTAATTTCAGGGTGTTGCGTGCCTCAATGGTCCCTATTAAAAATCCGATTGAATTCTGAAACCCCATTGTGAAAGTACATCCCGTCCCCATAACACTATGGGCACAGGTAGAACAAATGGCCTTACAGAGGCTGTGTGGTTTTCTGGTCCTGTTACTTGAATCAAATGGCGACTTTGATAACTGCGACTACTCCCTCCTATTCCGGTGAGGGCCATAGGCACCTCCATAAGGGCCCAGTTAGGGGGCCACTTATCTTGAGAAATGACAGTAACGTCAGCTCCAGTGTCTAAAATACCGGTGAGTGTTATTTGCTGTCCCTGCAATGACAGGGTGCACTGACAGGTAGGACGCTTATCAGAAATTGTTTGTGCCCATAGTATTTGTGGGGTCATTACAAAACCAGGCTCTCACACCTTGGTATTATATTTTTCTACAATGGATGGTGAATCATGTGGGAGAGGAATTAGTTTAGCAACACAGGTACCCTGTGGGATGAAACATGGAGGATTAGAGGTCCAAGCTATGATCTTAAGTTCATCTTTAAAATTTAAGTCTATAACTACAGGGAAAACAGAAAGTCCTGGAAGGCTGTCGGAGGACTTTCCTAAGAGTAGGGCACTCTTTTGTGGTCCTAGTGGTCCAAAAATTCCTGTAGGAAGCAAATGAATAGAAGAATTGTTTAACGTTACTGTGGTTGAGGGGTGTAGGTCCAATCCGGCACTCTCTGCGGTTGCTGGGCGAAGACTTGAGGGGCGCTGCTGCTGGACATCTGCGAGGCTGGCATCTGAGGAGCAGGCATCTGCAGGGCAGGCATCTGCGGGGCAGGCATCTGCAGGGGCGGCTGAGGCATCCGTGTCAGAGCGTGGCGCTGCCGTCCCACGCCCTGGTTCCAGTTTCCCTGGTATCCATGGAGCAGGTGACCTTCGGAATCATACTTAGAGCGACATTGGTTAGGGGAATGTGGGCCTCTATGGCACCGGGCACACATCCTGCCAACCAACGTCACCCCAGGTTTATCTCTTTTTGGAGCAGGACAGTCTCTTTTCAAATGACCGGGTTTGCCGCAGCTGAAACAGACTCCTGAAGTTGCAGGGGGCCCTCTCATGGCTGCAAGGGCTGCAGCCATGGCTGAATATTGGTGTTCTAGGATGCCAACACGATTGCATGCCTCAATCATTTCGACCAGAGTAGGAATCTGGTTAGGCAGAGACTGAAGGAGTTTTTTACAGTCTGCATTGGCATTTTCAACAGCAAGCTTCAACAGCAAAATTTCACGAGCTGCTGCGTTATCAATTTGGCGTTCGAGCGCCTGCTTAAGTCGGTCGATAAACTGCTTATAGGATTCTTGGGGCCCCTGGACAACGGTCGTAAATGATTTCTGAGGCGTCTTTGCATCAGGGACCTTCAGGAAAGCTTGGCAAGCCGCGTTTCGGACTCCTTCAAGAGCTTCCTGAGGAATGTCTCGGGCTTGGACATTAAGGTCGATATATGGTCCCGTTCCCATAAGCTGCCTAATTGTGAGGGCCGCCAGGGTCTGATTAACGTGACCCACATAAGTTAGAAGCAGATCTTGTAGACCTTTTTCCCACTCCTTTTCCCATAAAGCATTTTGAGTGGGAGACAGCGGCAGCCGTGCCAGAGTTTTTAAATCATATGGTGTCATAATATGAGCTGCAAGCACAGAATCTAGCAAGGTCACAAAATACGGTGAACCGATGCCGTGCTCTGTGGCTGCCCGCCGAAGCTCTTTGATCTCTGAGAAAGATATCTGTTCCCAATGGGCATTCCGTTTTCTCGGTCCCGTATACAAGACCGGTGCCACAATCTTGTCTGCAAAGTCTAAGTCCCCTTCTTTTAATGCTTGTTGTTTCAAGCAGACCCAGGTCTCGTGAGGGTCGGGGGGAAACAAATCTGGCTCTTTTACAGGATCGATAGATCTGGGGTCAAAGGGATCCTCTCCTTCATCCTCGCTGCTGTCAGCTGGACCGTAACCAGGAGCAAATGCTCTTACAGGTCGCGAGGAGCCCTTCTCCTCAGGAACTACAAAAGCTCCCGCTGCTGTTTTTGTTGCAAGGGGGGCTGAAGCTTTTGGTGAAGAAGGCAGAGTCTTTTCAGATTGTAGAGAGTTCTGAGGCTCCGCTTCTGCGGAGGGGGGGCAAAGGGCATCCCCATTATCTTTAGCAAGAGATTTTTCGTGAGCTTTTAAAGCTTCAAAAATTATTTTCCAGGAGGATATCATTTGTGCTGCATTTTTATCACCATTAGCCGCAGCATTCCAAAGTTCCACTCCTACTTTATCCCATAAATCTGCCGTAAAAATCGTGGACTGGGTTACTCCTTCTAATTTAGAAGCAGTCCATCGAAGTATAGTTTTTAAACCGTGAGCAGGCAAAGATTTGCCTTGCTTGTCAAGCAGCGTAGACATAAGCACAAGCACGTCTCTTTCTGGGGTGGTCATCCCCTGACCCTGGCCCATAGTTCCCTGCAGTGACTCACCTCTTTTCCAGAGGATCAATTGCCGGCCGGCGTGGCTCCTGCTTCTCCCCGCGGCTTAACCACAGTTCCGAAGGCTCCCGCTCCCCTGCAGCTTAACCTTCGGCGAAGTTACTGAAGTTCTGCAGGGCATCGCTGACTGTCCCGTAGGAGTAGCCCAGTCCTCACACGGAGGCACCAGTTGTCGCAATACGGTCGCGAGACAGTCGGCAATGAAAGAGATGGGGCAGATTGCTTGGATGCAATAAGCCGATTTTATTGATACAGGGTCGGGTTTTTATACCTTTCAGTTATATAAGCAGTTATATAAGCAGCAATCACTATAACAACCATATCTATGTTTCTTAATAACATTGCAAAACTAGAAGCTAGCACTAACTATCACAGGTACATACCAAGCATACCTTTTATGCTGACTGTTTCATTATAGGCTGTACTGCCTGCCACGGTTTGCGGCCTAGCAGCGTTAGCGTGTCTACTTCTGACATGAGTTTAGCAGTGCTCTCACTTCTGCTTTCTAGCTGTATCTCCACAGCCGTCCAATTAGCTCTGGACATAGCTGAAAGAGAGAAGTGGCCAAAGCTCTACCTCTACACTGATTCATGGATGGTAGCCAATGGTCTGTGGGGTTGGCTGGAAAGGTGGAAGAAGGCCAACTGGCAGAATAGGGGAAAACCAATCTGGGCTGCTGAGGAGTGGAAAGGCATTGCCACTCGGGTAGAGAAGCTATCCGTGAAGGTCCGTCATGTAGATGCTCACATTCCCAAGAGTCGGGCTAATGAAGAACATCGCAACAACAAACAGGTAGATCAGGCTGCGAAAATAGAGGTGTCCCAGATAGACTTGGATTGGCAACATAAAGGAGAGTTGTTCTTAGCTCGATGGGCCCATGATGCCTCAGGCCATCAGGGCAGAGATGTCACTTATTAGTGGGTACGAGACCGAGGGGTGGAGCTAACCATGGACAGTATCTCCCAGGTTATCCATTGTCAGGTATGCCCAGCCACTGCCCTGGAGGGACATCTGCTGAGATAAGGAGACTAAGCAATCTCCCAGCAGGACTCCCCTGGAAAGGGAGCTACTCTTCAGTTACGGCGAGAAGAAGACAAACCCAGAATCCTCTGGGAGACCCTATGCAGATCCTTTGTAACCCATTGGCCTTTACCCTCTGACACCCACCCCCTGTATCCCTATAAAGCTAGTCCTCTGCCCCTGCCAGGGCAGAGAGAGCTTGTCCCTAGCCTCCCCTTCGCCGGACTAATAAATCTACTTTGTGTGGAACCAACTACACGAGCCTCTTGTCTCTCTCCCTGGTCTGGCTTGGAGGCTGCCCTGCAGAGCTGAGCTGAAATCACGAGCTGACAATCACTAAAGAGCTGACAGCTTCTGCACGGGCCCTCCTAGCTAGCAGCTGAGGGAAGACACCAGGCCTAGGGAAGGCGATTCCTTTTGGGACCATCTCTCCAGACTGGCCACAGCTTCCTCGGTCAGAACTACTGACCCCTTACCAGCTGTAATAACTGGTGCCCGAACAGCCATTGGACCCTGGACCTCGGACTCCTGGCCTGAGCTGCGTCTTGACCACGCCAAGACAGAACCAGCCGTTCGTGTGCTGATCCTCTGAAAAAAGGACCTACGTTTTAGCAGGGCCTTTTGGAGGGGGACAGTTCGAGACCCTCGCTTCTCCAATCTGGGGCAGAAACCCCTGAGGATCGAACTGGCCAGACCACCCTCTCAGTAGACCGTTTTTTAGACTTCAACAGGAGCCAGCCTCACCTGAAGACAGGATTTGTAAGTTTCAAATCAGGCTCTCCTCTTTTTCTTGCGTGCAATACTTTTAAGTCCTTTCTGGATTTTTCTCTTTTTTCTGATGACAGAGGAACTTAAATGGGAATTAAGCAAGCTAAACCCAGCCTTTCCCAATCTGAGAGAGACCTATACCCCTTTCTTCTAACCTTTCTCTTAAAATCCGACTTTAAATTCTCTAAAGGTGTTCTTTCTAAGAAAAATCTCAAATCTTTCACTAATTGGATATCTCGAAATTTTCCTGATGCCACCAAAGACTCTGTCCTTTCTGATCTGTTCTGGGACAAAGTGGGGAAGAAACTCTATTCCTCTCAAGCCACGGGAAACCTCTCTGTTTCCAAATACATTCCTTTATTTCATTCAATGGTTACAACGTGTTGCGCGACTAAACCACCTCATCCAAACCCACTCCCCCCCTCCCACTCCCCCTCTCCACCTCCGGCAACGACCAGCCAGAGCGCGAACCCCGCCTGCTGCCCTGGCCCTGGCCAGGCTGGGGCACCGGCCATCCTACTTCCCTACCCCGATCCCCTATTTCCAGCAGTTCTCCCATACCCAAACCCCCCCGCTCGCCCCCTCAGTCCCGCTGCCACCCCCCAGGCAGCGCGCGCGAGACCCATCCCAGACCCATCCCCCCTCCCCGGGATGGATGGCTCTGAGCCCCCCCAGCCCAATCTCCCTGTGCCCCTGGTATTTTGCAATCCTTCATGCACGACATCACCCCTCCCCCTCTCGCACCGTCTCACAGTGCCTCTGACCTCCCCCCCCCAGCTCCCTGGTGCGTCCCTGCTCCCCGCGTCCTCACCCCCCCCCCCCCCCCATCCCAGCACCACCACTGCAGCGCCGTCCCAGCAATGTGCTCCATCGCTGCTGCCCCAGGCTGCCGCCCAAGGAGCAGATTCTCTCTCCCCCCTCCCCCCACCACCAATAGCTCTGCCACCCTGGCAAACGCTGGCAGATCCCCTCTCTCCCCCCGCAGCTGCATCTTACACAATCCCTGCTACTAATCCCTCTCTTCCTACACCCCCCCTCCCCCTACCACGGGTTCTTGCGCAATCCCCATCTCCTCCACTCCTGCCCTAAAGCCCACCGCCCCACACCCTCCTACAGCCCATACTGACTCCACACAGAATTTCGAAACCAGCACCACCTACAACCCGACCTCCCCCAAATGACCTGCTGCTGTACAACCTCTCCACCCCCATGCTGCCACAACAGACCCCCTTCCCACCCCTCAAAACACCCCCGACCCCCCGCTACCCCTGCCCTGGCTAAAGCAAAGCCAGCATTTCAAAAATGCTGCGCTACGCCCCCTGTAGCCCAGCCCCGCCCTGCAACAGCTAACCCCTCAATTTCAGATGACAGTAGCAGCAGCTCTGATTCTGAATCTGAGGACCGCTGGGCACAGACACGCAGGGAGGCGAACTGGGAGGGAGACTGGGAGCTAGCCCAGAAAATCTCAGCCTTCCCAGTCATTATAGGGAAAGGGAGGAAGGGTGGTCCATCAACTACAAAAACATGGGAACCTATCCCATACAAAGAGGTCAAAGAGCTTTGCAAGACAGCAAAAGAACATGGGAGAGGGTCACATTTCTTTAGAAACTTATTGGAAGCCACCTTCACCGCCTGTACATTAGTACCACATGATATTAAAAACATTATTAATTGCATCCTTTCCCCTGCCGAATATATGTTATGGGAAAGGCATTGGAAGAGACATTTAAAAACACTGTCTGACACTTATGCCAAAGATGCAAATCAGACAGATTGGACAATAGAACAACTGGCTGGAGAAGGTGACCTCCAAAAACCCTCAGATCAAGCTACAACCTTATCTGAAGTAGCATTACAAGACATAGCTATTGCAGCTAAGACATCGCTGCTCCTTACTCCTGATGATTCTGTTCCCACACAATATTTCTCTAACATCAAACAGTCAGTAAATGAAAGCTTCATTAAGTTTGTTGATCGCTTAAAAGCTAGCTTAGAGAAACAGATAGAGAGTCCAGATGGACGAAAAGAACTTTTAGGTAAACTTGCCATGGTAAATGCTAACGAACAATGTAAGAGTATCTTGAGGGCCCTACCCATGGACACAGAACCCACAATAGAACAAATGATAGAGACCTGTACTAGACAGACATCCACAGAGAACACAATGACCCAAGCAGTTGTAAAGGGCATCACAGAGGGAGTTTCTGGTGAATTTGCTGCAGCAGTCTCTAAGGAGAATGTCCGCTGTTTCTACTGTGGCGAACTTGGACACTTTATAAAGGACTGCCCACAAAGGTCACCCACCCAGGACCGTTGTGCCACCTACCAAAGGCACCAGAGACAGCAACAGCACCAGCAGCGTTCAAAAAAACTTCTATCAGAGCGCGGTGTCAAGGCCCCACGCTCAGATAACAAATCAAAGGCCATACTACCCTGCCCCGCCTGTGAACTCCACATTGGATCACCGAGAGCAGACAACTGGACCTCACCCAGCACCATCATCCCAGATGATCCCAGAACACATGAGAAGGATCCAACACATGGAGTGCTACCGATGGGAACCAGGCGTCAACTGGTAACGTCACTGTCACTTAACTTTGTTGACAAGCGTTTTTATCGTATCCCCACAGGAAAGTACGGACCGCAGAATGACCCATGGGACATTCTTATCCTAAGTGATACCCTCCATGGTCCAGAACAAATGTTTGTATTACCAGAGATACAAACAGTGCACCCTGGACAAGAGATTCTTGTCCAGCTTTGCTGCACGGACACACCTTTCTTTGTCCCACAGGGAACACCAATTGCACAAGCCTTTTTACTTCCACAGAACCACCCAGAACAGTTCCCTCTCAATCCAACAGCAATGTGGATAGAGATTGTGGGCTCAAACAAACCGACCATCGAGTGCAGCTTGTTCTGTAAAGGAGAGAGGATCTACCGTCCAGGGATGCTGGACACCGGAGCAGACGTGACCATCATCGCCCGCTCCAAGTGTCCAGGGAATTGGGAACTGGAGCCAATGGCAGGTATGATCTCCGGGATTGGTGGAGTCGCAGTATCCATGAGGAGCAAACGAAATGTCGTCATTGAAGGACCTGAGGGCAAGATAGCGACCACCCGACCATTCGTGGTAAGAGCCCCCATCACCCTATGGGGCAGAGACCTTCTATCCCAGTGGGGTGCCACCCTCACCATTCCCAGCCAGGATTTCTGACTGGGGCCACTGAGAAACGTGCGCTACCATCTCCTCCCCCGCTCACCTGGAAGACTGACAACCCAAAGTGGACAAGACAGTGGCCCATTGAAGAAGAAAAACTCCGTGCGTTGGAAGCCCTGGTGGAAGAGCAACTCGCCAAAGGTCACATCACCGAGACCACAAGCCCCTGGAATTCCCCTGTCTTTGTGCTGAAAAAGCCCGGCAAAGACAAATGGAGACTACTCCATGACCTACGAAAGATCAATGAGGTCATTGAAGACATGGGCCCCCTCCAACCCCGCCTGCCATCACCATTGATGCTGCCCCAAGACTGGATGCTGGCCATCATAGACATAAAAGACTGTTTCTTTAACATCCCGCTCCATCCCCAGGATGCACCACAGTTCGCCTTCTCCGTCCCCTCTCTTAACGAACAAGCCCCGCTCAGAAGATACCACTGGCTCATCCTCCCACAAGGCATGAAGAACAGTCCGACCATCTGCCAGTGGTATGTCACCCACATTCTGTCACCCACATTCTGTCCCCCACCAGGAGCCTGTTCCCAGAAGCAATCATCCACTACTATATGGATGATGTCCTAATCTGTGCATCAGATAAAACTTATTTGGACAGAACTCTCAAAAAGACAATTGAAGCCATAGAAGAAGCAGGGTTCGCGATTCATGAGGACAAAGTGCAGCACTCCAGCCCATGGACTTACCTCGGCCTCCAGATCCGTGAGAGAACCATCGTACCCCAGCAACTCACCATCAAAGATGATCCCAAAACCCTAAGGGACTTACACAGCCTATGTGGATCCATAAATTGGATACGCCCCTTCCTAGGCGTCACAACAGATGACCTCACTCCTCTCTTCAACCTCCTCCGCGGCAGCGGAGACTTGGACTCTCCACGTGCCCTCACGCCAGAAGCCCGAGATACCATCACCAAAGTCCAGGAAGCCCTGTCTTCACACCAAGCCCATCATGTCGAACCCAGCCTGCCTCTCCAGTTTGCAGTCATGGGTAAGGCTCCCTGTTTCCACGAACTGATCTTCCAATGGGACCCTCAACTCAGAGACCCTTTGCTGATACTTGAATGGGTCTTCACAAGCTATCAACCTACAAAGACATTGACCACCTTCCAAGAAATAATGGCACATTTAATAAAAAAGGCCAGAACTCGTCTCCGCTCTCTTGCAGGGTGTGAGTTCACATGCATATACTTGCCATTGACCACTGGAGATCTGAAGCATTTGCTCCAGACCAATGAGAGCCTCCAGTTCACCCGAAATAGCTACACAGGCCAAATTTCCATCCACATGCCAAAACAGACTTTTCTACCGTGATGCAGCCTTTAAATTGATTCCAAAATTAATCCAAAGTAGAAAACCTCTCAAAGCTCTGACCGTCTTTACAGATGAGTCTGGCTCGTCCCATCGGTCTTTCATGACTTGGAGGCAACCCTATACTCAAAAATGGGAGTCTGATATCCAAATAGTAGAGGGATCTCCACAGATTGCCGAGTTAGCAGCCGTCATCAGAGCCTTTGATAAATTCAAAGACGAACCTTTTAATCTGGTCACAGATTCAGCTCATGTTGCTGGAATAGCTATGAGGGCTGAACATGCTTTTCTCAAAGAGGTCTCCAATCAAAAATTATACCAATTGGTTTCCACATTAATTCATTTAATCTCCCACAGAAAGCAACCTTACTACATTATGCATGTGAGGTCACACACTGACCTCCCAGGCGCCATTGCCAAAGGGAACAGGAGAGCGGATGCACTGGCCATGCCAGCAGAGACTGCAAACGTCCCCGACATCTTTGCCCAGGCAAAGTTGTCACATGCATTTTTTCACCAAAGCATTCCTGCCCTCGTCAGAATGTTCAAGCTTTCAAAAGATCAAGCAAAAGCTATCATCGCAACATGCCCGAACTGCCAGAACGACCAAATACCATCTATGGGTACTGGAGTCAATCCCCGAGGTCTGAACAGCTGCCAATTTGGCAAACAGATGTAACCCACTTCCCATCCTTTGGGAGATCCAAATATGTGCACGTGTCAGTTGACACGTTCTCTGGGGCAGTGTTTGCGTCAGCCCATGGAGGGGAAAATGCCGTCCACATCATCAAGCATTTTCTCCTTGCCTTTGCCACCCTGGGAGTCCCTGAAGAAATCAAAACAGATAATGGGCCCGCCTACACTTCTCGTAAGTTAAAAGATTTCTTCAACCAATGGGGAATAAAGCACAAGACAGGCATACCTAGCAATCCCACAGGACAATCCATCGTAGAAAGGACCCACCAAACCCTCAAAAGAGTCCTCAATCAGCAACGGAGAGGAACAGAAATCTTGTCTCCTGTTGAAAGACTCTGTAAGGCTCTCTATGTCATTAACTTCCTAAATGGTACATCATCAGAGCCTGACCCCCCAATACTCCACCACTTCTCAAATTCAACCCAAGCTAAGCTCACAGAGAAACCACCAGTGCTGGTGAAGGACCCAGAATCACACCAGGTCTCTGGGCCTTTCCAATTGATTACCTGGGGGAGAGGCTACGCCTGTGTCCCGCTACCATCTGGCCCGAAGTGGTTCCCAGGTGTACTAGTTTGAAAACAAACCAGTGGGAGGCACCAAGTCAGAATAACAATTTAATGGGGAAATTAAAGAAAAGAAAAAAAGAAACTAAAAGAAAACACTGTTTCAAACTGACAGAGTCAAGATACAACCTGAGTCCCTGTTAGGCAGGGTGGTGGCAGCAGTCTGGTAGAATGGTGGCTGCAGTCCTCTGAAGCGGTGATCCTGTAGTAAAAGGGTCTGCTCTTCCTCAGAAAGTCCAGTGGTGGCTGTGTAACTCCTGTCCTCTGGAAATCCAGTGGAAAGGGTTCTCTCTGGTGTTCAGAGTCCCAGATTATATCCACGATGGGATGCTTGGTTCCTCCCTCTGGGTGGAGCATCTCACAATGGGATAATGAGCCATGAGGCCAAGTGTTGATTAGGCTCATTAACAGAAGATAGTCCAGAGGGAGTTATCTCTGAGTCATGCAGCAGGACAATGATGGGCCATTAACAGAAAGATAGTCTGGGGGCAGGAGGCAAGGAAACACTTCCCCACCTGATTTCAACAGCTCATGAGGATGGTAATAGAATACACTGCAACCCAGGACACCAGGAAAAAATATAAAACCATACCTAGGCCCTACGAACACTGTTATCACAAACACCAACAAGAACTCTCCTGAGTCAAATACAGGACCTCCCCAAAACCAGACCAGCTCTGCATGGAGACGAAGACGTCGCTGAATGCCCACCAACCAGAGAAAAGATCATCCCACCACACGGCAGCAGACAAAACAGAAAGCTGAACAAGAAGCTATGGCAAAAGTCAAGCCGTAGGCCAGACACAGCCTGAAAAACTGATCCTTAGTTTATGTTATCACCCCTTTTTACCCCAAAATACCCCCCTTCCCTCAACCTTTGTCAAACCTCCTTAAACCCCAAAACCTCCCCTCTCACCACAAAGTGAACAAATCTCGCTTATATTCCCTCTCAGAAGCCCCATCCCTGTCCAAAGATGAAATTTGTCTACGTTGATGCTGTCCTCACTGCTGCCTTGATGCTCTTCACCATACCACATGCCTTCAGCTGGGTTGTCCCACAGCCTAGCCATAATGTTTGTGTGACCCTAGCAAAGACACTCAATCAAGACAATCTGTGCCTGTCCATGGGCAGCGTAGACAACCCACTCTCTACGTGTCTGGTAGGAATTCCTCTAGTAGCAGATGACTGGCCCATCACTAACTCAGAGCTCCTCTGCACCACAGGTAAGAGGCCCAACCCGGTAGACACTTGGGATGAGTGGACAAAGATTCTGCCAAATGCTCGAGATGAACCCCAAGAATTGAACCTGCTGGGGTCCTCCAAAGCAACATATTGTGTCAAATTTTATTTTAGATTGCAAAGCCAATGCTGGCCAGGGATTGACCAAGCAAAAAATACATACAGAAAAGACATATCACCACTTACCAAAGCCTATAATAGTCAGGATTGGTGTAATTACACCAGTCACGTACTCTCTGTGTCCACTCTCCACCCAAAAGTGTTACCCCGGGGAGTGTTTCTTGTGTGTGGTGACAGAGTATGGGCCGGGATCCCCTCACACCTCCAAGGAGGCCCCTGTAGCCTTGGCAAGCTTTCTACCCTCACCCCAAATATCACATTGTTACATAATTAGAGACAAACAAACACCTCAACACGTCAAAAGAGATTCTTTGCTGAGTTTGAAGAAAGCTGTGACAGTCGCATTTACAAGTGGAATAAGGCAGGACAAGTCGCAGTTTCCGTGTTCACTCCTTGGTTAGCTGCACTCAAAGCCCTTGGGGATATCAGTCACCTAGGGTGTTGGCTAAGCAAGCAGGCCAATGCGACATCTGCCGCTTTGAGCGATCTTTTAAAAGATGAGACTACCAGACATGCAACCCTACAGAATCAAGCAGCAGTCGATTACCTACTGCTTGCCCACGGACATGGCTGCCAAGACTTTGAAGGGATGTGCTGCTTCAATCTTTCTTCACACTCAACATCCATCCAGAAAAACATCCAGAAACTACAAGGACTAGTAAAAGACCTAAAAGTAGATAAGAGCCTAGACTGGGTCAATGACCTTTTTGGACGATGGGGAATAACGGGATGGGTTGCATCTTTGATTAAGGGAGCTTTGTGGGTATTCATTGTAATTATTATCATGTTACTTATGTTCTCATGCCTCCTACGTTGCTGAATAAAGGCTGCCGGGAATGCCTTTTTAATAAATACCGAAGGGGGAGTTGTAGGGTATGCCCAGCCACTGCCCTGGAGGGACATCTGCTGAGATAAGGAGACTAAGCAATCTCCCAGCAGGACTCCCCTGGAAAGGGAGCTACTCTTCAGTTACGGCGAGAAGAAGACAAACCCAGAATCCTCTGGGAGACCCTATGCAGATCCTTTGTAACCCATTGGCCTTTACCCTCTGACACCCACCCCCTGTATCCCTATAAAGCTAGTCCTCTGCCCCTGCCAGGGCAGAGAGAGCTTGTCCCTAGCCTCCCCTTCGCCGGACTAATAAATCTACTTTGTGTGGAACCAACTACACGAGCCTCTTGTCTCTCTCCCTGGTCTGGCTTGGAGGCTGCCCTGCAGAGCTGAGCTGAAATCACGAGCTGACAATCACTAAAGAGCTGACAGCTTCTGCACGGGCCCTCCTAGCTAGCAGCTGAGGGAAGACACCAGGCCTAGGGAAGGCGATTCCTTTTGGGACCATCTCTCCGGACTGGCCACAGCTTCCTCGGTCAGAACTACTGACCCCTAACCAGCTGTCATAATCCATGATTGCGAGACATGCGCTGCGATCAAGCAGGCCAAGCGGGTGAAGCCCCTGTGGTATGGTGGGTGATGGTCCAAATACAAGTATGGGGAGGCCTGGCAGATTGATTACATCACACTGCCTCAAACCCACCAAGGCAAGCGCTATGTGCTCACAATGGTAGAAGCCACCACAGGATGGCTGGAGACCTATCCTGTGCCTCATGCTACTGCCCGGAACACCATCCTGGGCCTTGAAAAGCAAGTCCTTTGGAGGCATGGCACCCCTGAGAGAATTGAGTCTGACAATGGGACTCATTTCAAGAATAGCCTTATAAACACCTGGGCTAGAGAACATGGCATTGAGTGGGTGTACCACATCCCTTACCATGCACCAGCTGGGAAGGTTGAGCAGTGTAATGGACTGCTTAAAACCACCTTGAAGGTGTTGCAGTGGGGATCCTGCAACACGCATATATCAAACCAGGAGTCCCGTGGAAAGGAA
Source organism: Corvus hawaiiensis (assembly GCF_020740725.1). Lineage (NCBI taxonomy): Eukaryota > Metazoa > Chordata > Aves > Passeriformes > Corvidae > Corvus > Corvus hawaiiensis. The sequence goes on from NC_063254.1 coordinate 630,640, forward strand.
ATATATATGGACAGACAGATTCTTGCTAGCTGTTTCAGAGATGTTTATTTCTCCAGCCGCATGGCCGGAGCTCTGCCCAGGAACTGTCCCAGTCACGGGACCAAGGGTCCTTCTGCCCGCGCAGGGAACACAAACCAACCAATGGGAACGAGGCTGAGCAGGGACAGGGAAGCCCCGTGTCTGTGCCCTCAGGGCCCCTCTCCCAGGGCTACAGGCAGGGGAGGGACCCCAACACCTCACCCGTTTTATTTTAATAAAAGGAGAATGAAAACAACTGGATAAACATAACAAGAACAGTTTCAAGACAAAACAAGCCACCCTCCTGAGTCTTTAAATGTCCAAACAGATTCTGTGGAACATCTTAGGGCTGACAGAAGGGAGACAGAACTCTTTGAGCATGCTTTGTGGGGAAACTGAGGCAGGAGGGGGTTTAACTTCTTCCCTCCCCCTTTTCATCCCCCACTCGGCATTGGAAAGGGATTTTTGGGGAAACAATTGGCAAAAGCATGGTTTTGTGAGGGAAACCATGGATGAAAAAACGGATTGGGAATACACTGGGGGTAATAGGACATAGGGTAAAAGGGAAAGGTGGGATTAGGAAAGGGAGACTGTCGGGGGGGCTTATAATGGAGATACTGTCTAACATGACTACGATTTTTTGCATATATACTGCCTTTTACAGGAACACCATCAGGCCCAGTGACCTGCGATGCTTGTAACCCTTTTCTCCCTAGTACAATATTAAATTCCACCACCTCTCCATCTCCCAAGCTTGGGATGCATTTTTCAGGGTTATTCTTTTTAATAGCAGTTCTATGCACGAATATGTCTTGCTGGTTGTCACACCTTGTTATAAAACCATAATTTTGCTTAACATTATACCATTTTACTACCCCTAAGGTCTTAGTTACTATGATCTTTTCATTTTTCCGAGTGGCTGCTGTTTTCTGTCTCGCTGCGTCTTTGCTCTCTCCTTCGGTCGCTCCCGTGTTGGAATTGTCGGGGCTGCTCGTGCCTGCGCGCTCTTCCCGGGGTCGCGTTCGGGGCTGCGCGGGCCGGGTCGGGCCGCGCCGCTCAGTTCTCCGTGCGTCGCCTCCTCTGGTCGCAGCTTCGCTGCCGCTGCCGGGCGCTGCACCCACGTCTCGGCCGGGTCCCCGGGCGATGACTCCCCCGCGCCCTGCTCCAGCGCGCGTCTCGGCCGGGCGTGGCTCCGTTCCACCGCCATCGCCGCCAGCCGCTGCCCGCGCGCCGCCCCTCTCGCTCGGGCGTTCACGGGGCTCGCTCCACCACGCACTGCACAGGACCGGGCAGGCACCGCCGGGTCCCGCCGCGCCTCGCTCCGCCACCGACACTGCGGCTCGCGTGGCTCCGCCCGCGCGCGGGAACTGCCTCGCTGCTGCTCTCAGAGCGCTCGGTGCACGTGGCCTGGGCCGCACGGTCCCTGCGCCAGGCTTCCCTTCACCAGGACACAGCTGACATTTCTCAACAGTCTCGGTAACTAAATAATATTCACGAAAATATTCTTCCATCGGCATATATTTTGACTCCAGTATTAACTGTGTCCAAACGGTTTTCCAAAAGCCCTTGGTAAGAATTAAATCCCAAGAAACATAGAAAAAGTTCTTAAACAACCATGCCAGGAAGTGTTTCAGTTCTTTTTGAGCTTGAATCAAGCTAAAATTTACAAATCGTTGTTCAAGAATCATTTTAAGTTTAAGATAAATGTCCATATGCGGCTCTGAGAGCCAAGAGTCTTCCCACGGTTCCTCCATAGTTTAGATATGGAATAGCAAAGCAAAACCAAGAAGAGGAATCCAAAGTTTCCAGGGTTTACTCACACAAATCAGTCGCTTAGGGATCGGGGATCGTTCTGCTCACAAATCTCCACCATTTGTTGCAGTGGGGATCCTGCAACACGCATATATCAAACCAGGAGTCCCGTGGAAAGGAAATATATAATGGACAGACAGATTCTTGATAGCTGTTTCAGAGATGTTTATTTCTCCAGCCGCATGGCCGGAGCTCTGCCCAGGAACTGTCCCAGTCACGGGACCAAGGGTCCTTCTGCCCGCGCAGGGAACACAAACCAACCAATGGGAACGAGGCTGAGCAGGGGCAGGGAAGCCCCGTGTCTGTGCCCTCAGGGCCCCTCTCCCAGGGCTACAGGCAGGGGAGGGACCCCAACATGAAGGCACTGGGTGGGGGGGACTTTTAAAAACTGGGTGATGCATTTAGCAAAGGCCACCTGGTTAGTTAACACTCGAGGCTCCACCAACTGAGCAGGCCCTGCCCAATCCGAACCCCTACAAACAACAGACGGGGATAAGGTTCCAGTGGTGCACATGAGAGATATGCTTGGAAAAACTCTTTGGGTTAATTCTGCCTTGAGTAAAGACAAACCCATCCGTGGGGTTGTCTTCGCTCAGGGACCAGGTTGCACCTGGCGGGTGATGCAAAAGGATAGAGAGACCCGATGCATACCTCAAGGGGACCTTGTTTTAGGGTGAACTACCCATGGCTCTGTACTTGTATCAGTATCAGCATGTATATTTGTATATAATTCGGGTGATGCATGTATGATGGAATATGTTAGTATGGGAAAAATTTGGGGTGGATAATGTTGGGGTTTTAGGAGTTCTCCTTTCTTCTTTTTCTTTTAAAGAATTTTCCCCATACATGTTGCCAGGAGACAAATTACTGAGTACTTAAGAGAGACAAAAAGACCTGGCCACAGGGGGAGGGGTCCAACTGGCTACTCTCTTTCACCTGGAGTTTTCTCGTGTAGGGCAGGGATGCCGTAAGATTTGAACTGGGAAAAAGGGGTTGGGTACAGCCCCGAGGGCTCTTGTTGTCCCAGTGTTCAGAGGGGAAAAAAGGCTGCCGTTGTTGTGGAAGGAATTCGTCGCCGATGCAGGTTTCTGCCTTCTGCTGCCTTCCTTCTACCGTGAGTGGAGTTTGCTTGCTGGAGGGTATTTCCGCTGTCGATATTACCGTGTCGCGCAGCTGTAGGGAGGAGGAGGAGAGAAGATCCAGCAGGCAGGAATTATGCAGCAAGATTGATTTATTTAATTATTTTACAAACTCTTTTATAGACTTTTTCTTCATAGTCTAATTGAACAAAGGATCAGCCACCCCTTGGGGGTGATTGGCTAAAATCCTAAAATGTCCATAGTCAAAATATTTTTCTACTGTACTATAAACAAAACTTTTACAAGGTGGCAGGTGTTCACGGTCCATAAACTCTGCGAATATCTTCTGTGAGAGACAAACATATCCCACGACTTAGAAAAAAACAAGAGAAAATTCTTGCTAACAGCATTTTTGTATCCACAGAAGCAGCTGTTACAGTGGGACCCTAACACCCTACCTCACTAAAAGAGGGACCTTTTCACCATCTGCTCAGGTGCCTCAGGGAAATACCCCGGGATCCCAAGCCCGCCTTTCCCTGCCCCACTGGGAGCCGGGCCACAGCTGCCCTGCCCCCACTGTTCCTTTGCCATTGCTTCAAGCCTTCGCTACACTGTAGCTCCGCACGCCCTGCCTGCCAGGATGTCCCGGGGTTCCTGCTGCAGCTCTGGAGTTTGATACATCTCATCTGCCACCCGGGATTTGTGCTAATCCCTGCTCTTCCAGCCTGCTGTTCCCGAGGGTCTGGCTGGGCATCGGGATTGGCTGCCCAGGGGGTTTGTGAAGTCTTTCTTCCATCTCTTCCTGGGATCTCAAGCCACTATTACCACTTGCTCCCAGAGCTCACTCTGGAGCGCCCCCTGCAGCCGCAGGGGAATCATCGCATCTGCCCTGCTCCCAGGAGCTGCCAGCACCCCTGCCAGCTGTGACGGTAACTGCACCAAAGGGGAAAGTGCCTGACAGTCGAGAAGGCTGGCACTGGGTTACTGGTTCTGTTTGCTGTTATTGTCATAGTTAATGTTGCTTGTTTGCCTTGTTATACACGCATATATATATAATAGTAAAGAACTGTTATTCCTATTCCTCATATCTTTGCCTGAAAGCCCCCTAATTTAAAAATTATAATAATTCGGAGAGAAGGGGGTTGCATTTTCCATTTTGAGGGAGGCTCCTGCCTTCCTTGGCAGACACCTGTCTTTCAAACCAAGACACTAATGTGTTTTTTACTATCCCAATTGCAGAACAACACTGGGATCAGTTTACCTTTACGTGGCAGGAACGGCAGTATAATTCCACTTGATTGCTTCAGGGATGGTTACATAGTTCAACTATCTGTTATCGAATAGTGGCTGAGCATTTAGATGACATACAGCTGCCTCCTCGTATGCAAGTAGTTCATTGTATAGATGACATCCTAATTCAGGGAAATGAGGAAGAAGTACAATTGCTGGAATTGGTTGTGGACCATATGAAACAGCAAGGCTGAGAAATTAATCTTAGTAAAGTCCAAAGACTGGTCCCAAACAGTGAAATTTCTAGGAATTTAGTGACATTGTGGGCACAGGGAAATATTACCCAAAGCTTAATAGAAAATTTTGGATTTTGCAACACCTTGTAATAAGAATGAGGCACAACAGTTTATTGGATTGTTTGGTTTTTGGAGACAACACATTCTGCATCTAGGACAAATCATAACCCCATTATATAAAGTAATGAGGAAAAAATATGAGTTTGAATGGGGAAATGAACAGCAAGCTGCCTTTGAACTAGCAAAAGAGGCTATTCAAGGGGCTTTGGATTTATGGCCCATACAGGAAGGAGAAGTGGAATTTAATGTATCTGTAAATGGGTCGCATGCCAATTGGAGACTATGGCAAAAACAGGGAATGAAAAATGTTCCCTTGGGCTTTTGGAGAAGAAAGCTGCCAGAGGCAGGAAACAATTATATACCTTTTGAGAAACAATTGTTAGCATGCTATTTGTCATTGGTGGAAACAGAACAACTTACAACAGGACATGAAGTGGCTCTTTGCCCTGAAATTCCCATCATGCAATGGGTTAAAAGGTCTCTGAAAATCCATTAAATTTGACATACTGAGGAGTTGAGTATCATAAAGTGGAAATGATATATTCAGGATAGAGCCAAGGTGGGGATTGGCAGAGTAGCTACTCTCCATGACTGAGTGGCTACTGCCCCCATGGAGGATCAGGAAATACTTCCCAATTGTACAGTTAAACAGGAATCTTCAGTATGATGGGGAACACCTTTAGATCAATTAATGCCCGTTGAAAAGTAACATGCTTGGTTTACTGATGGATCAGCTAAATATGTAAGAGGAAAGAGGTTTTGGAAAGCTGTATCTTACCATCCCCATTCAGAGAAATTTCTGGAAACAACAGAAGGGAAAAGCAGTGATGCCTTGAGATGGCTACCTGAAAACAGGCTAGACAAAATAAAAGCAGGTATTTATTTGAAGGGCCTTCAAAGGTACACCCTGGGCAGTCAAAAAGCTACACCCAAGATGGACCCTGGGTCACAGGTTCTTCACACTTTTATAAGTTTGGTCTATTTGCATATCAGGGTGTAGCGGGTTCCACTCATAAACTGGTCAGAAACATCAATTAAGTATAGTGGTTTGGTTCAAAATATCCATTTCTTACTTATTTACCTTCTGTGAGATAAGAATTAGGAGAAAGCAAAGCAGGCACAAAACTTAAAAGAATATAAAGAAGTTTATTAACAGACCTAAAAGAAGGAAAAAAAGTCAGACTAAACCTTCAGAACACTTTCCTCACCCCACCTTTCTCCCTTCTCCCATTGACAATGTAAAAAGACAACCCTTGGGATTTTCAGTCAGTTCACCACCTACATAATAATCTCTTTTTTCAGTTCACTTAGGGACAGGAGTGTCTCTTGCTCATGCTATGGAGACATCTCCACAAGAAACAGTTCTCTCATGGCTTCAATGTCACAACGAGACAACTGCCTGGGGTGGTTCTCTGCTCACATGTCAAAGTCCCTTCCCTTGACTTACAGCTTTCCCCACAACTGCTTTCGAGGGTCCAATCTTGAGCTACTGGGGTTGAGCTGTTCAGAAGCAAAGGTTCTCTTTACCTATCACTGGGAGCATCTTCAGCTCCAGGAACAGAGGCCCTCCTCCTCCCCTGGGAGCAAGGGTCTTCATCACTTTCATCTCTCTCTGTTCAAGCTTCTCATCAAATCACAGCTACTTCAAAATTTTCTTATTTCAGCACAGGTACTTTTGCTCACAATTGCAATTTGAACACTCCACCCCCCCCTCCCATGCTTTCATGAAATTACACCAGGTACTCTGATGTATCATGGTCCATCACCATAGCTTTACAACAGAATTTCAGCTCCTAGGCTTGAAGCATCTCCTCTTTATCCTCCCTCAGGGTTTCAGCTCTTTCTTCTTCACTGACTTTGGTGTCTTTATGGTGTTTTCTTCGTGTGCCCTCACCTTTCCCTTTCCTCTGACTTGGGAGAGGATTGATGTCTGCAGGCTTCATCTGTTCTGGAGGGAATTTACAGCACTAAAAGGGTTAATCTCACCCAGGCCCCACAGCTGGAATTCGCTTATTGCTGTTGGTCACATATGATCTTTGCCGGGCAGCATCCTCGGATGAATTTTTCGCCTCACTGGAAGGGGGGGGGAGGGGCCTGACTGAGCCGTGCCACGGGCCCGCCTGCACGGAGCAGGGCTGTGGGGGCTGGCCCACACGGAGCAGGGCTGTGGGTGGAACAGGGCCACACAGCTCCAGGATCGCTGTCTCCTGGCCAGCCTGGGCCGAGCAGGGCCTGGCCTGGCCCCACTGGGCCACACGGGTCCCCCACTTACCTGTCTGAAAGCCGGAAGCAAGAGAGCTTTCCCAGAATTTGTTCGTACTTAAATGTGGTATTCACAGAGGAGTGTCAAGCTTCTTAAGTGGCTTAAAAAAGTTGCCAATATTCAAACTAGCCAGTTGATTTGTTCTGTCGGGTCATAGAGGAAGCTGTAAGCACCTCTTTGCAAGAGAATCACTTCCGTGGCTGAAGCCCTCTTTACTAAAAAACCAAACTAAACTAAACCATGACACAGGGTTAATTCTCCAATTATAACTTCAGGTAATGATGTAATTGCCCCAAGTTTGCCCCTCCTCTTCAGAGGCTTTTAGTTTACATATTTTGGGGCCTGGGACAATCAAGGTGTCCTTGGAGAGCAAACCTAGAGAGGGTTTGTTATGTCTAACCAGCATGAGAGAACAGTAGTTAGCAGACCACACAAAACTTCAGAGTTACCCACTAAGCAGTACAGGATTTGAAAAATATAAAAGTTAAAACCTAAGGCATCACAGCCAATATGCTGAATTATATGCTGCTTATATGGCTTTAAAACAGGAAAATCTTGGAGAATGCCATTTGTATACAGATTCTTGGTCACTAGCTAATGGGTTATCTACTTGACTACCAAGTTGTGCAGCCAAAGATTGGAAAACACATTCTAAGGAAGTCTGGGGAAAGGAACTGTGGAAGGATATTTGAGAAATAGTACAAAGGACCAAAGTGACTGTGTTTCATGCTGATTTTCATAGTAAAGTGGACACTTTAGAATGACTTTATAACTCTGTTGCAGACAACTAGGCAAAGATTTCCCAAGCTGGATTGATGCCTTAAAGAACCTGGAAATAAAACAACACACTTTAGAGATAATATTAGTATAGTAAGTAATATAAAGGATGGTCTTTATTGGAGGACTCCAGGGACAGATATGGAAAATGTCCACAAAAGCCCCCTCCCCACCCATGAGATAAATTCAGTTTTATAAGTTTAGCAAATTAGCATAATTGACAAAAATCCCCAATTAGAGACAGGTGAGGTAATTTCCCCCTCTCTAAATCCTTCCCCCTCAGATGGAAACTGAACTTTGTTGATGAAAATGTGTCTTGAAGAGCTGTTTTTAGGCCTTGGTTCCCAAAAAGAACCAAGATAGGATAGGGGCTTTGGAATATGTTTTGTCTTTCCGCCTATCAGGGCAGGGAAAAGTACTGGGAAAACTAGCTACGAATGCAATAATAGGCTACAGAGCTACAAATATATGTGTAAAGAATACAGATAATATACAAAAGAAAAAAGGCAAAAATCATTAGGCATCAGGATTGGAATTCCCTCAGAAGGAGGATCACGAAGGCTTGGTAAAATGGGCACATCAAAAGTGTGGGCATCTTGGAGAAAAAGCCACTTACAGGTGGGCTCAAGAACATGGCATAACAATGTCACTTGATATGATCAAAACCATAATTGCCCAGTGTCCCATGTGCCAATACACTCACAAATGTCCAGTGCCAAATATTGTGAAAGGACAATGGGGGAGAGGGAAATTTCCAGGACATATTTGGCAAATGGATTATATTAGACCTTTACCCCAGGACCGAGGGTGTAAATATGTCTGTACCACTGGAGATACATATTCTGGATATTTGATTGCCCATCCTTGTAAGAAGGCTACATACCATAGTACCATCTCTACTATAGACCTAATAATTTGTACTATAGAATTCAATTTCAGATCTAAACCAACAATGGGTCTCATTTTTGAAACAGATTTGTTCAACAATATGGTGAGCAGCAAAACATTCAGTGGGTTTTTCCTATACCATACTATCCACAAGCTGCAGAATTTATTGAATAGATGAATGGGCAGTTGAAAAAATTAGGAGATGAGAACCTGTTCCAATGGAGAACTCATCTCACAGATGCGCTACATATCCTTAACAATAGGCCCATTGGGGAAATGGAAACTCCCTTGATGCACATAACTATACCAAATTTGCAAATACAACCATTAACAGTAACTGAGACTTTGACTTACTGGGAAATCATTCCAGATGCAATGGCCCCTTACAGGGCCACTCCAGAGGCTGCAGGGATGGACCTTTATGCATTAGAATTAATTAGGATAAATCAGAAGGAAATGAGAGTTATCAATACTGGAATAGGAATTCAGATTCCTCCAGGACGCTTTGGTTTGATAACTGCTCACTAGAGCTTGGCCTTGAAAAGTGTTCATGTAATGGGAGGAGTAATTGATGCAGATTATCAAGGAGAAATTAAAGTAATTTTCTTAAACAGTAGTGAACAAGATTTGATTATTCAACCCTATGACAAGGTAGCACAATTATTGATATTGACAGTTTTAAAAACAATTGTGAAAAAAGGAGATCTACCTCAAATCACTACTGTTCATGGAGATAAAGGGTATGGATCCACCAGTCTTAATAATGGAGCCAAAGTATGCGTCCAGAGGCCAAATGGCCCTCCTGAACCAGCTGAAGTAATAGCTACAGGGAACGATAATACTGTTTTAATCATGAAACCTGGGCAAGAAAGATGGGAATATGTCCCTGCAACCAAGTGTTATATGCAAGAATAACTAGATGTTATAGAATATAGTTTTACAGATCCAGCATGACTAAATCTACCTGTTTACCACAACAGTCCCTTTGGAAAATGCTGTTATCCACATGGCTTGATATGAAGACTGATGCGCACACTGAGTGACTTACACACCAGCACATGAATCCCAACCAGGAGACTGGGTGTACCTCAAAGACTGAAACCCGGCACTGTTACAGCAGGGATTACTGTAACACAACGTATTAAACCAGGAGGCCGTGGAAAAGAAATATATATGGACAGATTCTTGGTAGACGTTTCAGAGATGTTTATTTCCCCAGCCGCATGGCCAAGCTCTGCCGGGGAACTGTTGCAGTCACGGGACCCGAGGGTCCTTGCCTGCGCAGGGAAACACAGAACAACCAATGGGGAATGAGGCCGAGCAGGGCCTAGGGAAACCCGGTGTCTCTCCCCTCAGGGCCCCTCTCCCAGTACTACATGGCAGGGGGGAAGGGACTCCGACATTTCACCCATTTATTTTTAACAAAAGAGATTTAAAACTTAACATTGAAAACAACTGGATAAACATAACAAGAACAGTTTTAAAACAATACAAGCCACCCTCCTGAGTCTTTAAATGTCCAAACAGATTTTTTCTCTGGAACATCTTAAGGCTGACAGAAGGGAGACAGGACTCTCCGGGCATGCTTTGTGGGGAAACTGAAGCAGGAGAGGGTTTAATTTCTTCCCTCCCCCTTTTCATCCCCCACTCGGCATTGAAAAGGGATTTTTGGGGAAACAATTGGCAAAGGTATGGTTTTGTGAGGGAAACCATGGATGAAAAAATGGATTGGGAATACACTGGGGGTAATAGGACATAGGGTAAAAGGGAAAGGTGGGATTAGGAAAGGGAGACTGTAGGGGGGCCTACAATGGAGATATTGTCTAACATGACTACGATTTTTTGCATATATACTGCCTTTTACAGGAACACCATCAGGCCCAGTGACCTGCGATGCTTGTAACCCTTTTCTACCTCATACAATTTTGAATTCCACCACCTCTCCATCTCCCAAGCTTGGGATGCATTTTTCAGGGTTATTCGTTTTAATAGCAGTTCTATGAATGAATATGTCTTGCTGGTTGTCACATCTTGTTATAAAACCATAATTTTGTTTAACATTATACCATTTTACTATTCCTAAAACTATAGCTACGGTGATCTTTTCCTTTTTCCAAGTGGCTGCTGTTTTCTGTCTCGCTGCCTTCTTGCTTTCTCTTTCTCTCTCTCCCTTGTTGGAATTGCCGGAGCTGCTCGTGCCTGCGTGCTCTTCCCAGGGTAGCATTCGGGGCCGCGCCACTCAGTTCTCTGTGAGTCGCCTCCTCTGATCGCAGCTTTGCTGCCAATGCCAGGCGCTGCACCCACGTCTCGGCTCCGCTCCACTGCCACTGCCACCAGCCGCCGCCCGCTCGCCGCCCCTCTCGGCCGGGCGTTCAAGGGGCTCGCTCCACCACGCGCTGCATGGGGCCAGGCTCCGCCGCCGACACTGCAGCTCGCGTGGCTCCACCCGCGCATGGGAATTGCCTCGCTGCTGCTCGGAGAGCGCTCGGTCCATGTGGCCTGGGTTGCACGGTCCCTGAGCCAGGCTTCCCTGAGCCAGGACGGCTGACATTGCACAACAGTCTCGGTAATTAAATAATATTCACGAAAATACTCTTCCATTGGCATATATTTTGACTCAAAAATTAACTGTGTCCAAACAGTCTTCCAAAAGTCTTTGGTAAGAATTAAATCCCAAGAAACATAGAAAAAGTTCTTAAACAGCCATGCCAGGAAATGTTTCAGTTCCTTTTGAGCTTGAATTAAGCTAAAATTTACAAATTGTTGCTCAAGAATCTTTTTAAGTTTAAGATAAATGTCCATATGCGGCTCTGAGAGCCTTCCCATGGTTCCTCCATAGTTTAGATATGGAATAGCAAAACAAAAACGAGAAGAGGAATCCAAAGTTTCCAGGGTTTACTCACACACATCAGTCGCTTAGGGATCGGGGATCGTTCTGCTTGCAATTCACCACCATTATGTTGCAATGGGGATACCGTAACACGATGTATCAAACAAGGAGGCCGTGGAAAAGAAATATATATGGACCGATTCTTGATAAATGTTTCAGAGAGATGTTTATTTCCCCAGCCACATGGCCGGGGCTCTGCCAAGGAACTCTTACAGTCACAGGACCCGAGGGTCCTTGCCCGTGCAGGGAAACACAAAACAACCAATGGAAAATGAGGCTGAGCAGGGCCTAGGGAAACCCCGTGTCTCTCCCCTCAGGGCCCCTCTACCAGGGCTACATGGCAGGGGGGAGGGACCCCGACACGGCACCTTTCCAACCAAAGTGGAAAGGACCCTACCAAGTATTGTTAAACACATATACTGCAGTAAAGCTGAACAGCAAAGGACCTTGGGTGCATTATTCTAGAATTAAAAAGGTGCCAGCTCCATGGACAACAGAATTATTGTCCCCAACTGTCTTGGGGTGACTTTATGATGTGTATCCCATATCGCTGCCTATGCCCAGAAATTAACTTTGTGCCTTTCTATGCCTCTAAATTGAGCCTGAGAGGGGGAAGGAAAAACTGAGCAAAACTTTCTCAAAGCAGTTTGCAGCTTGTTCAAGGTCATACAGCAATAGCAACTTTTGCCCAGCTGCGGCAGGGGAGGGAGGAAGCACCCGGCTTGCTGTTTCCCGAGTCAGCTTTTGGCCAGTTGTTCAGCTTCTTTTTCTCCGGAGGGAGACTGAGAGTTGAATTTGTTTTTCCCTCCCTGGAATTTCAGATTTTCTCCCTTTTCCACTGGACTGCTTCAATATTAGAACACATCGGGAGGACTTTCCACTGAGCGCAGAGGGCCTGGCCCTCGGCCAAGCCCCAGCTCTGAGGAGACCAATGGGAGGACTCTAACACTTTCCCAGGTTTTTTCTCCACAGCGAAAGATTTTATTATTTTGCATTATTTTCCTTTTTCCGTGTGTTTGTTAAATAAATAGTTTTTATCTCTTTCACTTTCCTTTGAGGAAAATTTATTTTCCCCGAACCTGGTGGGGGGAGGGGTGGTTGTGACCCGCCTTCTCTCAGAGGATATATTTCTAAATTTGGCCACATGGGAACAAATAAGATTGAGGAAAAAGAATGAATAACCTTGTCACTAAAGTATTACTTATCTCTGTAAGTTCTATCTTGATAGTCAACCAGAATTTTTGTTTGCCAAAACACCTCTAGAGTTTCACCAAGGGATTAGTAATGGAAATTCTTAAAAAAATTTAAAGATCAAAGTAGCCAAAATACTAAATGTAACTAATTGCTGGATATGTTCTCAAATAATGTTGAGAGGATTTGGGTTCCCTTGGAGGCTCCACCCTATGGGGTGACAAGAACTCTGTGAATGGGCTATGACTCATAATGGAGTCAGTGAAGGGATAGTTAAAGAACACTGTACTGTGGAACAAAGGAATACAATTATCAATTTTACAGGATTCAATAAGATTTCCCTTCAGGAGAAACCTAACCCTATTATAGTGTGGCAGTTTGATGCTGGTTAGGAGCCAAGCACCACGAAAAAACTATTCACTTGCCTCTGCTATAGCTGAGCAGAGAAGGGGACATTAAAACTTCATTTTCATGAAGTAAAATAAGGATTATTGGGGAAAAAGGAGAACTTCAAGGTAAAACAGGTCCAAACTTACTGTATAAAGAAGATTTATTACTAACAGAATTAAAAGTAAAAAGAATAATGAGAAACCAAAGCAAACTTTCAGAACACCTTTCTCTTCCAGTGATGCCATGAAGATTTTTGCTTTTTCTTTTATACCCCTGTTATACCTTTTTACAGCTTCTGTATTCCTAGTGCTTTTTGCCTACATTCTTGGACTTGTTTGTTAAGCTAAGAGACTAAACATTTTAGAAGCTTCGTAGCTAGACATCAGTGTGCCCCAGACCCCAAGGTCCTCTCCAGAACATATTCTGTAAACCAAGATAGAACCATCCAGGGGAAGGTTCCTTGGGGAGGGGGGCTCACTTGAACCTCTCATTGGGGAATCTTTGATAGATATGCTAATTAGTAAAGCCTATAATGTTATACCCAATGTTGGGGGGGATTAGGATACACACGGAAGAAGAGACACACAGACACAGGGAAAGACTCGGTGGGGTACATCTCGATGCATATGACCTGGACGTGTACACCTAAGGATCCTTAAGAATAAATACCAAGGTAAAATCCCTTTTCCCCTTCTAACCGTGTATGCCTCTTGATTTTAAGACCAGGAAAAGGCATCACCAGTACCTCCCTCTTTCCACCAAACGGCGCAAGGGAAACAAACATGGGGTTTTGGTCAGTGTTTCATTTCTTAAGAGTCTTTCTTAATGTTTAAGGAAAACAGTTTCTTCTACTGTGCCATGGCATTCTTCCCACAGAAGATAGTTCTCTGTGAACTTTTCCAGCATGGCTTCAAACTTCACAAACAACAGTCCACCCAAATCTGCTGCAGTGAAAAATCCCTCCCATGAATCTTGCAGTTTTCCCACACTGCCATAATGGGTCATAATAGTCATGGGGTTTTAGTCTTTTAAGGATGAGCTATTCCAGCCGAAAGCAAAGGCTCTCTTCTTCAATCTCTAAAAAGCCTTTCACAGCATCTATGGCTCTGGCGTGAGCAGTTTTCCTTCACGGGCTGCGCATGGATTTCGGCACCCCCCCATGTACCTCATCTCATGAATTATAGGGAAAACAATTTGCTGTATTATAGTCCTCACCAGGAGAATTTCAGCTCCAGCGCTGGGAGCGCCTCCTCTCTTTCCCTTCTTCCACTGACCTTGGCATCACCGTGCTTCTTCTTCTCACATGATCTCACTTTTCCTTTGTCTCTGACTTGGAAGAAAGTTCGTATCTGTAAGTTTTCAGCTGAGAAGTTGATCTTGTTCGGGCTCTGCATCGGGGAAAGACTCGCCCTGTTTTGTTGGGGTTCCTCCCCCACAGGCTAGGCAGCGGCAGCGCAGAGGTGACCAGAGGCGACGGCAGCGGCAGCGCACAAGGAGCTGAGCGGCGCCGCCTGGCCTGGCCTGCACGATCCCGAATGCGACCCCGAGAGTCGAGGCTCTGCGGCGAGAGCGCACAGGCACGAGCAGCCCCGACGGCCCCAGTAGCCCTGGCAGCTCCGGCAGCTCCAACGCAGTAGCGAGCAAAAGCAAAAGTGAAAGCAGGAACACAGCGAGATAAAAAACAGCAGCAACACAGAAAAAAGAAAAAATTATCGTAGCTAAGGTTTTAGGAATAGTAAAATGGTATAATGTTAAACAAAATTATGGTTTTATAACAAGATGTGACAACAAGGAAGACATATTCGTTCCTAGAACTGCCATTAAAAAGAATAACCCCAAAAAATACATCCCAAGCTTAGGAGATGGAGAAGTGGTAGAGTTTATACAAGGAAGGAAAGGCCGGCAAGCAGCGTTACCGGGCCTGGTGGTGTTTCTGTTAAAGGCAGTATATATGCTGCAAATCGTAGTCATCCCAGACAATATCTCCATTATCAGCAAGCCATACAGTCTCCCTTTCCTAATCCTACCTTTCCCTTTTATCCCATATCCTGTTATCTGTTTTTTCACTCATGGTTTCCCTCACAAAACCATGCCTTTACCAATTTTTTCCCCAAAAATTCCTTTCCAATGCTGAGTGGGGGATGACAAGGGGGGGGGGGGGGGAATTTAACTATTGTTGTTTAGAGTTCCAACTGGTTCAAATAGAAGAAACCCTCTCCTGCCTCAGTTTCCCCACAAAGCATGCTCAGAGAGTCCTGTCTCCCTTCTGCCAGCCCTAAGATGTTCCAGAAAAAAATCTGTTTGGACATTTAGAGACTCAGAAGAGTGGCTTGTTTTCTTTTGAAATTGTACTTGTTATCTTATGTTTTGTTTTAAATCTTAGTTAAAACAAAAGGGTGAGATGTTGGGGTTCCTCCCCTCCTGGCGTGGGGTCTGGGGGGAGGGGACTCTGGAGTAGAGGCACAACCTACGGGGTTTCCCTACTCCCTGTTCAATCCTGTTCCCGATTGGTTGTTTTGTGTTCCCCTGCGCGGGGAGGACCCTGGTGGTCCCACGATTGTTAGGAGTTCTTCGGCAGTCCCCCAGCCATGTGACTGGAGAATAAAGATCTCTGAAACATCTATCAAGAATCACTCCCTATTTCTTTCCACTGTCTATACGTTGCAGAAATCCCCGCTGCAACACTCTTTCTCATTGCTGGCTGCGTGGTGTTTTTCTCAGTTTGGTGCAAGCGGCTCCAGCTGCGTGGAAGGGCCTGCCAGCCCTGCCCGGGCCGCAACAGCCTCAGATGAATCTTGGCTGAGCGGTCCCCATCTCAGTGGAGGAGTTTTCCAGCCACGTGGCTGCTCGTGGCTCTAGGGTGGCTTTCTCCCTGCGGCCTGGCCCCGTGCTGCAGCGCCAGGGGGACCCGGGCCCACTCTGGGATGAAGCCCGGGGGCCCCTCCACCACCTCTCAGCAGGGAAGCAGGAAAAGGAAACTTCTCGCGGTCTCTTCTTTCTTAAATATATACATCACAGAGGCATTACCAGCTTGTTTAATTGGCCTAGCAACCTGCCCATCAAACCGTTTCCCTAAACTGCTAAACTACCACATATAGGTAGAGGTCACAATGTGAAAGGATTTGCTTTAACATTACTCAAAATGTAAATAGAACTTGGAGGGCTGGAACTAGTCAGTGTCAGTATTACACCACTCCCAGCTGCAATGCCCATATGAAACTCCATTGGCCTAATTGCACTGAGGAGACAACAGAAGCACATGTAGGAGCCCTAGATCCATCAGTAGTGCAACAGTGGGAAATAGGAAATCAGACCTTTGGTACTGGGAATGGGACCTATTTGGTATGCGGAGACAATGCCTATAAAGGGCTTCCTAAAGGATGTTTTGGTTCCTGTTTCCAGGCAATATGTGGCAGGACATCCCTGCCCTCTCTACCACAAATGGTTGGTGCATATGGAAGAGATAACCCAGGCAAGGGGTCATCTCTGGCTCCAAAAGGGCTGAGACCCCCCACTTAGAATCAACATCTTAGTCTGGAGAGCAGATGTGGGGAGAGATAAAACAAAAATTAATATTATTGCCTGAGAGACACTTTTACAAACTATAAAAGCTACACAAATTTCTGCAGACAGAAGTCTCCTACACACTCCCTGAAACGTATAGGGGATCTTCTCCCGCGAAGTCAGACGCGACTCTGGGGATACTTTCCCTGGGAATTGAGAGAAAAGATTCTATGTGCACCCCATCATCAATTAGGTGGCAAGTACATTGGATCTTAAGCTGTACTGTTTCTTTGCTAGCTGTAATAATAGGAACCTCTATCGTGCAATGTATGTTATCTACTAGTAGTTCTTTTTGTTTTATTCCTGTGTAGTAAATAGTCTGTTTAAAGTTTTATGTCTGTTAATTTTGTGTCTATTAAATAAATAATTCATTTTGTAATAGACCTAATCTATCGCAGCATCTGGGCGGGTGCCAGATGGTGAGGTGCCACAATCTTCTGAAAATGTCTCCAAGGCAAAGCTGCTTGGCAGGACCACCACACACTCACACGTATACATGCACATTCACATGGATAGCTCCTTAAAATGGGTTGATGGCAATGATGCAGGAAGGGTCTTTGTATGGTGTTCCATGGGAGAGGTATATTGCAGCCACACGCATGAAGGGTCCCAGGACGAAGACAAAGGACATGGGAGGGTCCAGGTTTACATACGGGAGCAGAGCGAGCATCAGGGACCAATGATCTGAGGGCACAGGGGCAGTACACAGGCGGGACTAGGGTATGGGAACCAATGGGAAACTTTGAGGGAGTAGCGATGGGGCAAAGGCCAATGGGGGAACAGGGAGTGGAGAACCTTCTAGGGTAGGGACATATAAGGTATAAAGGGGCAGGGAGGCCAACGGGCCAACTGGGGAAGCAGAACTGGGGTACATTAACATAATGGAACAAAGCATCCTGGGGGAAGCCTTTTCTGTCACCCTAACCTGGGGAGGATCATTGATCTTAGGGACTGTCCCACCAGTGGACTCTCTTTGTCCCTTGTTCCGTAAGCTCACCAGCCTCCACACTAATCAGCCATTATTAAAGAACTTGGGAACAAGAGTGGGTTTTGGGGTGCTGGCCACCCCAATAAAGCTACTGCCTGCTGCCAGGGGCCTGGGCAAAACGCAGGGACTTATCTAAGCTCCCATCTCCATTCGTAACACAATATTAATGCCTCCCTTTAGGGTACTTTGGCAACAACCACAAGGAAGAGTTAGGGCTAAGATAACATTTTCTACCCAAAGAGTGCCTTTGATTTCAGAAAGCAAAAGATTATGGTTCACCCTATGCCCCATGTGCGCTGCCTCATCCTATGGAGTTTACATTAACAAGCTAAATAGATTATTAGAAGAAGTAGCAAGTGATACTATTAAAATATCAAATAGCACATCCTATGAGCTCAAACAAACAGCAATGGTGACTCTACAGAATTGCATGGCCTTGGATTATCTGCTTGCTAGCCAGGGAGGAACATATGCTATTATAGGACAGGGATGTTGTGCTTATATCAGTGATGGGTTTGAAGTCCAACAATGAGGAATCACCTTGATAGAAAGAACAGTAGAAGAGTGGCAGAAAGAAGAAAATTCTTCTTGGCGGGATTGGCTTACTTCATGGCTACCAAATTGAAGACTGCTGCAAAATGCATTTGTGGTGATAACAAAAAGGTTAATTCAGTTTCTACTGTGGCTGTGAGCTTTTAGCAGAGAAAACACTGTGGACCTTTAGTAGAGAAGCAAGGCATGCGGAAATTGCTACCCAAGCAAGGATATTGGAAGATAAAGAGGAGACATCAGGCTCAGGAATGCAGCTACAGCCAAAACAAGGACTGAGTTTGGGAACTTGGGGAACATGGGGACGGTTTTTACGGTAATGGGAAAATTATAATATGCATGTAGTGACTGTATATGAGCAACACACTTGTAGAAATCAGGGGACATGTTAGGAGTTATCCCCCATGCCACTCGAGGCACCTGAATAAATGATGCCCTCTTTAACACTAAATTGGTGTTAAGGAGCTTTAGTCAACCATTTTCAGTAATTTGGTGAAAATAATTGGTGACCCAGATGGGACCTTGGCCTCTGAGCCTTGGCAGATCCACAAAAAACAGATCTCCAGCCATCGCCAAGGAATTCTCAGAAGACCCTTTACTGCAGACCACCAAGTGGCTCAAGGCAAGATCCCTGGGGTAATTAAAGGCATCATTTAAATCTTGGACTTATTGACAAGGGGATATGAACCCTGCACTAAGTTTCTGGTAACTCTGGTAATTCTGGTAACTTTGGTAACTGGCTTTGAGCCCCTGTCAGGGTTTAAGTCCCTGTCTTGTCTGTTGGTAAGCTTACTGGGAGTTAGAATCCCCCAGGTCTGGGGGACCTGATAAGGCATTTGATTCCCCTCTGAAAGCCTTGTACCTGGCTGAGCAGCTGTAGCACCTTGGCCATGTCTGGATAGGGGTTTCAGTCTCTCATGGGAACTTGAAGTGTTTTACCTGGTGTTCCGGTTTGGCCAAATTTAGAAATATATCCTCTGATAGGCAGGTTACAACCACCCCTCCCCCACCAGGTTTGGGAAAAATAAATTTTCCTCAAAGGAAAGTGAAAGAGATAAAACTATTTATTTAACAAACACACGGAAAAAGGAAAATAATGCGAAATAATAAAATCTTTCGCTGTGGAGGAAAAACCTGGGAAAGTGTTAGAGTCCTCCCTTTGGTCTCCTCAGAGCTGGGGCTTGGCCCAGGGCCAGGCCCTTTGTGCTCGGTGGAAAGTCCTCCCGATGTGCTCTGATATTGAAGCAGTCCAGTAGAAAAGAGAGAAAATCTGAAATTCCAGGGAAGGAAAAATAGTTCAACTCTCAGTCTCTCTCCAGAAACTGAACAACTGGCCAAAAGCTGACTGGAAAGCCGCAAGCTGGGTGCTTCCTCGCTTCCCTGCCGCAGCTGAAAAAAAAGTCGCTATCTCTGTGTGACCTTGAAGCTGCAAACTGCTTTGAGAAAGTTTTGCTCAGTTTTTCCTTCCCCCTCTCAGGCTCAGTTTAAAGGCATAGAAAGGCACAAGAATTAATTTCTGGGCGTAGGGCAGCAATATGGGATACACATCATAAAGTCACCCCAAGACACCTGGCCAAGTATTTCACCGTAGTCATGCCCACATTAAAGAGAAAAAGAAAAAAAAGGGTGTTGGAGAATGGTTAGAGGATCAGGGACGTGGATTATTGATAAAGGGTACAAATCAATAACAGAACTGTACAAGCAAAAGCCTGCACAAGAAAATGCCTCCATGAGAAAATGCCTGTGTGAGAAACAGGCCTGAGAACCAAAAGGGAGTTTTTAGGAGGTACAGTGCTGTTCTGATAAAATGTACTGACCATGAGAAGGGAGGAAGACCTTTGATCTCTCAAGTCAAAACATAAATAATAGAAGCTTGCAAATGTAGTCTTTTATCTAACCCAATTATGTAGAAGTAAGAATGTGCTTTTGTAAGCTTAAACCAATCAAGAACTGACAAGCATATATACTGATACTATATAAGTGCCTCTGTATTGCTAATAAACGAAGCTTGCTTTATCAATCACATTGATTGTCTGCATGTCTTCCCCCTCCGAAAGCCAGCAAAAGGGGAAAGAAAAACTGTGCATACTGTTCTGCTGCTGGACCCCACCTCCACCGCAAGCACTGTGTGCTGAACTCCTGGTGTAGGCTAGAGTGGGTGGGCAGACAGTCACTCTCCCCCCAGCAGCGGCTGAGCCATACAGCGCATCCCGGCCACTTCCAACCCACGGCGCTTCCCTGCGGTACTCCCGACCATGCCTGGGCAGCCCCCCCGCTCCTGCCTCAGCCCAGAAACTGTCGTGGGGATTCTCTGCGTCTGTCCAAAGTACTCATTGAATTTGCTTTCCGATGTTTGTTGCTTGTATTATTGAATGTGGGGGTGGTTTCTTCTAAAATAAAAGTAAGAAATTATACTCTGAATCCTCTGTTGAAATGTATATTGAACCACTGAAAAAAGATGGGAAGAAACCAGCTACTTAAATCCCAACTAATAGTAAATTTTACTCAGATAATGTGAATTCTTTTTGGGCTCTGGAAGTGTGTGTGTGGGAGTGAGTTGTGTGTGTTGATTTGTGTTTGCTGGCATGTAGAATTAACATGGGGACACCTGTGATATAAAATCCACTTGATGGGAGAGTGTGGAAATGTAGCTGAGTGTCTGTTGGGGTTTTGAAGCAATTGATATGTGCTTTGCTTTCTGTATATATGTGGTATGTGCTTTGGTTTTTTGTTGTTGTGGTTTGAAGCTGGCTAGGCACGAAGCCCTACGAAATCTGTTGCTTTGCATAAGGGGAAATAAAGATTATTGAGGAAAACTGGAAAACTGCAAGGCAAAACAGGCCCAAACTTAAGCTATAACAGTATAAAGAAAGCTTATTAATTACAGAATTAAAAGTAAAAAGAAATAAGAAGAAATTATCGCAAACTCCCCTCTGCTCCAGCACCTCCTCCTTCCCACCAAAACCACACAAGGGAAAAACGAAACATGGGATTTGGTCAGTGTTGCAATTCTTAAAAGTCTCTCCAATATTTAAGGAAAAAGTTTCTTCTGCTTTAACATGGTTTCCAAACTGTCACCAGCAACAGTCCCGCCCAGAAACAAATCTGCTGGGGTGGAAAAACATCTCTCCCATGAAAATCTCACAGTCTATTCATACTGCAGTCATGGGCCCATAAACATAGGGTCTTACTCTTTTAAGGATGAGTTATTCTGGCCTGAAAACAAAGGCTCTCTTCTTCAAAATCTCTAAAAGCCTTTCACTGCTTCTATATAGCCTGACTTAGGGTCATGGGTTAGCATAGGTACAGAAGTGATTTTCTTGCAAAGAGGTGTTTACAGCTTCCTCTATGACCTAACAGAACCTATCAACTGGCTACCCCTGTAGCGGGTTCAGTTTGTAACTGGGCGGAAACACCAATTTAGTGTAGTGGTTTGGTCCAAAATACTCATTACTTACTTATTTGCCTTCTGTGAGATAAGAATTAGGAGAAATGCAAAGCAGGCACCAAACTTAAAAGAATATAAAAAAGTTTATTAACAGACCTAAAAGAAGAAAAAAAATCAGACCAAACCTTCAGAACGCTTCTCCTCCCCCCACCTTCCTCCCTTCTCCCAGTGACAATGTAAAAAGACAACCCTTGAGATGTTCAGTCTGTTTACCACTTCCATAATAACCTTGTTCAGTCCATTTAGGAAGAGGAGTCTCTCTTGCCCATGCTATGAAAACATTATCACAACGAGACAGCCGCCTGGGTTGGTTCTCTGCTTGCATGTGAGTCCCCTCCCACGACCTGCAGCTTTGCCCACAACTGCTTTTGAGGGTCCACTCTTGAAGTTTTTTGGGGTACAATTTTAAGGTTGAGCCATTCAGAAACAAAAGTTCTCTTCACCCATCTCTGGGAGCATTTCATCTCTAAGAACAGAGGCCCTTCTCCTTCCCTGGGAGCAAAGGGTCTTCCTCATCTTCATCTTTAGGACTATCTCTGGGAGCATCTCTAGGAACTGAGGTTTTCTCCTTTCCCATTTGGAGCAGAAGTCCTCATCGCTTCTATCTCTCCCTGTCCAAACTTCTCATGAAATTACAGCTGCGTCAGCATCTGCCTATCAGGTGCTTTTGCTAACAAGCACGAGTTGAACACTCCACCCCCCATGCCTTCATGAAAATACAATGGGTACTCTGACATATCATAGCTTCACAACAGAATTTCAGCTTTAAGCATCTCCTCTTTCTCTTCCCTCAGGTTTTCAGCTCTTCACAGCACTAAAAGGGTTAATCTCACCTAGGCCTTGCAGCTGGAATGTGGCTTATCACAGTGGAGAGGGGGGGAGCTGTGGGGGGTTCCGCGGACGGAACAGGCCCCATCGGCTCCAGGATGGCTGTGGCCTGGCCCAGCCTGGCCCGAACAGGGCCTGAGCCGGGCCCACTGGCCCCCGCACGGGGCCCGCAGCCACCTGTCCCAACACCGGAAACGAGAGAGAGAAAGTCTGCCTCAAGGTTTCTATTCTTAAGTGTGTATCACAGAGGCGGTCACAACTTTAAGTGGCTTAAAGAATTGTCCATATTCAAACTGACCAGCTGATAGGTTCTATCAGGTCACAGAGGAAGCTGTAAGCACACCTTGGCAAGGACATCCCTTCCGGGACTATGCTTGCTAACCCATGACAAGTAGGTATGTTTATTCCAGCGCTGGGGTGCATGTGGATTGCTCCACCAAATGCATGCGCGCCAACAATACTATTTGGCTTGGTATATATTGAGTTACAAGCTACATATTCATTAAGTTTCCAAATGTACCTATACATATTCATTTCCTAGCCCTGCCTATCCCTGCTTCATATTATAATGAGCCCAAAGTCATTTCCATATGGCTTGTGCTTGCGCAGTGCCTTGTGCAGGGGTCTCTGGGATGAAGTTGGGAGTCTTCCTCAGATGAAGTAAGGAGTCTTCCTCAATTTGAACTTTTTACCTTGCTTCCTTGCACATGCTCCCTGAGTCCCTGGCCCAAGTTCAAACCCCAAGGCTGGTTTGAACTGGTTTCTGGGTCCAAAGCAGTATCTTCCCCTTATCAATAGTCTTGTATCCTCCCTTTTTCTACTTGGCAAATGTAATAAATGTTAGGCAAGCTATATACATTGTTTTAGCAAGCAGCCCCTTTAGTAATTCACTTAACCCTTGTTTCCCCAACTCACCCCAATAAACACTAAGCCAAAAATCAGTATCCTTGATTATGCAGATGAAACTAATTGTAAAACTGCAAAATATATAGCCCCTTTTGGAATGGCTTGAGGATGCTCTGATAGGAAATTTTATTCACATTTGTCATTAGAACAACATGCTGGACTGTCTTGGGGTGACAATGCCCAGAAATTAATTTTGTGCTTTTCTGTGCCTTTAAACTGAGCCTGAGAGGGGGGAGAGGAAAAAAACCAAGTGAACTTTTCAAAGCAGTTGTTCAAGGACACAGATACACACTCCTCTGCTTCTGCAGCAGCAAGAGCAGAGGAAGCACCCTTCTTGCTTTTCAGCCAGTTTTCGGCTCCTTTGTTTTCCTGGGACTTTGGTTTGTTTTTGGTTTTTTTTTTTCCTCCTCTTCTGGACTGTTTCAACATCAGAACACATCGGGAGAATTTTCCACCGAGGCTCCGGAGGTGGGCCCACGACCCAGCTCCGAGGAGGAGGACAGAGAGCACATCTACGGAAGGACTCTGAAATCTTCCCAGTTTTCTCTCCACAGAGAGAGGTTTTATTATTTAGCATTATTATCCTTTTCCTGTGTATTTGTTAAATAAATAGTTTTTTATCTCTTTCACTTTCCTCCAAGGAAAATTTCTTTTTTTTCCCGAACCTGGTGGGGGAGGGGTGGTTGTAACCTGCCTTCTATCTGAGGATATTTTTCCTCCAAATTTGTCCAAACCGGCACATGGACTTAGGTGTGGAATTGGAATTCCCTCTCTTTGCCCCAGATGTGTCTTTAGTTTCACTCAAGTGTCTAGAGAATGGTCACTATCAGTCACTATCCCAGTGTTCCCTCTTTAAAGGCAACAGAAAGACCAGAATGGGCAATTGAGGGAATGGACTTTCCAGATTACTATACCATTGGACAAAAAATACCCCTATTCCTGGAAAATGTCTTTGCTCCCTATGTCACCCTAAAAAGACACCAATTTGTATTAGAAGATATTACCTGGCAATTAAGTGTATTAAGCAATTGAACAAAGCATGCATTTGGAGATTTAAACACCCAAGTCCAGCAAACTACTTGTTGGGGGTTAGGATTTTTCCCTTTTGTTTCTTTCTCTTATGGAATTTTGTCCCATTTATTGCTAAGAGACAATAATGACCAGTGCTTAAGAGAGACAAAAGATGTAGCCAAGGGGGAGGGGGAGGAGTGAAGCTGGCTGCACTATCTTAGCTGAGGGGCATTCTTTTGGGAAGGACAGAGATACCAAAAGATTTTGGCTGGGGATGAGGGGCTGGGCTCAGCTTGATCTCAGAATCGGAGGAGGATGGTCGAACTGTTACTTACTGCAGGGAGAATTCACTGCCACCGCCTAAGCCCAGCCCTGTACTGCTTCTTCCTTACTGTGGGTGAGCCTTGGCTCGTAAGAGCAGCCTGTGAACTGGGACCTTATTAACACCCGATCTGACTGGAAAGGACCCTCACCATCTACTCGGGTGCCTAAGGGGAAAAACCCGGGACCCCGACCCCTCCCCCTTCCTGGAGAGCGCGTGTCCTCGGCTGCATGCAGCAGCTGCTACGCAGAAACCTGTCTGCTGCTGCCCAGCCCTACTGCTTTTTGTTGCTGCCTCGGGTTTTTTCACTACACTGTAACCCAGCACCCTGCATCCACTCGACCCCCATGGCCCCTGCTAAGGCTGCGGAGTTTTCTGTTACATTTTGCTTGCCACCCCAGGGGGTGTGCCTGTATCTGCCATCCCAGCCTCTGCTCTGAGGTTCCTGATAGAGTCCATTTCGCCATTCAGCCCACCCACCATTACCGCGTGAGGGAGATGGGGCTAAACTCGGGCCACAGCACCCCCTGGAGCCGCAAGGAAATCATTGCACCCACCCTGCCCATCCGGAAGCCAACAGCGCCCCTGCCAGCTGTGACCGTAGCTACACCAAAGGGGAAGGTGCCTGACAGATGAGAGAAGGCTGTTACTGGGCTTCTGTTTTTGTTTGTTGTTGCTGCCATTGTTGTTGTTCCTTTGCCTTGTTATACATATACATACTAGTAAAGAACTGTTATTCCTTTTCCCATATCTTTCCCTGAAAGCCCCTTAATTTCGGAGTCATAATAATTTGGAGGGAAGGGGGTCACATTTTCTATTCCAAGGGAGGTTCCCACCTTCCTTGACAGACACCTGTTTTTCAAACCTAGACACTACTAAAATGACTTTGCAAAATAGATTTCCTGTAGAAATGATATTGTTAAAGGAACAAGGAGTTTGTGGAATGTTAAATTTGACAGAAACTGAGTGTTATATAACAATTCATAACACCTCTACCTCCATTGAGGAGGCACAAGCTGAGAGAAATAAGTAATCATACTAGAAATTTGTTTCATGCAATGCAGCCATGAGAAGTGTTTCATAGTTCATGGGTCGCTACCATCCTAGAGTCTCTCAGGCTCACAGGATGGGGAAAATGGTAAGCACAAATTGCAATAACAATTGTGATTGGAACTGTATTCCTAATTGCTGGCCTTGGCCTGGTTAAATGCATGACATAATGCTTACTCCTTTCCTTCTCTCCCTCTATAGATGCTATATTTAAATCACCACCACTGAAGAAAACTACATTGATGTCCCGCAAAATAATGCCAAATCATGGGGTGAGATGTAAAAGCCTGATAATAAAAGGCTTCAAAAAGTGTTTCATCATTATATCCTGTATTGGTTTTGCACAGCCTGGATTTTGGCAGCGGTGGGGGGGGGGGATGACACAGAGGTGGCTCCTGTGAGGAAGCTGCTGGAAACTTCCAACATGTCCAGTAGAGCCAATCCTTGATGGCTCTGAAGATGGACATGCTGCTGGCCAAAGCTGGGCCAATGAGAGAGGTTGGTAACATCTCTGTGATAACATTTAAGAAGAAAATCAAAACAAAATGGGTACAGTTTTTCTTCTAGTCATAGGAGAGGAAGAGGTGAGAACGTGAGGGAAAACAACATGGCAACACCAAGGTCAGTGAAGGAGGGGGAGGAGGTGCTCCAGGTGCCGGAGCTAAGATTCCTCTGCAGGCCATGGTGATGACTATGGTGAAGCAACTGTCCCCCTGCAGCCCATGGGGATCCACAGGGGGATGCAGAGATCCACCTGCAGCCCATGGGGGAGGTGCCCATGCCAGAGCAGGTAGATGCCTTGAGGAGGCTGTGATCCAGTGGAAGACCTGGTGGAGAGAGAGGGCCCTTTCTTCCAAGCTGGAGCAGCCTGTCCTTGGAGGACTGCACCCTGTGGCAAGAGAGACCCATGTCGCAGCAGTTTTCGGAGGACTGTTTGCCCGTGGGAAGAATTCATGCTGCAGCAGGTGTGGCAGGACTGCCGCTCATGAGATTTGGACCCACACTGGAGAAGTTCACAGAGAACTGTCTCCCATGGGAGGGACCCCATGGTCTCACAGGGGAAGACTCCTCTCTCGGAGCAGTGAAAGGAAATCTCAGTGACAAACTGACCAAAATCCCCATGCCCTTTCTCCCTGCGCTGTCGGTAGGAAGGAGGGAGGGGCCGGAGGGAAAAAGGTGTTTTAAGGTCTTATTTTACTTCTCATTATCCTCCTCTGATTCTGTTAGCAATAAATTCACTTTCTAACTTTAAGTTGCGTCTGTTTTGCCCTTGAAGTGTTTCTCCGGGTCCTTATCTCAACTCATGAACCCTTTGTTAATTTTTCTTTCCTCTGCCCAGCTGTGACAGGGGAGGGTAAGCGAGCTACTCTTGTGGGTGCCTGGCGCTGGGCCAGTGCCAAACCACTACAGTTCTGTGAAAAACGGGAATGCACTCCTGGTTCTAAAGTGATTTCAGCTTTTATTATGTGGCCTAAAGCATAGGGATCTGCGGGTAGCGTGCATGCTGATGGTCCAGGGAAAGTAGAGCAGGGGGGCTCCCGCTCAGCGACGAGCGTGGATGCTGCAGAGCTGGTGCTGGATCTTCTTCTTCAGAGCAGGGATGTTCCTGATGTTCAAGGTCGAGCGGCACACCTCACTGACCTGGATGCCCCCTTTTTATACTGTTTTTTTGTCCTTTTGGATTGGTCTCTGTTTGGATCCTTCATTTGCATGAAGGTTAAGGTGCTGATTGGTTCTTAAGGGTTTCATCCAGGCTGGCTTGTTGTTTGGGGGGGGGGGGGTGCACTTTACTTAGGTGTAACACAGTACCCCTAAGGAAGAGACAGTCAATAGCTAACTCCTGTAAGCACAGTTAACTATTGGGAGACAGCAAATATTAGTTCAGACAGAAGATGTTAATTACAAAACCTAAGAAGCTGAATTCGCCCTAATCTTGTCAAGATAGGGGGGACAAGGATCATCTCAGAGACCGCTGAATCATTCCTCAAAGGACTACGCATGCCCAGGGAGAAAGGTGAAAAGTGCACTGTGAGGAAGACTACTGGCCTTCATCAGAAAGACCCCCCGAGGAAGAGGAGAGGCTTTCCTCAGCGTGACCACCAGGACACACAGCACATGCGTGACCCGTATGCTAATGATATTAATGACTTCCAAGAAATAATTTGTATAACCACGCCTGTCCCGAGGAATGTGATGAATATTCATAATTTAACCCATAATACTATGTTGTAGGGAGCACTGGTGTGTGTGTTTGGAGGAGCGATCCCCACACACCCCACACAATAAAGCAAATACCCACTTCTCTGACTCTGTCTCTGAAGTGTCTCCTGGCCTGGTTTCAGCACGATTCATCTGGCACCCCGAGATGGGACCCTCTGCCCGGCTGCCGGATCCAGGGGTAAGCAGACCTCCCAGTTGCGACCCTGAATTTTCAGGGGGAGCTCAGCTGTCCTTTGGCTCATGGCGGGGGCAGACAAGGACCATCTGCACCAAATTAAGGTATTTGCTATTCCTTTTAAACACAAAATACCTGCAGGTCCAGGGTTCGAGTCCCTGAGGGTGGGTTGAAAGTCCCGAGGAAGACTGGGTCTCCCAGAATTAGTCCTGGGCAAGAGGAAAAGTACTTTTAAAGGGGTTGGACCCCACTGTGAAAGGTACCTTAAAGGGGTTGGACCCCACTGTCATGTGCTATTGTACTGCTCTTCGTTTTGTCTGTTGCTATTCTGCTGCTGTGTGAGTGAGAGTGGATGAGACGTGCTGTCAAAGTACGAAGCAAGTGAGGAGATCTATCTGCGGTTCCGTACCCTGGCAACGGGCTCGGCCAGAGAAAAGCGAAGTGTTTGGCAAAGAGTGAATGAGTATAAATCATATAAACCGTTGGTTTGGAATTCAACCTTACTGTCCGAAGAGGGGCAGATTTTAGAGGAGAAAGATTTTAGTTACTGGATTGAGAACACCCAGGCCCCAACGCTTTTCTAATATAGCCCCAGCTAATTTCCCTTTTAAAATCCCGTACCTAGTGTGGAAACAGTTGTGAAGCTTGGGTTTTGTGTACATGTGTTAGAAAGTGGTATTGTCTATTAGAAAGAGTGGACAATGTCCAAGTTGCTGGAGGAGAGAGCTTGGTATTAGACAAGAGTGGCAGAGCGTGGCTTTGTGGAAGGAAGGAGTTGGTTCTCTGGTTTTGGGGGTTTTTGGCTGTGGAAGAGAGAAAAGAGAGGGAGAAAGGACGAAAGAGGCAATGGGATCATCAGAAAGTAAGGAAATAACCCAGAAAAGTCCACTAGGATGCGTGCTGGCACATTGGAAAGAGCTGGGAGGAGTCCCTGGAGGGAATATGAAAAAGAGCACCCTAACTAAATATTGTAATCAGTGGTGGCCACTCTACAGATTGGATGATGGTGAAAAATGGCCAGAGAATGGCTCTTTAAGATATAACACTATATTGCAATTAATGTTATTTTTAAGGAGGAAGAATAAATGGGATGAGACCTCCTATGCAGATTGGTTTTTTACCTTAAGACGGAAACCAGAGTGGCAGATACAATGTGGCATCAATCTGGCACCACAGGACTCTATGCTCCTCCTCCTAGAAAAGGAGGCAAAAGGAAAAAACTGCATGAAGAGGTGTTGCTCATCATGCAGTATTGGGCAAAGATGTTTAAAGCTCAAAGCTGAGAGAGACCAGGATCCCTTGGAAACCCAGGAGCTAATGAGGTGCAGTGGTGGCACCCTAACATCAGGAACAATGTCCCCAGCGTCCCAAACATCCTCAGAGGATAGTGGGGATGAAAGAACAAGTGAGACTGGCTCAGGAATATCATCCAGAACTAGGAGCAAGACCCCTGTAGAAAAGAAGCTCATAGCACCACTTGGACAAGTGGTGGGGCCAGACGGGGGAATAACAAAAGTTAAAACACCATTTACAGCTTTGGATTCAGATACCTGGAGGGAGGCAGCCAGAATGTATAGAGAAGACTCTGAAAAGGTAGCAAAGAGGTTTGAATTGGTTGTTAGAAATCAAGGTATTGATTGGGAGGATATAGACCTCATGCTGTCAGAATTAACTGAGACAGAAAAAGCTGCTGTAGTATCCACAGCAAGAACACACGTGCAGGGACAGATAACTGCTGGGACATTGCATGGAAATGTAGATAACATTTTTCCTACAGGAGATCCACACTGGGACCCCAATGATCCACAAACGTACCTGTTCTTAGTTCGATACAGGAAATTATTACACTGGGGGCTACTAAATGCTATACCTAAAACAGTTAACTGGTCATTGTTATTCAGTATTCACCAAGAAACCACTGAATCCCCAGGCGCATTTATAGAAAAATTAAGGGATAATATGAGAAGACACACTACACTGGACCCAGCTTCTGAAATTGGGCAGCAACAGTTAATATCCTTATTGATGGGGCAACCAGCACCAGATATACGTAGAAAACTGCAAAAGATTAAGGAACCAGATAACCGAAACTTAGAGAAACTTCTGGCAGTGGCATGGGAAGTTTATAAAAACAGGGCACAGCCCCACACAGTCGCAGTGGCCCAGGTCAGGGGATCGGGATTCCCCAGGGGCGGGAGAAGGCCCCCACCTAGAGGACAAAGGCAGCAATGCCCAGGCTCAGATCAATGTCTGTTATGCGGTCAGCCCAGGCACTGGAAACGAGATTGTTCTATGAACCGTGCCGCGACCCCAGCGCCACAATCATCAGCGCCACCGGGACCAGTGACTGTAGCACAGCTGTACCATGAGTGACAGGGACCGGCGGGTCCCTCCCTAGCCGAGCCGCTGGTCAAACTTAAGCTAGGGGAACAGGAGGTGAGGTTTTTGGTGGATACTGGAGCCACATTCTCAGTCCTGAATCAGACTTTGAGTCCTGTAAGTAATGATTATGTCCAAGTTGTTGGGGCTACAGGGAAAACTGAGAAAGACTATTTTTTGAGACCCTTAAAATTTGCATTAGGCAAAAAGATAGGAATACACCAATTTCTATATCTTCCAAACTCGCCTAAACCCCTGCTAGGCAGAGATCTATTAACCTGGTTAGAACCAAAAATAGAATTCACAGAACAAGGAATGAGACTAATGGTTCCTGAAGAAAAATTAATTTTGGCCTTAAGTTTAGCAAATGTCCCTGAAATAGGAGGAATACCCATAGATGATGAGATAAGAGATCAAGTGATCCCACTAGTATGGGATGTTAAAATCCCAGGAAGATAAAAACGAGCTTCCCCAGTGGTTATTGAATTATTAGAAGGGGCACAACCAGTGTCAGTCAAACAATATCCACTAAGACATGAAGCACGAGTGGGAATAGAACCAATAATTGCCAAATTTATCGATCAAGGGTTGCTGAGAGAGTGTAGGTCCCCCTACAACACCCCAATTCTACCAGTACAAAAGCCAAATGGAAGTTATCAGTTAGTTCAGGACCTGAGAGCAATAAATGCAATAACAAAAACACTGCATCCCATAGTAGCCAATCCTTACACTTTACTTAAAAAATTACAAAGTGACTGGGTGTGGTTTTCAGTTTTAGATTTAAAGATGCTTTCTTTTGTCTGCCATTAGCTAAAGAGTCAGGAAATTTTTGCCTTTGAATGGGAAAACCCCAAAACAGGGAGAAAGAGTCAGCTCACATGGACTGTATTGCCCCAAGGATTCAAAAATAGCCCCACGATATTTGGAGGTCAATTATCTCAAGAACTGGAAGCCTGGACACCGCCACTTGGAGAAGGTACATTTCTGCAGTACGCTGATGATCTACTGATAGCAACAAGGACCCATGAAGACTGCAAGAACTGGACTGTAAGTCTTTTAAATTTTCTGAGACTAAGTGGATATAGAGTCTCCCCTGAAAAGGCTCAGCTAGTCCTCCAGAAAGTTACATATCTGGGGTATGAACTGGCAGGAAGGGAGAGAGCCTTGGGAGACAACAGGAAAGAGGCAATTTGTCAAATGCCCTGGCCAACTACAACCAAAGAACTGAGAACTTTTCTGAGAATGACAGGATGGTGTAGATTATGGATCTACAACTATGGACTCATTGTGAAACCTTTATACCAACTCCTAAAAGAGACTGGGGGAACTCACCTATGCTGGACACCAGAGACTAATAATGCATTTGTAACTCTGAAACATGAGTTGATGCAAGCTCCAGCATTGGGCATACCAGATGTCACTAAACCTTTTCTGTTGTTCTCACATGAGAGACAAGGACTGGCGCTGGGACTTTTGGCACAGAAGCTGGGACCATACAGAAGGCCAGTGGCTTATTTCTCCAAGCAGCTGGATGTGGTCAGCCAAGGATGGCCCGCCTGCCTGCATGCAGTGGCAGCTGTGATCCTGAATATAGAAGAAGCTCGCAAGTTCACACTGGGACAGCAGATAACTGTTTTTGTCTCTCACACAGTGTCAGCAGTGCTCACACAGAAAGGAAATCACTGGTTAACCCCATCTCGCTTTCTCAAATACCAGGCTGTCCTAGCAGAATCGGAGGATGTGAGTATCCAAGTAACTAACATCTTAAATCCAGCAGCTTACCTCCAGGGCAAGGCTGCTGAGAAGCCTGTACAGCATGACTGCATTGAAACCATGGAGGCAGTTTACTCCAGCCACCCGGACCTAAAGGACTCTCCGCTAGAAAATGCGGAAAACTGGTTCACTGATGGGAGCAGTTATGTCAAGAATGGTAAGTGGCTCGCTGGGTATGCAATTGCAACCACAGACGCTGTCATTGAGGCAAAACAATTACCTGTGGAGACATCAGTTCAAAAGGCTGAGATAATAGCCCTAACTCGAGCCTTGGCGTTGGCCGAAGGAAAACCTATCAACATTTGGACTGATTCGAGGTATGCTTTTGGGGTGGTACACGCTCACGGGGCTATCTGGAAAGAAAGAGGTTTATTAACCTCACAGAAGAAAGAAATCAAGCATGCTACTGAAATAGTACAGTTACTGGAAGCAGTGGTAAAACCTTCAAAAGTGGCTATAATGCATTGTAAGGGACACTCCCAGGGTAACACTATCCCTGAACTAGGAAATGCTATGGCAGACAAAACAGCAAAGGCAGTGGCTGGTGGAGATCAAATTTAAGCCCTAGCTCTAATCCTTCTAACATCCTTATGGGTGAAAAACCCCCACCATATGACACTGATGATCTAAATTGGATACAAGAAGGGAAGGGACAAATAGGATCTGATGGGTGAGCTAGAATAAAGGATCTCATTGTAATACCCAGAAAACTGCTAAAATTATTCATCCAAAGTGAACATTCTAAGACACATTGGGGAGTTGATGCTTTATATAACCATTTGAAGGACAAAGTGACAGCATCAAAATTAAAGGAAAGAATTGAGGACATAACTTCCACTTGTGAAATCTGTCTTGAAAATAACCCTAACACCACTGTTAGGCTAAGCACAGGAATTATCACTAAAGGAGTTTTACCAGGGGATGTGTGGCAAATTGACTTTTCTGAATTACCTAGGAAGGGGGGATACAAGTACCTTCTAGTCCTCACAGACACTTTCTCAGGTTGGCCAGAAGCTTTCCCTTGTAGAACAAATAAAGCTAGAGAAGTTGTTAAAGCTTTAATACAAGAAATTATTCCACAATTTGGGGTACCCAGAGAAATTAATTCTGACAGAGGATCACACTTTGTAGCCCAGGTGGTGCAGGGAGTGGGTCATCTACTGGGCATACACTGGCAGTTACATACACCATACAGGCCTCAGGCAAGTAGACAAGTGGAAAAGATGAATCACTTAATAAAGCAACAATTAGCCAAAATTTGTCAAAAAACTAATTTATATTGGTATCAGGCTCTGCCCATGGCTTTGCTAAGAAGTAGGGTAAAACCACGGCTCAAAGAAAAATTAAGTCCCTTTGAAATTCTGTATGGAAAGCCCTATGGAACAAACGTGATTCACAATGACAGTGTGGCTCTGGGAGGGCAAAGCTACTTAATAGATTATGTAAAGCATTTAAGTCAAAAATTACAATCAATACACACTACAGTTGTTAATTGTCAACCACCACCACCTGATAAAGCCTTTCATAATGTGAAACCAGATTGGGTTTATGTTAAGTCTCTTTCAGGAGATCCACTCCAGGAGAAATGGGAAGGACCTTATCAGACACTGCTGACCACTCATACAGCAATTAAAATAAAAGGAAAACCGACCTGGATCCATTATACCAGGACCAAACCTGCGCCAAAGCCAGAGTGGGAGGCAAGAAGAACAGGACCTCTGCGCCTTCAACTACGAAAAATCAACACAACATGATTTGGACCATACTAGTAACGTTGGTAATTGGAGCAGGTGCATGGGACCAGAATACATACCTTCGATTGCTCAAAGGTGTTGTTGAGAACTTTAATCTGATTGCTGGATATGTTCCCAGCTGCCTGAGAATTCTGCTAGAGGCTTTCCTTTGGTTGGGGCAACATTCCCTAATACAACAACAATCTATGCTGCACTTAGTACTAACAGGCTTTCACATTATGTCAACATATCCCTAGATCAACTTCAGTGGAAATTAGAGTTTGAAGAGCCAATACTTGGGTCCTCACCAGTATCCTGCGTGCAGCGGTGCTGGGAAGAATCTGTACCTAAAAACTCAGGAGGGAATAAGACAGACTCCAAATGCGGGAACTTAACATTTATAGGGAGTTATGCTAACTGCTCAGAATTCTGGACCTATGGGGGGGCCAACATGTGGAATAAGAATCAAACAAGACAAGGACCAAAGCCCAAGGGTTGGCCAGTGCCCACAGGGTGGGGTTGGTACTGGATATGTGGTCACAACACCTATAAAGTTTTACCCTTGGGGTGGCAAGGCCGCTGTGCTATAGGACCAGTATTTCCCCACATTAAAGTTGTTTCTCAGCTACAAGGCTTACTCCGGACTTTTATACGGAGGACCAAAAGGACATCAAACCCCTTAATAGATAGGCCCACTAGATTTCACAGCTTTGCCAGATGGTTTATACCGGGACTCGAAGTAAGTGAACTAGAGAAAGCAATAGTGAACCTTTCTGCTACAGTAGAAACCATAATGAATGCCAGTGCAGATGCCATAAGAGCACAGCAAATCAAGATTAAGAGCATCTCACAATTAGCCATACAGAATAGACTTGCATTAGATTTACTGTATGCCAAGGAAGGAGGAGTATGTACAGTTATAAATACAAGCTGTTGTAGTTATGTTGATTTAGACAAACGAATAGAAACAGATTTGCAGACAATTCTGGAAAAAACATGGACACTACATCAGATCACCTTGGATGACACTTCTTGGGGATTTAAACAGGTATGGGACAAATTTACATCATGGTTACCTGTAGTGGTTTGGTCTAAAATACTCATTACTGTTTATCTTCTGTGAGATAAGAATTAGGAGAAATGCAAAGCAGGCACCAAACTTGAAAGAATATAAAGAAGTTTATTAACAGACCTAAAAGAAGGAAAAAAAAAATATATATATATACCACCTTCAGAACTCTCCTCCTCCTCCCACCTTCCTCCCTTCTCCCACCGACAATGTGAAAAGACAACCCTTAAGATGTTCAGTCTGTTTACCACTGCCATAATAACCTTGTTTAGTCCATTTAGAAAGAGAAGTCTCTTCTTGCTCATGCTATGAAAACAGTATCACAACTAGACAGACGCCCACTTCCAAATATTGTTCAGTCCATTTAGGAAGAGGAGTCTCTCTGCCTGCATGTGAGTCCCTTCCCCCCACTTGCAGCTTGTTCAAGGTCACACACAGATAGCAATTGGTTTTCCCACATTCGAGGCTCCACTCTTGAAGTTTTTTGGGGTACAATTTTAAGGTTGAGCTGTTCAGAAACAAAAACAGAGGCCCTTCTCCTTCCCTGGGAGCAAAGGGTCTTCCTCATCTTCATTGTTAGGACTATCTCTGGGAGCATCTCTAGGAACTGAGGTTTTCTCCTTTCCCATTTGGAGCAAAAGTCCTCATCTGGTCCATCTCTCCCTGTCCAAACTTCTCATGAAATTACAGCTGCGTCAGCATCTGCCTATCTCAGCGCAGGTGCTTTTGCTTACGAGCTGAACACTCCACCCCCCATATCTTCATGGAATTACAACAGGATACTCGGATATATCATGGCTTCACAACAGAATTTCAGCTTTAAGCATCTCCTCTCTCTCTTCCCTCAGGTTTTCAGCTCTTCACAGCAATAAAAGGGTTAATCTCACCTCGGCCTTGCAGCTTTGCAGCTGGAATGTTGAATGTTTCTTATCGAAGTGGAGAGGGGGGAGAGCCAAGCCGCTCCGGCTGCCCATGGCAAGGCAGTGGGGGGGGGTTCCATGGCTGGAACAGGTCCATCGGCTCCAGGATGGCCGTGGCCCGGCCCGGCCTGGCCCAAGCAGGGCCTGGCCGGGCCTGCTGGCCCCCACACGGGGCCCGCAGCCACCTGTCCCAGCACCGGAAACGAGAGAGAGCTTGGAGGGGGAGTTTGCCTATTCTTAAATGTGGATCACAGAGGTGGTCACAACTTTAAGTGGCTTAGAGAATTGTCCATATTCAAACACTCAGCTGATAGGTTCTATCAGGTCCCAGAGGAAACTGTAAGCACCCCTTAGCAAGGACATCCCTTCCGGGACTATGCTTGCTAACCTATGACATTACCCAACTTATCCTGGCTTAAACAATTTTTTTGTAATAGCTATTTGTGTTATTGCATTGTTACTTAGTGTTTGTATTAGTAGTTATTGTTGTATGATATTATGTGCTTGGAATCGTGATGCTTATGCTCAATGGTACAAGCATAAACTTAGAAATAAGATAGAGAAGGGTTCTTACTTTAAAGACATGCAAGATTTGTAAAGAATTACAAATAACCAAAGAAAAGGGGGGATTGAGTAAGGGACAGTCAATAACTAACTCATGTAAGCACAGTTAACTATTGGGAGACAGCAAATATTAGTTCAGACAGCAGATGTTAATTACAAAACCTAAGAAGCCGAATTCGCCCTAATCTTGTCAAGATAAGGGGGACAAGGATCATCTCAGAGACCGCTGAATCATTCCTCAAAGGACTACGCATGCCCAGGGAGAAAGGTGAAAAGTGCACTGTGAGGAAGACTACTGGCCTTCATCAGAAAGACCCCCCGAGGAAGAGGAGAGACTTTCCTCAGTGTGACCACCAGGACATACAGCGCATGCGTGACCTGTATGCTAATGATATTAATGACTTCCGAGAAATAATTTGTATAACCACGCCTGCCCTAAGGAATGTGATGAATATTCATAATTTAACCCATAATACTGTGTTGTAGGGAGCACCGCTGTGTGTTTGGCAGAGCGATCCCCACACACCCGGCACGCGCCGAATAAAGCAAATACCCACTTCTCTGACTCTGTCTCTGAAGTGTCTCCTGGCCTGGTTGAGGCCCGATTCACTTAAGTCCCATAGTTCTCTCATCTACCAATGCATACCCAGATATTTGCTGCCCTTGCTGGCACTGGGAAGACCCATCAATAAATAACTTTTCCCCATCCAGTAGTTCACATTCCATTAGGTCTTCCTGTATTTTAGATTGATAATCGATTAGTTCTAAGCAATCATGAATAACATTCCCCTCTGGTTCCCCATACAAAAACTGGGTGGGATTCACATGGCTACTGGTGGAGATGGTTAGATTTGGAGTTTCCAGAAGCATTGTTTCATACTTTAGCATCCCTGAATCTGTGAGCCATTTCTCGGCTTTTTGGTTTAATACTGATTGTACGGCATGTGGGCTATATACTGCTAGAGTTCCGCTAAATGTGAGCTTCCGAGCTTCTTCTACTAACAGTGCTACAGCCGATATAGCTTGTACACAAACTGGCCACCCTCTGGCCTTGGGATCTAATAATTTAGACAGAAACACTACAGGCTTCTTGAACCCCTCTATTCTTGTGTGAGTACCTGTTGGGGTTTTGGGAGTTCCCCTTCTGGTTTTTTCCCTCTTGAGAAATTTTCCCCATATATGTTGCCGGGGCAACAAATTGCTGGGTACTTGGGGACGACAAAGGACCTAGCCATTGAGGGTGTGGTCCAACAGGCTACTCTCTTTCACCTGGGTGTGTGGGCGGTTGGTGCTCGGAGTTCAGATGGAGGGAGAGGCTGCTGCCATCTCGTCAGCACTGCAGGCTTTTGGCTTTCGGCTGCCTTCTTTCTACTGGAGAAACCCCGGGAATCCCAAATCCGCCTTTCCCTGCCCCAGACACTGCGTTCGAGCCTTCGCTACTCTGTAGCCCCCACACGTCCTGCCTGCTGAGACCTCCCAGGGTTTCCCACCGCAGCTCCGGAGTTTGATCCATCTCATCTGCCACCCGGGATTTGTGCTCATCCCTGCTGTTCCAGCCTGCTGTTCCCGAGGGTCCGGCCCGACACCAGGATCGGCTGCCCAGGGGGTTTGTGAAGCCTTTGTTCCATCCCTCCCCAGGACCCCAAGCTGCCATTGCCGTGTGCTCCCCGAGCTCACTCCGGAGCGCCCCCTGCGGCCGCAGGGGAACCATCGCACCTGCCCAGCTCACCGGGAGCCGCCAGCGCCCCTGCCGACTGTGACAGTAACTGCACCGAAGGGGAAAGGGCCTCACAGCCGAGAAGGCTGGCACTGGGTTTGTGGTTCTGTTTGCTGTTACTGCCATAGTTATTGCTGTTTGTTTGCCTTGTTATGCATATATATATATAATAGTAAAGAACTGTTATTCCTATTCCTCATACCTTTGCCTGAAAGCCCCTTAATTTCGAAATTATAATAATTTGGAGGGAAGGGGGTCGCATTTTCTTTTTCATTTCAAGGGAGACTCCTGCCTTCCTTGGCAGACACCTGTCTTTCAAACCAAGACAGTACCCCATAGGCTACCCCTTCATTTGAATCAACAAATAACTGAAAGGGTACTTAAGACTGGAGCTTCTATAAGCTTCCTGATGTGACGGCTGGTGTGGGGTCTGTAGCTCAGACCCAGGAAGCCGTAACCGGTCTGGGGAGATGGTCCCGTGAGGAACCGTCTTCCCGGGGCTCGTGCAGCTTTTCCCTCAGCTGCTGGAGTGCGTTTGCAGAGAGCAAGCTAACAGCTCTTTTAGTGATTTTCAGCTAGTGATTTCAGCTCCTGTTCTGCAAGACAATCTCCAGGCCAGACCAGGAAAGAGAGACGAGAGGCCCGTGTGGCATTCCCGCATAGGTGGCTTTATTGTAATGCACCTGCGAAAGGTGACCAGTGATGGGCTCGCTCTCCCGACTGAGCTAGCCGGGCTTCTTTTATGGGGATATGGAGGTGGGTGTGAGACGGTAAAAGCCAATGGGTTACAAAGGATCTACATAGGGTCTCCAAGAGTATGATGGTTCTGTGTCTTCTCTGACCATAACTGAAAGGTGCTGCCTTTTCCAGGAGGATTCTGCTGGGAGGTTATGCAACCTTCTTATCAGCAGGCCCCCCTCCAGGGCAGGGGCTGGGCATATCCCACACTTCCCTTTTACTATTTCTAGCTTCTGGTCATCTTCCTGTGTCCAACAGATATTATCTTTGCCGATCAGCTTTTCATACAAAAATTTTACCCCTTTGCTATATTCATCAATCCACTGCCTACAATACTGCAGTAATCCTAATAGCTTCCTAACTTCCTTTTTGGTTTGCAGTGGGGGAAGGGATAATGTACCCTGCACCCTTTCAGGATCAAACTTTTTACTTCCTTGGCTTAACCAATGTCCTAAATATTTTACTTCTTGTTCCACAAA
This sequence comes from Corvus hawaiiensis, assembly GCF_020740725.1. Taxonomy (NCBI): domain Eukaryota; kingdom Metazoa; phylum Chordata; class Aves; order Passeriformes; family Corvidae; genus Corvus; species Corvus hawaiiensis. Next base: position 669,967 of record NC_063254.1, read on the forward strand.
CTGTAGCTTTTTCTTTGAAACCTGTAGCCCTTTTTTCCTAAGAAAATTTAACAGATTAATAGTGGTGTTCCAAACTGTTTCCTCGTCTGACCCTGATATTAATAAATTGTCTACGTATTGTAAAATAAATATCTCTTTACTTCATTTAAAAGACATAAGAAGAGCCTCTAAAGCCTGTCCGAAAAGATTCAGAGATTCCGTAAATCCCTGGGGCAATCTAGTCCACCGTAATTGTTGCTTTCTTCTTGTCTCAGGGTCTTCCCATTCAAAGGCAAAGAAGTCCCTTCTATTTTCTGCTAATGGGCAAGCCCAAAATGCATCCTTTAAATCTATCACACTTTACCATGTGTGACAGGGAGGGATATTGTAGTGGTTTGGTCTAAAATACTCATTACTATTTACCTTCTGTGAGATAAGAATTAGGAGGGAAGCAAAGCAGGCACCAAACTTGAAAGAATATAAAGAATTTCATTAATAGACCTAAAATAAGGGGAAAAAAAGAGGAAAAAACATCATATCACACCTTCAGAACACTTCTCCTCACCCCACCTTTCTCCCTTCTCCAAGTGACAATGTAAAAAGACAACCCTTCAGATGTTCAGTCTGTTTATCACTTCCGTAATAGCCTTGTTCAGTTCATTTAGGAAGAGGAGTCTCTCTTGTCCATGCTATGGAGGAATTATCACGAGACAGCCGCCCGGGCTGGTTCTCTGCTCACATCATGTGAAAGTCCCTTCCCATGACTTGCAGCTTTTCCCACAACTGCTTTGGAGGGTCCAATCTTGAGCTACTGGGGTACAATTTTAAGGTTGAGCCATTCAGAAACAAAAGTTCCCTTCACCCATCTCTGGGAGCATTTCATCTCTAAGAATAGAGGCCCTCCTCCTTCCCTGGTTGTTGTCATAGGTTAGCAAGCATAGTCCCGGAAGGGATGCCCTTGCTGAGGGGTGCTTACAGTTTCCTCTGGGACCTGATAGAACCTATCAGCTGGCCAGTTTGGATACGGACAATTCTTTAAGCCACTTAAAGTTGTGACCGCCTCTGTGATCCACACTTAAGAATAGACAAACTCCCCCCCCCAAGTCCTCTCTCATTTTGGGCACTGGGACAGGTGGCGGCAGGCCCCATGTGGGGGCCAGCGGGCCCAGCCCAGGCCCTGCTTGGGCCAGGCCGGGCCGGGCCACGGCCATCCTGGAGTCGATGGACCTGTTCCAGCCGTGGAACCCCCCCGCCCCCACTGCCTTGCCGTGGGCAGCCGGAGCGGCTTGGCTCTTCCCCCTCTCCACTTCGATAAGAAACATTCAACATTCCAGCTGCAAAGCTGCAAGGCCGAGGTGAGATTAACCCTTTTATTGCTGTGAAGAGCTGAAAACCTGAGGGAAGAGAGAGAGGAGATGCTTAAAGCTGAAATTCTGTTGTGAAGCCGTGATAGAGTATCCTGTTGTAATTCCATGAAGATATGGGGGGTGGAGTGTTCAGCTCGTAAGCAAAAGCGCCTGCACTGAGATAGGCAGATGCTGACGCAGCTGTAATTTCATGAGAAGTTTGGACAGGGAGAGATGGACCAGATGAGGACTTTTGCTCCAAATGGGAAAGGAGAAAACCTCAGTCCCTAGAGATGAACCAGATGAGGACTTTTGCTCCAAATGGGAAAGGAGAAAACCTCAGTTCCTAGAGATGGACCAGATGAGGACTTTTGCTCCAAATGGGAAAGGAGAAACCTCAGTTCCTAGAGATGCTCCCAGAGATAGTCCTAACAATGAAGATGAGGAAGACCTTTTGCTCCCAGGGAAGGAGAAGGGCCTCTGTTTTTTTGTTTCTGAAGAGCTCAACCTTAAAATTGTACCCCAAAAAACTTCAAGAGTGGAGCCTCGAAAGCAGTTGTGGGAAAAGCTGCAAGTCGGGGGAAGGGACTCTCATCGCGATCAGAGAGACTCCTCTTCCTAAATGGACTGAACAATATTTGGAAGTGGGCGGCTGTCTCGTTGTGATAATGTTTTCATAGCACGAGCAAGAAGAGACTTCTCTTCCTAAATGGACTGAACAAGGTTATTATGGAAGTGGCAAACAGACTGAACATCTTAAGGGTTGTCTTTTTACATTGTCAGTGGGAGAAGGGAGGAAGGTGGGGGGAGGAGGAGAGTTCTGAAGGTAGTATAATTTTTTTTTCCCTTCTTTTAGGTCTGTTAATAAACTTCTTTATATTCTTTCAAGTTTGGTGCCTGCTTTGCTTTTCTCCTAATTCTTGTCTCACAGAAGATAAACAGTAATGAGTATTTTAGACCAAACCACTACACTAAATTGGTGTTTCTGCCCGGTTACAAACCCAACCCGCGACACCTGGGAGCAAAGGGTCCTCCTCATCTTCATCTCTAGGACTATCTCTGGGAGCATCTCTAGGAACTGAGGTTTTCTCTTTCCCATTTGGAGCAAAAGTCCTCATCACTTCCATCTCTCCCTGTCCAAACTTCTCATGAAATTACAGCTGCTTCAGCATCTGCCTATCTCAGCACAGGTGCTTTTGCTCACAAGTTGAACACTCCACCCCCCATATCTTCATGGAATTACAACAGGATACTCTGATATATCATAGCTTCACAACAGACTTTCAGCTTTAAGCATCTCCTCTTTCTCTTCCCTCAGGTTTTCAGCTCTTCACAGCACTAAAAGGGTTAATCTCACCCAGGCCTTGCAGCTGGAATGTCACTTATCGCTGTTGGTCACATGATCTTTGCCGGGCAGCCGTGGGCAGCTTTCGGCTGAATCTTGACTGCACTGGAGAGGGGGAGCCGAGCCGCTCCATCTGCACATAGCAGGGCTGGGGGAGGAGGGGGAGGCCACGGGTGGAACAGGGCCCATCGGCTCCAGGGCACGGGGCCCGCAGCCACCTGTCCCAGCGCCGGAAATGAGAGAGAGCTCTGCCCAGGGTTTGTCTATTCTTAAATGTGGACCACAGAGGCGGTCGCAATTTTAAGTGGCTTAAAGAATTGTCCATATTCAAACTGGCCAGCTGATAGGTTCTGTCAGGTCATAGAGGAGCTGTAAGCACTCCTTTGCAAGAACATCACTTCTGGGACTATGCTTGCTAATCCATGACAGATATGGTTCAGGAGGATATAAGGGCTGGAAACGACAGGAAACTGTGTCTGTACTTTTATTAACTTCTCTTAGATCCTGGACCAGCCTATATGTTCCATCAGCCTTTTTTACCAGCAATATTGGGGTATTGTGAGGTGACATGCAGGTTTCTAAAGTTCCTTCTCGCAGCAATTTGTCAACTACCAGTTTTAACCCCATCCTTCCTTCTTTAAGTATTGCATATTGCCTGACCCTTATGGGATGAGATGGATTTTCTATACTTATTTCTATTGGCTTCATGTCTATCTTTTCTCGATTATTTTTGGATGCCCACACTTCAGATTCAATTTTATTCTCATCTTCATTAGTTAAAGTTAAAATCTTTGCTCTCATTTGTCCTTCCTCTGGGAGTACCCCTATACCGAATAATAATTGCAAATCTCGCCCCAATAAATTCTGTCTGGCACCCGGGACTAACAATAAGTCTCCAGTTGCAAATCGATTAGGGCCTTCTACATGTACATTTTCGATTAAGAGTACCTTAAACCCTTCCCCCTTTGCCCCTATCACACTAACAACCTTTTTACTTATACAACACTCCTCAGGAACTTTTAATATACATGTTCTATCGGCTCCGGTATCTACTAAAAATTTTATATCCTCCTCCTGGGGTCCTATTTTTTATTTTATCAAGGGCTCAGTTTGATGTTCCATCCCCAGTATAAAAAGCCCCTGACACCCCTATGCCATCTCCCCTTCAAATGCTTTCACGTCTTTGGCGCACTTCGGGCAATTCCTCCTTAAGTGCCCAGGAGCACCACAGTAATGACAGCTAAACTTTCCCATGCACCTTTCTGATTTCCCTATTGTTGTTCCCGCAGGGGTCCCTGACTGCTTTTCCTAGCACTGCCCAGACCCCTTTCCTTTCTGGGTTCCCCGCCTTTGTTTGTGGATTCTTCTTCCTTCATAGAGGCAATCATGATTTTTGCTTTTGCTTTTGCATTTTCTTCATGCCTCCAGACATACATCTTCTGAGCTTCCTTTAATAATTCCTGCAAACCCCTGTCCTGCCAGACTTCTAATTTTTCTAACTTCTTTCAAATAGCTGGCCAGGAATGAGTAACAAAATTTACTTTAAGTACCGCCTGTCCCACTGGGCCAGAGGGGTCTACGCCAGAAAATTGCTGCATTGTTTTCCTAAGTCTTTCTAACCATTCAGTGGGGGTTTCATTCTTCCCCTGTGTCTTGGGGTGACTCTGTGATGTGTATCCCCTATCACTGCTCTATGCCCAGAAATTAATTTTGTGCCTTTCTGTGCCTTTAAACTGAGCCTGAGAGGGGGGAGAGGAAAAAACCAAGCGAACTTTTCAAAACAGTTGTTCAAGGACACAGACACACACTCCTCTGCTTCTGCAGCAGCAAGAGCGGAGGAAGCACCCTTCTTGCTTTTCAGCCAGCTCTCACCTCCTTTTCTCCAGAGGGAGACGAAGAGTTGAACTTTGTTTCCTGGGACTTCGGGTTTTTTTTTCCCTTCTTCTCCTCTGGACTGTTTCAACAACAGAACACATCGGGAGAATTTTCCACCAAGGCCCTGGAGGTGGGCCCACGACCCAGCTCCAAGGAGGAGGAAAGAGACTACACCTACAGAAGGACTCTGAAATCTTCCCAGGTTTCTCTCCACAGTGAGAGATTCTATTATTTAGTATTATTATCCTTTTCCAGTGTGTTTGTTAAATAAATAGTTTTTATCTCTTTCACTTTCCTCCGAGGAAAATTATTATTTTCCCGAACCTGGTGGGGGAGGGCTGGTTGTAACCTGCCTTCTATCAGAGGATATTTTCCTCCAAATTTGTCCAAACCAGCAAAAATAATTAGTGGCGCCCAAGGTGTGGCTCGAAGGAAAGTGAAAAAACCTGTAGTAATTACATTTTGGTTTGAATTTAATTACTTTGTGTTGGGGTAAAGTAGTCACCATGTTGGCTGAGTTCATAATGTCTCTCTGGCTTGATGTACTAATGTCTTTCTGGTCCTTAGGCTTGATTGACGTACTAGTGCTTTCTGGTCCCTAGGCCTGTTTACCTATCCACAGATTGCTCCGATCTTGTCCTTGATACGTAACTTTTACAGAGGAGGGGGCACGAATCAGGATTTCTATTTTGCTGTGCTCGGTGATAATGATTTATAAGAAGTTAACAGAGGTACAGGCAGTTGTTCAAAGTGTGTATGATATGTGGTTTCTCCGTCCTAATCCCAGTCCTAGTTTCAGTAGCCTGTTTTGGGAGTTTATTAGTAATTGCACTCAGTTTGTTAGAGGAGGGGGAGACAGGGTTTCCTAGCCTTTCATCTCCTTCCCCTTTAAATTTGATACATTATCTTTTGAGAATGTTCAGTTTTCCCTGGATGTTAAAGAGACCACCTTCCTAGTATTTTATCTGGTAAGCTTCCTCTATATGGTTTGCTGCTTGTCTAGAATGAGAGCTCAGATTTCCAGGGTGACTGATGAGACACCTGGCCCAGAGGTGGAACATCCTGAGTGGTGTGGGGAATGGGAGGATATGGGCCAAACCCTGAATGAATTCTCTGACCCAATAGTTTGGAATTTCCCATCTGAACAAATTCAGAAACCAGCTGAGGTGGGGAAATATCTGAAAGAGAAATGCAATGTCAATTCTAATTAGAAAAAGCTCATTGCAATATGCTGGGCCTAGGCATATGCCTATCTTACGCTGCTAGGTACTGTAGGGCAGCAGATAAAGGTAGAGGGGCAGGAAGATAAATCAGCAGACACCCCAGTCCCTCAGGCTGCAGCCAAACCAGATGGAGAGCCTAAGCCATTGACAATTGCTCCTGTCACGAAGAAAAAGCACACAACCAAAACTGATCGCCCAGTGAACGATGATGATGATGCAGGGGAAGGAACCTCAAAACCACCAACTGACTTGGGCACAGAAACCATTACTGAGTCCATGTCCGTAAAGGACCTTCGTAGCCTGAGAAAGGACTATACCCGATGGTCTGATGAATCCAAAATAAGTTGGATGATCTGTATTTGGGATGCTGCAGGTGATGATGTGATGCTAGATGGTGCTGAAGCGAGGCATTTGGGATCCCTGTCACATGATCCAGTGATCGACCAAGTGATAATAAGGAGAGATGAGTCTGTCAGTCTTTGGAGACGGGTCTTGAGTGGCGCGAGGGAAAGATATCTGTGCGCAGATGATTTCTATATGCAGCAAACCCAGTGGAAGACCATAGAACAAGGGATCCAATGCTTGAGAGAACTAGCGGTGGTAGAGTTTGTCTACACACTTGACCCAGGATTGATGAGTCCAGACAGGGTCCGAGTTGACCCAGTGATGTGGCGAAAACTCATATGACTTGGCCCACAAGAATATGCTTCTGCTTTAGCAATGATGAAACCGGATCACAGTGGGAATGAGACAGTGCGGGATATCGCAATGAAGTTCTGAGTATATGTAGATGCCGTGCATGGCCCAACACATACAAGAATCGCAGCTGTGGAAACACGTATGCAGAAAATGGAAGATGAAATAAAGAAGAATCACCAGGAACTCAAGAAGGAGATTAAAGAAGGTCTTCTCCAAATCTAGGGGGTAAAGATCAGAGATTCAGCTACCAAATGCAGAGGTCCCCCAGAGAGAGAGGGAAGGTACAACCCATGAAGTGAGATGTGGTATTTCCTGTGTGATAGTGGGGAAAACATGAGGAGGTGGGAGAGACAACCCACTTCTGCTCTGGCAGCACGAGTGTGTGAATTGAAGGAGTGCAAGACTCAGAAAGGAAGTTCTACCAAAAAGGAAGTAGCTCCAGTTGCCCATAGCCAAACTGCCAGAAATGATGGAAAAGATGATGACATGTCCGATTCCCATGAAGGAATTTCTAAGAGGTATGCCCAGGGAAAGAAGGATAACCAGGCATAGAGAGGCTCTGCCTCTAGCCAGGTAGAGGCCAGGGAAAACCGTGTTTTTTGGACTGTGTGGATTCGTTGGCCTGGTACATCAGAACCACAAAAATATGATGCCTTGGTTGACACTGGTGCGCAGAGTACAATAATCTCATCGCAACATGTGGGGGCAGAATCTGTTTCTATTGCTGGTGTAACAGGTGGATCACAAGATTTGACCTTGGTGGAAGCTGAGGTGAGCCTGACTGGAAATGAGTGGAAGAAACATCTCATTGTGACTGGTCCAGAGGCCCCGTGCACTTTAGGCATAGACTTCCTCCGGAACGGGTATTTCAGAGATCCAAAGGGACTCAAGTGGGCTTTTGGAATAGCTGCTGTGGAGACAGAGGGCATTAAGCAATTGAACACTTTGCCTGGACTATCAGAGAACCCATCTGCACTAGGCCTTCTGAAGGTGGAAGAACAAAGAGTACCAATTGCCACCTCGACAGTGCATCACTGACAGTACCGGACAACTCAAGATGCTGTGATCCCCATCCACGAGATGATCCGTGAGCTGGAGAGCCAAGGGGTAATCAGCAAGACCCACTCACCCTTCAATAGTCCCATCTGGCCTGTGCACAAATCGGAAGGAGAATGGAGATTGACTGTGGACTATCGTGCCTTGAATGAAGTGACTCCACCATTGAGTGCTGCTGTGCCGGACATGTTGGAGCTCCAGAATGAGCTGGAGTCCAAAGCAGCGAAGTGGTATGCCACTATTGACATTGCTAATGCATATTTCTCCATTCCTCTGGCAGCAGAGTGCAGGCCTCAGTTTGCCTTCACCTGGAGGGGTATGCAGTATACCTGGAATTGATTGCCCCAGGGGTGGAAGCACAGTCCCACCATCTGCCATGGACTGATCCAGACTGCACTAGAAAAGGGTGAGGCTCCAGAACATCTGCAGTACATTGATGACATCATTGTGTGGTGGAACACCGCAACAGAAGTGTTTGAGAAAGGAGAGAAAATCATCCAAATTCTCCTGGAAGCTGGTTTCCCCATCAAGAAGAGCAAAGTCAAGGGATCTGCTCAAGAGATCCAGTTCCTGGGAGTGAAATCGCAAGATGGACGGCATCAGATTCCCATCGAGGTCGTCAATAAGATCACAGCAATGTCTCCACCAACCAACAAGAAGGAGACGCACGCTTTCCTAGGTGCCATAGGCTTTTGGAGGATGCATATTCCTGAGTACAGCCAGATCGTGAGTCCTCTCTACCTGGTTACCCGCAAAAAGAATAATTTCCATTGGGGCCCTGAACAGCAACAAGCCTTTGCCCAGATCAAGCAGGAAATCGCTCATGCAGTAGCCCTTGGCCCAGTCAGGACAGGACCCGAAGTGAAGAACGTGCTCTACTCTGCAGATGGGAGCCTTGGTCTGTCCTGGAGCCTTTGGCAGAAGGTGCCTTGTGAGACTCGAGGCTGACCACTAGGATTCTGGAGTAGAAGCTACAGAGGATCTGAAGCCAACTACACCCCAACAGAGAAGGAAATTTTGGCAGCTGTCACAATCCGCTAATACAAGTGGGGGGGCGTGATGGTTCATTTATAGATCTCAGAGTGCAAAAGGACACAAGGGATTTCCGTTTTAATCAGAACAGTGCACCTTTATTAAGTGCTCACAACACGGTAATGCGATAGAGGAGAAAAAGAGAGAGAGATATAAAAAAAAACAAAGTAAAAGGGTAGAGAGGAAGAAAAGGGGGGGATAATAGCTATAAACGGATGAGACTAAGTCCTTGTGGCCTTCTTCCAATAGATTCGTCTTCTTTCTGTGAGGAGATCTCGTCTCAGTTATTTCAGAAAGTCCCTTTATAGTCTTTTTCAGAAGTGAGGGGCAAGTGGCCAAGACCATATCTATGTTTCATAATAACATTGCAAAACTAGAAGCTAGCACTAATTATCACAGGTACATACCAAGCATGCCTTTCATAGGCAGTACTGCCTGCCATGGTTTGCGGCCTAGCAGCGTTAGTTGACATGAGTTTAGCAGTGCTCTCACTTCTGCTTTCTAGCTGTACCTCCACATCTCCCTCCTTTCCCCAAGAGGTAGGGAGATCTACAGCCAGTGTTATGAGGCCTGTTGCTTTTGGAAACAGGTACAGGACAGGTACAGGACAGGTGTACAGGACAGGTCATTCCTTTCCTCATCAGCGCAGTCCTTCCCACCTGGGCAGCAAGAACGGCGCAGTCCATTGTGACCTGCACTAGTTTCAGGAATGTGTACCAGTTCCCAGCGGGCACAGCTGCAGGCAACACTTGGCAGACACCCCACCTCAGCCAGGCCAGGACTCCTGTGTTCAGTCTCTGTCCTTGGCGATGATCGTGAGGCAGATGAGAGATCTTCAGACCGTCTTTTACAGATCGTCAGCAGGGAGCTGCGTATTCCCTAATGCAACCTTGTCAGCCAGCTTTCTCCAAGTATTCTCAAGAACTGCACATTGTACAGGTTGAAATAGGATTTGAACTAAGTGCCTGATATCAAATGGAGCAAGCAAATCTGTATTTATTACCCTTATTATTTGCATAACCTCAGCAGAACCGAGCCCATGTTGTGCAACGTTGGATTGTAGATCCTGTGTGACCTTCCAGGCAATTACCTCGTGCTTGTCATGCTGACCTAAGTTTGGGAGAGCCTTATACACTGGGAAAGCTTGGATCTCCCCTTTTGGGGAGTCACTACCATCCTGAACTATGCTGTGTAACAGCTTCCCAATTACTCCCAGAATCCTCAACTCTGCTTGGCATCCCCAGTGTTTCCAATAAATCCCAGTCGCCTTCCTCCAGAGCCCGCATTTTAAGTGACTCCCAGAAATGGTTGTAGTGTCTCAGACGCACTGTCACAGTACAGTCCGGGAAGGTCCAGGGGCGAGACTGGAGCAGCTGTTTCTTTTGCTACAGCGGCTTTACGGCCCCGGGCCAAAGCCTCCTCTGCCTCACTGCCCGACGATGAATCATCGGGTAAAGGCAACTTTGAGGTGCCGTGAACGAACAAAGGTGGGCGGGGAGGAATGGACTGACCAGAAGAGAAACTGACAGCACAGGTTGCAGTCGGCTGTGCAGTGGTTTGAACTGCAGCCTCTTTCCGGGACGTGACCTTGGCTGGTTTCAACCCATCTGGCGCTGGAGCTGCTGCGGCCGTCTCCAGTGCTGCTGTCGCGCCCAGAGCCGCTGCCAGGGCACAGCCGCCACAGCCGCTGCTTCTGTCGCTGGTCTCGGCTCCGTTGGCAGCTGGAGCGCCGGCGCTGTGCCGGCGGATAACGCCAGGACCGCCGCCACCGCCGCCGCAGGTTACGGGTTTGGAGCTGCCGGCCGTGCCACTTCCGTGTTTGCCGTATCTCCCGCAGGCGGCGTGGTCGGCAGCTGCAACAGCTGCTTTTGCAAGCTGAGCAGCTCCTCCAGCTGCCATGATATGTCCGGCAGCTCTGTCAACAAAGGCAGATGCTGTATTAGAAAGTCGATTGCTTGGTTCTGCTTTTCCACAGCACTGTCTGGCGCTATGCCAGACAAAGGCGTCCATCCGGGCATCCTTGGCACGGCAGGCGCCTGCACAGACAGTCTAGGAGCTGCCATGGGGGTCCAAGATGTGAGTCCACTAAACCACGGCCCTGAAAAGCGGTGGTCGCTGCTGAGCCGAACGGCAGGGAAGGCTCCGCACCCCCCCACTGCTCCGACACCCCCGCCAGTTGCTTTGCCCGCATGGTGTCCTCCAGGGGTGAGGGGTTCCGCGGCAGCACATCATGACTCAGTGCAGGCTCTGTGGCATCCCCCGCCTGTGGAGCCAGGGGGGTTTTTCAGATCTCTCTCCTTCACATTCCACTGAGGCAGGTGAGCCAGCTTTACTGCTACAGTCAAGGTCTATCAGCAGATTAAACAACAACCGCCAAGTGTGTAATAATTCTAGCACTGCCGGATCCCCAGATGGGAGCTCGCGTCAGATAGCACAGCCTAGTTCCTGCCACAGCCCAAAATCCAGGGTGGTGTCTGCGTTTGGGGAGGCACCATGCAAATCACCCCAGTCTAACAATTCACAGAGCGATTCCTCAGAGATGGTGGTGTTCATTGAACTGATAACACCTTTCCAGACTGATAGCACAGCGTCGGTTTTTAAGCCACTGTTCGCCATTCTTTCAGTCCCTTCAGACATCCCGGTCGGGGGGAGGGAAGGAAACAGCATACCTCTAAAGAAATTCAGCTTGGCTCACAGAGTGCAGGACACGTTGCAGAGTGCAGATCACGTCAGGCGCACCCAATATTATGGTATCCCGCAGTGGTAGGGAGGAGAAGAGAGATCCAACAGGCAGGAATTGTGCAGCAAGATTGATTGATTTAATTATTTTACAAACTCTTTTATAGACTTTTTTCTTCATAGTCTAATTGGACCAAGGATCAGCCACCCCCTGGGGTGATTGGCTAGAATCCTAAAACATCCATTGTCAAAATATTTTTCTACTGTACCATAAACAAAGGTCTGCAAGGTCGCAGGTGTTCATAGTTTATAGAACTCTGCTAATATCATCCGTGAGAGAGAAACGTATCTTACAGGACTGGAAAGAAGCAAGAAAAATTCTTGCTAGCAGCAGTATTGTATCTACAAGGAACCACTAAACTCAACTCACCCGTCCTCAGACTCAGCAAAGCATTGTTTACCATAAATTTCCTGAACGGCACCTTTGAGGATCCGAACCCTCTGATCTATCATCATTTCCACAACACCAGGAGACAGAAACTGAAGGAAAATCCAGATGTCCTGATCCGGCACCCAGAGACTCAAAAGATCCAAGGTCCGTATAAACTTATAACTTGGGGACGTGGATACGCCAGTGTATCCACCCCTCAGGGATTGAGGTGGACACCCAGCAAATGTGTAAAACCCTATGTCACTTCCACAAAGGTCAAGGAGGTCAAAATTGCCTCCTGGAGGAGACGCTGTAAGGAAAATCCTGATTTTGCACCTCCATTTGAGCCCCTTGCACTGAATTTTGATGTTCATCCCCTAAGTTGTTATGCTGTTTTGCACTCACATTTTGTACTTTATTTTATAAATCCTCGTCCTGATACCCCATACCATAGATGTCCTGACTAACCTCCTGAGTTTTCTAACTGGGGGACTAGTTTAAAGACATTTTAGGTAGTGTCGGGTTGTAGGGACGATGGATTTCAATTATGTTTTGCACTGTTGTTTTATTACTGTTTTGTGCACTTTAAGTTACTAAGGGTTACAGCCCAGCTTTAAAGAAAAAAAAAAATGGGGAATTGTTGCTGCCTGCCCCTGAGGTGCAGCCTGGCCCAGGACTGGCCAGGCAAGTCCAGACTTGTTTCAACCATGTGCTCTGAATCCCCTTTGTTCTAAGCGCGGGTAAAACTGAAAGTAACTCGGACTCCACCGAAACAGAGTCCGATTGGGTGGTTACCCCGGGTCCACCCCTAGTTGTCCACTTTCCCTTCCCCCGAATAAAAGACGAGCTGAGCGGGCTCTGCCCTCTCGTGCCTTGGCTCTCCTTCTGTTAACAACTGCTCCTGTCTCTTTCTCAGGTCAGGAGGAATAAAACAAACAGTATCGAAGCACAAGCTTGAGCTGTATTTCTACCTCTTTGCTTCTGTTACTGACATTGGCTTTACAGCTATCACTTGCTGCATTTTGGAGCCACCGAGTCGCTGGATTGCCCGTGCCGTCTCTCTAGGCAGCTCAGGGCTTTCTAAGGCGCATAACGGTGAGCTGAACGACTGAGCAAGCTGTGAGCATTCGTCATTTTAGCCAGAGTATTTTTAGCACAGTAGAAAAGCCTAGCATAGTAGTACAGTATATAAGGCCTGCATATTGGCAATAAACTTGATTCTCTTAGGAACAAGCAGGGAGTCCGTGTCTTCATTGCTACAAATGGCACCCGAATAGTTCGGACTTATCAGAAGGCAGTGAAAGAAGTAGACCGCACTGGTAGCAAACCCCACTGAACCAAAGGATTTGGTCAACCAGGAAATTGGACTAAGGGACCCATCTGCACGCCCATCACCTAGAGGTGAGCAGTGGGGAATCATGGGAGGAAAACTGTACCTAGAACAGAAACAGAGCCTAGATATTTTGCGACAGCTCTTTCATCGACAAAATAGAGACATTTCAGATGCTAAACTGATTACCTTAATAGACTAGGTATCTGCAGCAGGTCCCAAGATACTGGGTAATCCCGAGGTCAAGCCATCCCCTACGGTGATGTTTGCCTTTGATAAAGATCCTGACCCAGGTGGTCCTTTTGACCCTGGACCCATAGACCCCGAGCAGAAGGCAGAGCTCAGACCTTGATACTGTCAGGAAAATTAATCCACAAACACCAGAGGTTTATGTCCAAAAAGGAGATAGAGGAGTCCTGTTACTTTATTCAAATACAGGGAGAGGCCATGAGGCATTCCCCTGGGGTCTCTCAAATTGTTAGAGGACGCAGCCTTCTTTTTATCTTAATTTCCCAGCCGCATTTCCCTCTCTCTTTCCCCATTGGCTGAGGTACTTGAGAGGTACAGACTTCCTGAATTGCTTAATACAGCCCCCCTTCTAATGTATACATCCCCCCTTTTTCTTTTCCTATGGAATTTATGGTTCTTTCCTTTGCTTCTTTCATCTCTCAGTATCTATCTTTACCTATCAGCAAACCCACAGTTTGTTTGGAAAGACAAATCCCGCTTGCTCCTTTCATCAATCAGTGGAATTCTTCCCATTGCTTCTTTGACCTCTTAGTATCTAGCTTTTACCTAGCAGCAGACCCACAGTTTGTTTGTAAAGACAAATGTCTCTCAGTCCTCTCAATATGACTACAGGGGACTTTATTTGTGAACCACAATCCGACAGGAGGGCAAATTGCCAGCACAGCCTATAAGATTAGGTCAGTGGTATTCGCTGGACGAAGAACCATGGGATTGTGAGTATCATGGGACCGGGAGGCATCCCAGGGGCATTGGTGCAGTTTAAAGGTATTGCAACAGATTCTCCACATTGGAGCAATTTTTAATATTGATTAAAGAACCCTGTAACTGTTTGCTAAATGAGAGCAGCTTTGATGTTGAGATAGGAAAGCATTTATGAACACATAAGGACTTAAGTTTTTCAATTCCTGTTTCGGTAATAATAACGCGGTGATTTCTCATGAGTGCTTTTAAGTCCCTGCGAGTAGCTGAGGCAGGGAGTGCTGAAAAGAGTACTGGAAATGAACCGGAGGAGGACGCATGGCCGTCAGCTCCTGTTACTCCTGGAGGGGAACCAGACCTGTATTTTCCCTTGGAACAACCCTTAGCACCGTCTTTGGAACCCTCTGATACTCACCCTCTGGTGTTTAGCGGTGAAACCTTTGCACTTCATGTACTTCACCAGACCCCTCATCCTGGAGGCTGCTCGGTGGATCAGGGCTGCTCCGGCGGCGCTGTCGCTTCCCCCTCTCCTTCCCCAGCGGCTGCAGTGACTCTGTCTGGGGTGCCGGCAGGGCACCAGAAACAGCAGCAGCTCTGTCCCAGCACGCATGGGGCCCCGGCGCGGCCCCCACCCCTGGCTTCATTTTCACTGTGTCTCACCCAACGGCAGAAAGCGGCAGCAGGAGCAGGCGGGCCCCAGTGCCCTCACCACGCTTTGCTTGGGGCCGGGAGACTCAGACTCCTGCGCCATGCAGGAGAGCCCCAGGGAGCTCCTCCAGGGCTTCACAGCTCAATCCAGGAATGTTTTTTTCAAAGAACTTTTTTCATTAATGAGACTGAGTTGTATTTTAAATTTGTTTCCAGTTTTCACAAACGGAAATCATTGCAGCAGCAGGGGAACCTAATGAAATGACATCTGTGTTTAAAGCAACAGTAAACTCTTCTATTTTTGCTGGATTTCACTAGGACAGAATATTTCTCCTGGAGAGCCCACGTCTTATACTGAATCAGGGAGAGGAGGGGGAAGCAGAGGTTAAATGATTTGCTAAGAAGATGTTTGCTAAAAACAACGCATACAGCTTGCTCAACATTTATTGTGCCTACCAAAGCAAGATGAGAAGATAGAAGACTATTGATAAAGGGAAGGAATCTTGACCAAAGATCCTGTTTTTGAACCTAAAACTAACTTAAACCAGCCTTGAAGTTTGAACTTGAGCCAGAGACATAAAGAGCATGTGCAGGGAAGCAAGGTGAAAAGTTCAGAAGGAGGATACCCTTTACTTCATCCCAGAGACCCCTGCTGTCATGGGTTAAGATAGCTTTGGAAGTGATTCTCTTGCAAAGGGGTGCTTACAGCTTCCTCTATGACCTAACAGAATCTATCAACTGGCTAGTTTGAATATTGGCAACTTTTTAAGCCACTTAAAGAGCTTGACACACCTCTGTGGTCCACATTTAAGAATGAACAAACCCTGGGAAAGCTCCCTTGCTTCCGGCCTTGGAACTGGTAACTGGGGGGAGTCCCGTGCGTCCCAGCAGGGCCAGGCCAGGCCAGGCCACAGCCATCCTGGAGCAGTGCGGTCCTGTTCCATCTGCGGCCCCTCCACATCCCTGTTACGTGCAGACAGCGTGGCCCGGCTCCACACACCCACCCCCTCCAGTGCGGCCAAAGATTGGGCTGAAGCTGCCTGGCAAAGATCATGTGACTAACAGTGATAAGGGAATTCCAGCTGCAGGGCCCGGGTGACATAAACCCTTTTTTAGTGCTGTAAGTTTCCTCCAGAAGAGAAGAAGCCTGCAGACATCAATCCTCTTCCGAGTCTGAGGAAGAGGGAGGGTGAAGAAAACACCATAGAGACACCAAAGTCAGTGAAGAAGTGTACCGGTTTGGCCAAATTTAGAAATATATCCTCTGAGAGAAGGCAGGTCACCACCCCTCCCCCACCAGGTTCGGGGAAAATAAATTTTCCTCAAAGGAAAGTGAAAGAGAGAAAAACTATTTATTTAACAAACACACGGGAAAAGGAAAATAATGCTAAATAATAAAATCTCTCACTGTGGAGAAAAAACCTGGGAAAGTGTTAGAGTCCTCCCTTTGGTCTCCTTGGAGCTGGAGCTTGGCCCAGGGCCAGGCCCTTTGCGCTCAGTGGAAAGTCCTCCCGATGTGTTCTAATATTGAAGCAGTCCAGTAGAAAAGGGAGAAAATCTGAAATTCCAGAAAAGGGGAAAAAAAATTCAACTCTCCGTCTCTCTCCGGAGAAAAAGAAGCTGAACAACTGGCCAAAAAACTGACTCGGGAAACAGCAAGCCGGGTGCTTCCTCCCTCCCCTGCCGCAGCTGGGCAAAAGTTGCTATCTCTGTGTGACCTTGAACAAGCTGCAAACTGCTTTGAGAAAGTTTTGCTCAGTTTTTCCTTCCCCCTCTCAGGCTCAGTTTAGAGGCATAGAAAGGCACAAAGTTAATTTCTGGGCATAGGGCAGCTATATGGGATACACATCATAAAGTCACCCCAAAACATTCCACCCCTTATCCCATATCGTTGGCTTAATGCCTAAACTAATATATTCTCACTCTAAACACACACATCAATACATACATATATGTATACACAGCTATGTATGAACAGTGACAGTGACAATCAGCAAGCACTGGTATACAGGCATTTCACATTGCAGATGGTTTTCACCCAACAATCAGATCTCGCTAGGGTACACAACGTGTTGTTCCATCTTTCTGCATTACCCACCATGTGCAACCAGGTCCCTGAGCAAATACAACCCCACGGACGGGTTTGTCTGTACTCGAGGCAGAATTCATCCACACAGTCTTTCCTAACAGACCTCTGACATGCACTACTGGGACCTTATCTCCATCTACTGTATGCAGGGATTCAGATTGGGCTGGACCAGCTCTATTGGTGGAACCTCGGGTGTTAACTAACCAGGTGGCCTTTGCTAGATGCTGTTCCCAATTTTTGAAAGTTCCTCCGCCCAGGGCCTTCAGGATGGTTTTCAACAATCCATTGCACCGTTCCACTTTGCCTGCAGCTGGTGCATGGTAAGGGATGTGGTACAACCACTCAATGCCATGTTCTCTAGCCCAGGTGTTTATAAGGCTATTCTTGAAATGAGTCCCATTGTCAGATTCAATTCTGTCCGGGGTGCCATGCCTCCAAAGGACTTGCTTTTCAAGGCCCAGGATGGTGTTACGGGCTGTAGCGTGAGGCACAGGGTAGGTCTCCAGCCATCCAGTGGTGGTTTCTACCATTGTGAGCACATAGCGCTTGCCTTGGTGGGTTTGAGGCAGTGTGATGTAATCAATCTGCCAATACTTGTATTTGGACCACCTCCCACCATACCACAGGGGCTTCACCTACTTGGCCTGCTTGATAGCAGGGCATGTCTCACAGTCATGGATAACCCGGGAGACACTGTCCATGGTTAGATCCACCCCTTGGTCTCATGCCCACCTATAGGTGGCATCTCTGCCTTGATGACCTGAGGCATCATGGGCCCATCGAGCTAGGAACAACTCTCCTTTATGTTTCCAATCTAAGTCTATCTGTGACACTTCTATCTTTGCAGCCTGATCTACTTGCTTGTTGTTTTGGTGTTCTTCATTAGCCCTACTCTCGGGGACATGGGCATCTACATGGCGGACTTTCACAACCAGCTTTCTTACTTGGGCAGCGATGTCTTTCCACTCTTCAGCAGCCCAGATTGGTTTTCCCCTACGCTGCCAATTAGCTTTTTCCCACTTTTCTAGCCATCCCCACAGAGCATTGGCTGCCATCCACAAATCAGTGTAGCGGTAGAGCTTTGGCCACTTCTCTCTTTCAGCAATGTCCAGGGCTAGTTGAACAGCTCTGAGTTCAGCAAGTTGGCTTGATCCACCTTCACCTTCAGTAGCTTCTGCAACCCATCATGTGGGACTCCATACGGCTGCTTTCCACTTTCATTTCATCCCTATGATGCGACAAGAACCGTTGGTGAAAAGAGCGTAGCGTGTGTCTTCTGATGGCAGGTGGTTGTATGGTGGAGCTTCTTCAGCACGTGTCACTTGTTCTTGTTCCTCTTCATCAGCGAGACCAAAGTTTTCACCTTCAGGCCAGTTTGTGATTATTTCCAAAATCCCAGGGCAATTCAGTTTCCCGATACTGGCACGCTGTGTGACGAGACCAATCCATTTGCTCCATGTGGCATTGGTGGCATGGTGAGTAGAGGGAACCTTTGCTTTGAACATCCACCCCAGCACCGGTAGTCGGGGTGCCAGGAGGAGTTGTGCCTCAGTGCCGATTACCTCTGAGGCGGCTTGGATTCCTTCATAGGCTGCCAAGATTTCCTTCTCTGTGGGAGTGTAGTTGGCTTCAGACCCTCTGTAGCTTCGGCTCCAAAATCCCAGTGGTCGACCCCGAGTCTCACCAGACACCTTCTGCCAGAGGCTCCGAGACAGACCATGGCTCCCAGCTGCAGGGTAGAGCATGTTCTTCACTTCAGGTCCTGTCCTGACTGGGCCAAGGGCTAGGGCGTGAGCGATTTCCTGCTTGATCTGGGCAAAAGCTTGTTGCTGTTTAGGACCCCAGTGGAAATCGTTCTTCTTGCAGGTAACCAGGTAGAGAGGACTCACGATCTGGCTGTACTCAGGAATATGCATCCTCCAAAAGCCTATGGCACCTAGGAAAGCGTGCGTCTCCTTCTTGTTGGTTGGTGGAGACATCACTGTGATCTTATTGATGACCTCGGTGGGAATCTGACGCCGTCCATGGTGCCATTTCACTCCCAGGAACTGGATCTCTTGAGCAGGTCCCTTGACTTTGCTCTTCTTGATGGTAAACCGGCTTCCAGGAGAATTTGGATGATTTTCTCTCCTTTCTCAAACACTTCTGTTGCGGTGTTCCACCACACAATGATGTCATCAATGTACTGCAGATGTTCTGGAGCCTCACCCTTTTCTAGTGCAGTCTGGATCAGTCCATGGCAGATGGTGGGACTGTGCTTCCACCCCTGGGGCAGTCGGTTCCAGGTGTACTGCACACCACTCCAGGTGAAGGCAAACTGAGGCCTGCACTCTGCTGCCAGAGTAATGGAGAAAAATGCATTGGCAATGTCAATAGTGGCATACCACTTCACTGCTTTGAACTCCAGCTCGTACTGTAGCTCCAACATGTCCGGCACAGCAGCACTCAATGGTGGAGTCACTTCATTCAAGGCACGATAGTCCACAGTCAATCTCCATTCCCCGTCAGACTTGCGCACAGGCCAGATGGGGCTGTTGAAGGGTGGGTGGGTCTTGCTGATTACCCCTTGGCTCTCCAGCTCACGGATCATCTCGTGGATGGGGATCACAGCATCTCGAGTTGTCCGGTACTGTCGGCGGTGCACTGTCGAGGTAGAAATTGGTACTCTTTGTTCTTCCACCTTCAGGAGGCCTACTGCAGACGGGTTCCCTGATAGCCCAAGCAAAGTGTTCAATTGCTTAATGCCCTCTGTCTCCACAGCAGCTATTCCAAAAGCCTACTTGAGTCCCTTTGGATCTCTGAAATACCCGTTCCAGAGGAAGTCTATGCCTAAAGTGCACGGGGCCTCTGGACCAGTCACAATGAGATGTTTCTTCCACTCATTTCCAGTCAGGCTCACCTCAGCTTCCACCAAGGTCAAATCTTGTGATCCACCTGTTACACCAGCAATAGAAACAGATTCTGCCCCCACATGTTGCGATGGGATTACTGTACTCTGCGCACCAGAGTCAACCAAGGCATCATATTTTTGTGGTTCTGATGTACCAGGCCAACGAATCCACACAGTCCAAAAAACACGGTTTTCCCTGACCTCTCCCTGGCTAGAGGCAGGGCCCCTCTATGCCTGGTTATCCTTCTTTCCCTGGGCCTGCATCTTAGAGGTTCCTTCATGGGAATCGGACATGTCATCGTCTTTTCCATCATTTCCAGCCGTTTGGCTACAGGCAACTGGAGCTACTTCCTTTTTGGTAGAACTTCCTTTCTGAGACTTGCACTCCGTTAATTCACGCACTCGTGCTGCCAGAGCAGTGGTGGGTTGTCCACCCCACCTCTTCACGTTTTCCCCACTATCACACAGGAATTTCAACAGCTCACTTCGTGGGATGTTCCTTCTCCCTGGGGAACGTCAGTGGAGTAGGCACTCTTTAATCTCCTGGTGATTCTTCTCTATCTTATCTTCCATTCTCTGCATACGTGTTTCCATAGCTGTGATTCTTGCATGTGTTGGGCCATGCACAGAGTCTGCATATGCTCAGAGCTTCACTGCCATATCCTGCACAGTCTCATTCGCAGCGTAGTCCGGTTTCATTATTGCTAAAGCAGAAGCGTATTCTTGTGTCCCAAGTTGTATGAGTTTTCACCACATACAATGATTCACTCTGGCCCGCTACCACCGCTAGTTCTCTCAGGCACTGGATCCCTTGTTCTATGGTCTTCCACTGGGTTTGCTGCATGTAGAGATCATCTCTGCACATATATCTTTCAATCACGCCTGTCAAAACCCGTCTCCAGAGATGGGCAGAGTCGGCCTCCCTTTTCATCGCTTGGTCAATCACTGGATCACGTGACAGGGATCCCAAATGCCTCGCTTCAGCACCGTCCAGCATCACATCATCACCTGCCGCATCCCAAATACGGACCATCCAACTTATTATGGATTCATCAGACCTTCAGGTGTAGTCCTTTCTTAGGCCACGAAGGTCCTTTATGGACATGGACTCAGTAATGGTTTCTGTGCCTGAGTCAGTTGGTGGTTTTGAAGTTCTTTCCCCTGCATCTTTTGAGGTTCCTTCCCCTGCATCATCATCATCTTTCACTGGACGATCAGTTTTGGTTGTGTGTTTTTACCTCGTGACAGGAGCCACTGTCAGTGGCTTAGACTCTCCATCTGGTTTGGGCTTGCTGTCTGGTGTGGCTGCAGTCTGAGTGACTGGGGTGTCTGTAGGCTTTGCTGATTTATCTTCGTGCCCCTCTAGCTTTACCTGCTGCAGTGTGCGATAGGCATATGCCAAAGCCCAACATATTGCAAAGGCCTTTTTCTCAGAATTGTCATTGTATTTCTCTTTCAGATATTTTGCCACCTCAGCTGGTTTCTGAACTTGTTCAGACGAGAAATCCCAAACTATCGGATCAGAGAATTTCTTTAGGATTTGGCCGATGTCCTCCCATTCTCCACACCACTCAGGATTTTCCACCTCTGGGTCAGGTGTCTCATCAGTCACCCTGGAAATCTGAGCTCTCATTCTAGACAAGCTGCGAACCACATAGAGGAAGCTTACCACATAAAATACCAGAAATACCAGGAAGGTGGTCTCTTTAACATCCAGGGGATACTGAACATTCTCAAAAGATAACCTATCAAATTTAAAGGGAAGGGAAACCCCATCTCCTCCTCTTCTAACAATCTGGGTGCAATTACTAATAAATTCCCAAAACAGGCTACCGAAGCTAGGACTGGGGTTAGGACGGAGAAACCACATATCATACACACTTTGAACAGCTGCCTGTACCTCTGTTAACTTCTTATAAATCATTATCACTGAGCACAGAAAAATAGAAATCCTGATTCATCTCCCTTCTCTGTAAAATTTACATATCAGGGACAAGATTGGAGCAAGTTGTGGATAGGCAAACAACCCTAGGGACCAAAAAGGCACTAGTACCTCAATGGAGCCTAAGGACCAGAAAGACATGAGTACATCAAGCCAGAGAGACATTATGAACTCAACCAGCATGGCTACTACTTTGCCCCAACATAGAATAAGTAAATTCAAACCAAAATGTAATTACTACAGGTTTTTTCACTTTCCTTCGAGCCCCGCCTGGGGCGTCACTAACTTTGTTCTGGTTTGGCCAAATTTAGAAATATATCCTCTGAGAGAAGGCAGGTTACAACCACCCCTCCCCCACCAGGTTCGGGAAAAAATAAATTTTCCTCGAAGGAAAGTGAAGGAGATAAAACTATTTATTAACAAACACACGGGAAAGGAAAATAATGCTAAATAATAAAACCTTACACTGTGGAGGAAAAACCTGGGAAAGTGTTAGAGTCCTCCCTTTGGTCTCCTCGGAGCTGGGGCTTGGCCCAGGGCCAGGCTCTCTGCGCTCGGTGGAAAGTCCTCCCGATGTGTTCTAATATTGAAGCAGTCCAGTAGAAAAGGGAGAAAATCTGAAATTCCAGACACTCTCAGTCTCTCTCCGGAGAAAAAGAAGCTGAACAACTGGCCAAAAAACTGACTCGGGAAACAGCAAGCCAGATGCTTCCTCCCTCTCCTGCCGCAGCTGGGAAAAAAAAAATTGCTGTCTCTGTGTGACCTTGAACAAGCTGCAAACTGCTTTGAAAAAGTTTTTCTCAGTTTTTCCTTCCCCCTCTCAGGCTCAGTTTAGAGGCATAGAAATGCACAAAGTTAATATCTGGGCATAGGGCAACGATATGGGATACACATCATAAAGTCACTCCAAGACAAGAAGGAAGAGCTGAAACCCTGAGGGAGGACAAAGAGGAGATGCTTAGAAGCTGAAATTCTGTTGTAAAGCTATGGTGGTGATAGACTATGATACATCAGAGTACCCATTGTAATTTCATGAAAGCATGGGGGGGTGGAGCGTTCAAACTGTACTTGTAAGCAAAAGTACCTGTGCTGAAATAAGCAAATGCTGAAGCAGCTGTGATTTGATGAGAAGTTTGAGCAGGGAGAGATGGAATTGATGAGGACTCTTGCTCCAAATCGGAAGGAAAAGACCTCTATTCCTAGAGATGAAAGTGATGAGGACCATTTGCTCCCCTGGGAGGGGGAGGGCCTCTATTCCTAGAGATGAAGATGCTCCCAGAGATGGGTGAAGAGAACCTTTGTTTCTGAACAGCTCAACCTTAAAATGGTACCCCATTAGCTCAAGATTGGACCCTTGAAAACAGTTGTGGGGAAAGCTTTAAGTCGAGGGAAGGGACTTTCACATGCAAGCAGAAAACCAACCTGGGCGGCTGTCTTGCTGTGATACTGAAGCCATGAGAGAACTTCTTGTGGAGATGTGTCCATAGCATGAGCAAGAGAGACTCCTCTCCCTAAGTGAACTGAAAAAGGTTATTATAGAAGTGGTAAATTGACTGAAAATCTCAAGGGTTGTCTCTTTATGTTGTCAGTGGAATAAGGGAGAAAGGTGGGGGGAGGAAAGTGTTCTGAAGGTTTAGTCTGATTTTTTCTTTCTTTTAGGTCTTTTAATAAACTTCTTAGTATTCTTTCAAGTTTTGTGCCTGCTTTGCTTTCTCCTAATTCTTATCTCACAGAAGGTAAATAAGTAAGTAATGAGTATTTTGAACCAAACCACTACACCTGCCCATGACCACCAGATGACACTGCGCAAACATAACGCAGATGTAAATGACTTTTAGGCTCATTATAATATGAGGCAAGGCTAGGTGGGGCTAAGTAATGAATATGTAGAGGCCTATTGGGAAACTTAATGAATATGGAGTTTGTAACCCGATATATACCAAGCTGAATGAAGCTGTGGGCACGCAGGACTTTGGAGGAATTATCACCCATGCCTCCCAGCACTGGAATAAACATACCTACTTTACTACTTATTTCAGTAGTGGAGTTTTTTCTGCATATCAATACTCTGTCTCTTTTCTGAGGTTACAGATTACAACAATTTTCAATCCAAATCTCTAAAAGGAAAGCCCACTATATAACTTAAAATTGGAGGACTATCTTTTACAGGAACCACATTTTTTTTCTGAGGCTGTCCCAGAATAAGGATTTTTCTTCTGCCTGCAGACTGATAACATCATTGGAGTCACAGGCCTACAAATAAGAGGTGAACTTGATAACATCTACGTTGAAACCACAGGGTAAAATTTATGTTTTCTGTAGGTAAGGCAAACCAGCTAGTACAAAAATAATTACAGGCAGCACACATAGCTCCCTCTACTAGTCCCTGGAATACACCTATTTTTGTGATCCCATAGAAATCGGGAAAGTAGCATTTATTGCATGATTTTCAGGCTATCCCCTCAGAGCATCCTTTTTTATTTGTGGATGATATTTTAGTTTGTGGACAGGAAGATTCATATTTGCAAGATACTACTTGACATCTTAATCTTACTCAGCATGGGTTGCAGGTGGCTATTACCGCAGGCCTGGGCTTTAGGGTATATCACCGTGTCCCGCAGCCATAGGGAGGAGGAGGAGAGAAGATCCAGCAGGCAGGAATTGTGCAGCAAGGTTGATTTCTTTAATTATTTTACAAACTCTTTTATAGAATTTTTTCTTCATAGTCTAATTGGACAAAGGACCAGCCACCCTTTGGGGGTGATTGGCTACAATCCTAAAACATCCATTGTCAAAATATTTTTCTACTATACCATAAACAAGACTTTTCAAGGTTGCAGGTGGCTTGGTTGTTTACATACCCTGCTACCTCTTCTGTGAGAGAGAAAAGTCTCTCACGGACTTAGAAAATAGCAAGAAAATCCTTGCTAGCAGCATTTTTGTATCTACAGGTGGCCCCTGAGAAAATTCAGTAGATCCCTCCTTGAAAATATTTAGGGTGGATATTAACTGAACAAAATGTGAAACCACAGCAATTAACTTTAAAGCCTGACGTCGAAATATTGAATGATTTACAAAAGTTACTGGGAGCAATTAAGTGGACAAGACCCATGCTAGGTTTAGCCACTCATCAAAGTGTTTCTTGGCTCACTTGAAAGAAAACCCTGACTTGCTCATGAATGTCATCTACAGAAGCTATTCGAGATTTAGATATAATTAGCTCACGAATCTCCACTGCAAAAGCAAACAGAATTGTGCTAGCTTTACCACTTGGCTTGCTTTTATTCCCTACTGCACCTTGCCCCACAGCTTTAATAAGACAATTTAAATGTGAATGTGTTGCCATGAAGAAACCTGTGACAGCATTTCAAACTGGTACATCTGTTCAGTGATTCAAGTGTAATTGTTCTTCCTTAGCACTTATAGATTGAAATTGACCTTGATATCAAAACAGTTTCAGTACAGTGATGGACCAGAAAAGTGACTAAAGGTGACACCATCTTACAAAACAGACTTGCCCAATGTGTATTGTGTTATACGCTCAGTGGCTGAGTTTCTAATATTCTTTATTCTTATGGAAGAAGAAAAACAGTGGAGTAAACAGTAGCACACTCCTTTAGATTCAGCTGAAACTGGGACTTTGTAGCTGCTTATATACTTGTGTCGGTTTTATACACCCACTGAACTAACAAAGTTACATGTGCAAACCTCATGGCAGTATTATATAATTGTGTCCTTGATGTTTTATCCTTGAATATTTATATCTCATTAGCTTTAATACTCCAAGCTCAAATCTATTGTACAGGCAATCTCAAAAAGTTGTCCTACCATCTGCGAACAGAGCAGGTTTTAAATGCAATTTTCCAAGATGTAGAATGTTGTCATTTTTCTGAGTAAAGCTGCACTTTGACAAATCCTGGCAAACTTATGCTTGTACCAGAAAAGTACTGCCCATGAACAGGCATTTTCAATAATGTTTGTAGTTACCATAAGCTATTCTCAAAACTAAATTATGTAAGATCACAACATATTTGCCACACCTTTATAATCTTTCCAGTAAATCCATGTTGCTGCTGTTTCATTTATAAATCAGTTGTTTGCTTGCATATTGTTCATTGATGTTTACCTATTGTATAACAAATTATCAGTAGCTTTCTTGTAATGCTGGAGTCAAAATGAGTTAAATTCTGTTGTATCTGAAACTTTTAAAGGGGCACTCTCAACTTTGAATCTAGTCATTGGAGAAGTGAACTCAGAACCCTCTGGCTGTTGCCCTTAACTTCCACTGACTTTTGTCCCCCAGAAATTAATGCTTTTTCCCTGTTGCTGTGCAAGTTATTAAAACTTAAGGGTACTAGCCATGTGCACAAATTGGACCTAAAATTTGCCCCTGCCAGTGCTTAATGAATAAATTTGTTGTCCAGACAAAATAATTTAGCTTACAGTTGATAATGTCCCTTTCAAATATCATAGACTGGGAGTTGTAATTTGTGTTTTTCTGTATCCCAAACCACTGTCTCTTGACAAAATTCAGATATTTTTCATACAGCATTGGCAGATTTTGTGACACAGATGTTCTTTCTCTTTACCTTCTGAAAAACTGTTGCAGAAATGTTTACTTACCTTTAACACTAACAGGCTATTGTGTGCCGTAGCCCTATTCCTGGTGCACGTAATGTGTTTTTTAATGGCAGATCAGGAGCACAGCGAAGGCAGTCGTTACACAGCAAGAGGGTCATGAATGGAAATATTCAATAAGTAAAACAGGTGGTTCCTCTCAACAGGTTGAACTTCTCGCAGCAGTGTTACCTTTGATAGTCTTTACACAAGAAGCAGTTAATATGATTAGTGATTCTGAATATGCTGTTTATGTCATAATGTGAATACATAGAGTTTTTATAAAGGGAATGTCTTGGTTTGAAAAACAGGTGTCTTCTAAGGCAGGAGCCTCCCTTGGAATGGCAGATGCAACCCCCTTTCCCTCTGAGTTATTATAATTTTGAAATCAAGGGGCTTTTAGGCAAAGATATGGGAAATAGGAATAACAGTTCTTTACTACTATATATCTATATGTGTATAACAAGTCAAACAAACAACAATAACTATGGCAGTAACAGCAAACAGAACCACTAACCCAGTGAGAGCCTTCTTGGCTGTCAGGCCCTTTCCCCTTGGGTGCAGTTCCGCTCGCAGCCGGCAGGGGCGCTGGCGGCTCCCAGTGAGCAGGGCAGGTGCGATGGTTCCCCCGCGGCTGCAGGGGGCGCTCCGGAGAGAACTCGGGGAGCACGCGGCACTGGTGGCTTGGGATCCCGGGGAGGGATGGAACAAAGGCTTCACAAACTCCCTGGACAGCTGATCCTGGTGTCTGGCTGGACCCTCAGGAACAGCAGGCTGGAATGTAAGGCTGGAACAGCAGGGACGAGCACAAATCCCGGGTGGCAGACGAGATGTATCCAAACTGTGGAGCTGTGGTGGGAACCCCCCCAGGGGTCTGGGAAGGCAGGGCGAGCACGGCTACAATGTAGTGAAGATTCGAAGCAACGGCGGGGGCAGGGCAGCCATGGCCCGGCTCCCAGCGGGGCAGGGAAGGCAGGCTTGGGATCCCGGGGTTTCTCTGGCAGAAGGAAAAAAAAAGCAGCCCAAGAAACAGCCTCCCTCTCCGTCCAAATGCCGGGAACCAACTGTCCAAACACCCAGGTGAAACAAAAGAGTAGCCAGATGCACCCCTCCCCACTGGCTAGGTCTTTTGTTTTTCTGAAGTACCCAGCAATTTGTCCCCCTAGCAACATGTATGGGGAAAATTCATTTAACAGAAAAAAAAACCAGGAGAACTCCTAAAACCCCAACAGGGAATTAGACATAAGATATTATTTAATGTTACACAGCTGCATTCCTTTGGTTGTTTGCAGTTTGTTCATGTTACCATTGAGTACTTAGCTAAAAATAAATGACAAAGCCAAACTAGGTGCTTTAAAAATTTTCACATAACGTTGTGTAATCTGCAAGGGATGTATAGTTTTGAGAAACTTTCCTAACTGATATTAATACAGGCTTGTTTGTTGTTGGGGTCTCCTCCCCCACCGTGTAGCCCTGGGAGAGGGGCCCTGAGGGGACAAACACGGGGTTTCCCTGCCCCTGCTCAGCCTTGTTCCCCATTGGTTGGTTTGTGTTCCCCTGCGCGGGCAGAAGGACCCTTGGTCAGGTGACTGTGACGGTTCCTCGGCAGAGCTCCGGCCATGCGGCTGGAGAAATAAACATCTCTCTGAAACAGCTAGCAAGAATCTGTCTGTCCATATATATTTCCTTTCCACGGGACTCCTGGTTTGGTATATGTATGTTGCAGTATCCCCACTGCAACAGTTTGTAGGGTATTTTAGGGAAACCCTCCCAGTCAAAGCCTAGGCTCTGGCAAAGCCCTGGCCCTGGCTGGTCAGGAAGTATGCCATCAGACCCAGGTGTTTCTGCACTAAAAATGTAATCAAGACACTTTGACTTGTTGATTTGGTCTTCTAAAAGCTGGACCCCCTTTCAAGGTAAACTTGGAAACCTTGCCTGGGGAAGGTTGTATTGGAGTGACTTTATAATGTGTATCCCATATCTCTGCCCTATGCCCAGAAATTAATTTTTGTGCCTTTCTATGCCTTTAAACTGAGCCTGAGAGGGGGAAGGAAAAAAATGAGGAAAGCTTTTTCAAAGCAGTTTGCAGCTTGTTCAAGGTCACACAGAGATAGTGACTTTTTTTTCAGCTGCGGCAGGGGAGCGAGGAAGCACCCGGCTTGCTGTTTTCTTCTGGGGCTTGAGTACTGAAGAGCTAGCCAGATAAACGACACGTACACCGATACGATTTGAACATCGTTCTCTGCTTTATTGTTTACCTATACAAGCTTATATCTACTTTGCAAAGGTTCACGCCCAGTCCCTCTAGACGGCCTCTAATCCACGGAGGAGCCGACCAGTGTATAACTTTGCCAAGGACTTTCAGGGCTGTCTGCAGCCAGGTGTTTTCCAGGCTTGCCTGCAGCCAGGGGCCAGTTCAGGGTTTTTTTCTCAGCAACCCTGGGTTGTCCAATCTTTCCATATGCCCCTGTTCCACAAAGAATCCCTCTACATATCCCCCGTTTTCTTTTTGGGCAACCCAGGCCTGGTCGGTAATCTTTCGCAGCCCCGCTTTAATGCCAGAAAAAATGCACCCAAATACTATTAAGCCTAATATAACTACAAATAGCAATCGGTGGCCTTCTACTACCAAGGTACGCAGCCATCCGGTGATACCCAGACCCTTAAGCCAATCTCCAATAGGGTCGTCTGTCTCCCAAAGGTTGTGCAGGCCCCTCTGGAGGTCAGAGAGGTGCTTGTGAATTGAGACAGAGTGGTCAGAAAGATTCATACAGCACATACCTTGGAAATCTTCACAGCCGTGGCCGTGGGCTAATAGTAGAAAATCAATGGCTGCCCTATTTTGTAATACCACATGCCTAACACTAGTAGCATCTGTGTTTAGATCGCCAAGCATCTGCGAAGTTATGTTTAGTTTGTCCCTCGCCCAGCAAGCAAGTTTGTGTAATTTTGCCTGCGCCCTATCTGCTGAAGCACCAGGTAAAAACATAGATGCTAGCCAAATTATACCACGACTCCAAAAGACAGGCTCTTCAGTCCTTTCACATTTGAGCTCATGGATTGAACGCCGCACCCTGGTTTTAGTGCGGTGGGTGATATTTAAGAGTTGATGCAGGCTTGGATGGAACAGGGTGAGTTTCCCTAAGTAGCACGGTCCCCCATGTGGGCTGGCGGGAACCCCATTCCACGCACGGTCCCTGCATATAAAGAATGTACCACTGGGGAGGCGTTTCGGGGCTTGACCCGTGAGGTTGATTCGGTGGTAAATTGCTTCAGACTCGTGGTTTCTCAGAAACCAGTCTGCAAGAGGGTCAACAGTGGCCCAAAGGCGCCTATTAACATTTAATTGACTGGTAGTGGGCGGCTCGAATGTCATGTAGCCATCCCCAGTTTGGTTTGTGGAACCCAGTAGATCTAACTCTTCTGGTGTTCCCATGGTGACATTGATGCTTTTCAAGAATGCACCTTGCCAGCAGGCATGCTGCTGCCCAGGCTTGAGTCCGATCAGCCCTGAACAATTGCCATTGCCTGTGGCGTTCCCTATCAGGGAGCTGTTCTCTAGCATCCCTCGGAAGTCTTGCGGGTTAAAATATGGGACCCCGATTAAACAGGTGTGAAATGGGTCCCCTGGCGTGGCCAGGCTCAGACACATGGAGTCTTGCCCCGTTAAATTATCTAGGGTGACCCATATGTTTTGTCTCTTTTGGATGGCTGTCAACATTGCGTGGGACCCTGTTAGGATGCTTATGAGAAGCAAACCTCTCAGAATGTTTGTGGGCCCAGCGCTGTGTGGAAGGTATCTTTTCAGCTTTTTACCGGCTAGGCTAGTGGTTTAATGCCTTAGAAAGCCTCGAGCAGCCTAGAGAGGTAGCACGGGCGATCTAGCACTTTAATAGCTCTAAAATCGGTACCTGTATCAGCTGCAAAGCAAATACCATCAGCAGAAGCAAAGAGGGAGAAATATAGCTCTCTGCTCCCTCAATTTCCCACAGTTAGAAGCTTTCAAAAGAAACAGACAACAAGAGATGTTCACAGGAAGGTAGCTGAGCCAAGAGAGGGCGGGGCCACCCTCGATCGTCTCTTTTATTCGGAGAAGGGGAAAGGGGAGGACTGGGGGCGGACCCGGGGTGACCGGCCAATCAGACACTGCTAAGGAGTTTGAGTTACATTTGGTTTTGCCCGCGCTTAGAACAAAGGAGCTCAGAGCACATGGCAGAAGCAAGTGTCTTGGGGAGGGGGAGGGGAAGCTCAGAACAGGCAGCAACAGCGCTGCTTTGTCGCTTCCCAGCACTCGGGGGCCACCACATGCTGCCGCGGGACATGAACCTGTGTGCTACACTCTCGCCCTAACACTGCCACTCTCCGTACTGCCTTCACTCGGTCTAAATGGGCAGACAGCCGATCAAAGATGTCCGCCAATACCCTTGTCTCAAGACAGTCAAAAACAATTCCCCACCCTACCTCTGTGTCTGGTGCTATACCCAAGAATTTACGCAACTCCCCTTCTTGGTTTCGCCTTCGATCACGGTCTGCACAAGGCGGGCACGTATACCACCCGCTTTCTAACGTTAGCTTGTGTGTCCAGAGGGTCCGCCGACAACCACCGCAAGTCACTAGCAACCACCCAGGGCAGCCGCTACATTCGCCACAGGGTCTCACTATTTCCCCCACTACAGAGAGTGGTGGACCTGGCAAGTTCTCAGCCCCCTCACTCAGCCACGTCTGCAGCCTCTCCCAAGACTTCTCAGGACGGGGGTCCCAGAGTTCCAGCTGTTGTAGTAGTGATGTCACTTTCCTCAGGAGCCGATGCTGACTGCGCCTTCTCGCTTCGGGGTCCTGCATGCGTAGCACGGCACCACTTGCTGGGCACCCACAGCGGTCCCTCTGGGGAGGAAACACACATATATCCTTGGCCGTTAAGTAGCACTGGGCAGGGACCTTCCCATAACCCCGTTCGAGGGTAACGATACAAAATACTTATTCCTGGAAGAGCTCGCTCGATTTCCCTACAAACTGTCTGATGACGGATTGCCACTGGAGGCTCCTCCCTATCCCCAGCCAGAGAGAGGAAGTTCACCTTGCTTAGCTGTTTACTTGGTTCCATCTCTTCCCCTTTCTGTCAGCCCAGATATTCTTTTAGTGTACGATGGGCTCTCTCTACCATTGCCTGACCGGTGGGTGAGTGTGGGATCCCCGTGATATGTTCTACCCCCCACTGCTGCATAAATCTGGCTAGGTGACTGCTGGTGTATGCTGGCCCATTGTCTGTTTTGATTGTTTTGGGTACCCCCATTACTGCGAAGCAAGAGAGCAGATGCCGCTCCACATGCAATGCCTTCTCTCATGTCTCAGCAGTAGCTCACAGGAAGTGTGAAAAAGTGTCAACTGTGACATGGACATAGCGCTGTCGGCCAAACTCAGGGACGTGAGTGATGTCCATTTGCCAGAGCTCGAGGGCTTTCAAACCCTTGGGGTTAACTCCCGCACCCAACCTCGGGCTGTGATGGTGTCATGGGTTAGCAAGCATAGTCCCGGAAGTGATGTTCTTGCAAAGGGGTCACAGCTTCCTCTGTGACCTAACAGAACCTATCAGCTGGCCAGTTTGAATATGGACAAATCTTTGAACCACTTAAAGTTGTGACCACCTCTGTGATACACACTTAAAAATAGACCCCCCCCCCCCCCCCCCAGCTCTGTCTTGTTTCCGGTGCTGGGACAGGTGGCTGCAGGCCTGTGCAGGGGCCAGCGGGCCTGGCCCAGGCCCTGCTCGGGCCAGGCCGGGCCGGGCCACAGCCATCCTGGAGCCGATGGGCCCTGTTCCACCCACAGAACTCCCCACCCCCCCCAGCCCTGCTGGGGGCAGACGGGTGGCCCCCACTCTCCAGTGTGGCCAATATTCAGCTAAAGCTGCACCAATGTCCAGCAAAAGATCATGTGAGCGACAGTGATAAGCTGCATTCCAGCTGCAAGGACTGGGTGAGATTAACCCTTTTAGTGCTATGAAGAGCTGAAAACCTGAGGGAGAAGAAAGAGGAGATGCTTAAAGCTGAAATTCTGTTGTAAAGCTATGATATATCAGAGTATCCCATTGTAATTTCATGAAGATATGGGGGGTGGAGTGTTCAACTTGTACTTGTGAGCAAAAGCGCCTGCGCTGAGATAGGCAGATGCTGAAGCAGCTTTAATTTCATGAGAAGTTTGAACAGGGAGAGATAGAAGCGATGAGGACTTTGGCTCCAAATGGGAAAGGAGAAACCTCAGTTCCTAGAGATGCTCCCAGAGATAGTCCTAAAGATGAAGATGAGGAAGACCCTTTGCTCCCAGGGAAGGAGAAGGGCCTCTGTTCTTAGAGATGAAATGCTCCCAGAGATGGGTGAACTTTTATTTCTGAATGGCTCAACCTTAAAATTGTACCCCAAAAAACTTCAAGAGTGGACCCTCGAAAGCAGTTGTGGGAAAAGCTGCAAGTCGGGGGGGAGGAACTTACATGCGAGCAGAGAACCAACCCGGGCAGCTGTCTTGTTGTGATAATGTTTTCATAGCATGGACAAGAGAGACTCCTCTTCCGAAATGGACTGAACAAGGTTATTATGGAAGTGGTAAACAGACTGAACATCTCAAGGGCTGTCTTTTTACATTGTCAGTGGGAGAAGGGAGAAAGGTGGGGGGAGGAGAAGCATTCTGAAGGTGTGGTATGATGTTTTTCTTTCTCCTTTTAGGTCTTTTAATAAACTTTTTTATATTCTTTCAAGTTTTGTGCCTGCTTTGTGTTTCTCCTAATTCTTATCTCACAGAAGGTAAATAGTAATGAGTATTTTGGACCAAACCACTACAGATGGCTACAGCAGGGACAAGCCCGCACTATGCCTTTCACTTCTATCAGCAGGATCCTAAACCATCTCTGCAGGGATTTTGCATTTTGGTAGAACAAATCATGGCTACATCTGGCTTGCTCAAAAATGC
Source organism: Corvus hawaiiensis (assembly GCF_020740725.1). Lineage (NCBI taxonomy): Eukaryota > Metazoa > Chordata > Aves > Passeriformes > Corvidae > Corvus > Corvus hawaiiensis. Next base: position 703,058 of record NC_063254.1, read on the forward strand.
TCACAGGCGGGAGATGCACTATGGGGGCACAGGTCACCACCTCGTCTGCACGGGCATTGCCCTCTCCCAGCCCGATGTTCCACTAGTGGCTCCAAATGTGCAGGATACAGTAGGGGTGTGTCCGTTGTTGCAGGGTATGCGGCAATGTGATAAGCAGTCTGCCCAAATGTTTGTTGTTAGTACACTGGATTTCTGCATCATGGATCCGTTGAGCTATTCCAATGACATATAGGGAATCGCTGGCTACATTCACCGGTTCCTTCGACCACTGTTGTAAGGCCCATATCACGGTGCGGCGTTCGAGTGTTTGCAAGCTGTCGGCCGGTTCTCCTGCTATGACATGAGTCTTCCAGCGGTCGTTCTCTTTCCATGCACAGGCAGCCCGCTTCGTCTTCCTCCCTGCATCCGCAAACACTGTGCACCCTAGTACCAGCCGTTCTACATTCAGCGGGAGGTCCAGCCACTCATAGCGCCCCAGCAACTGCGCCAGCCTTCCCTGTGGGCGCTTGTTTTCACCACGCCTGTGAATCCAAGCAGAGCTTCTTGCAGTGCCTCCGCATGGCATAGCATCCACTCCAAGTCCCCTGTCCGGACTGGTATACTGATGTCCTCTGCCTCCCTGCCGTCCAACTCCACCACTCTGTCGCGACTTTTTCGGATTAAAAGCACCACCATCTCTACCTTGGACTGCAGTCTGAAGCGTAGCTGAGTCGGCGGGAAGATCCATTCGAGAATCTGGATGTCCTCCCCCTTTTTCTTTTGCCATTCATGGATGATGGCATGTGAACCTGCTGCGCCGATCAGGGTGATGAGGATGGCGAGTGGGACTCCTTCTTCTCTGCGTGACACTCATGCGTGCCGCAGCTTATCTGCCACCTTGGCGAGAGCTGCTGCTTGGTCTGGGGAGCATTCTCGAGGTTCGGCAGCGTTCGTCCCGTGCAGCCATGGCAGAAAGTGGGCGAGGTTGGCATTCGTGATTCCCGCGACTCTGCGGACCCATTGCAGATCTCCTAGCAGCCGTTGCGCATCACAGAGTGTGGAGATTTCTGTGTTTAGCTGGATCTTTTAGGGCCTAATTTGCGATTCTGATATGAGCCAGCCCAGGTACTTCCATGGTGCACTCCGCTGGATCTTCTGGGGGGCGATCTCTAATCCAGTCTCATGCAGTTGCTCTCTGACCCATTGCATCTCTTTATCTGGGAACTCTTTAGCAGTAGCTATCAGGATGTCATCCATGTAATGGTAGATGAGTGCTTCTGCGTAGTGTCGTCGAATCGGACGTAGCGCCCAGTCAACATATAGCTGACACAGCGTGAGGGAATTTTTCATCCCCTGGTGTAGGACAACCCACTTGTAGCGCTTAGTAGGCTCACTGCGATTCTTTGTGGACACTGTAAAGGCAAAACATTCTGTGTCCTTTGGATGCAGTGGGATTGTGAAAAAGCAGTCTTTTAAGTCAATTACAGGGATTTGCCATCCCGCTGGGATCATTGTAGGAGCCGGTAGCCCAGGTTGCAGCGCCCCCATAGTTTGCATGCACACATTCACTTCTCGAAGGTCGCGAAGGAGGTGCTATTTTCCTGATTTCTTTGGGATCACAAAGATGGGGGTGTTCCATGGGCTGACCGACGACTTGATGTGTCCTGCCGTTAGCTGTTCTGCAACAAGCTGTTCTACTATCTTCAGCCTTTCGTCGGTTACCGGCCACTGCTCAACCCAGACAGGGTCCTCTGTTAACCAGGTGAAAGCCCGTATGGGTGGCTGATAGGCAGCAGCCGTCAGCATAAATGCTGGTCTGTGGTGAGCGCAAGGCCTAGCTGCGCAAGGATGTCATGTCTGATCAGGCCTTGCAGGGTCTGAGGCAGCTTCATAACATAGGGGCAACACACAATGGTTTGATTGTCCTCAAACTCTAGGGTAATTGGGGTTGTACTTACTTGGGGGATTTGTGTTCCCCCCACCCCTACCAGCGTGGCTGCTGGTTTTTCCAGTCCCCAACCAGGTGGCCATACCGCCTGGTTGATTATGGTAACGTCGGCCTCTGTGTCGAAAAGCGGTTGTATTTTGATGGCTTCTGCCCCCCTTCGCAGGATCACTTCCCGCTGAGGTCTCTGGGCCAGGTTCAATGTCCAAAACACATCAAACCCACAGGACCCAAAAGCGTGGTCTCCACGGACACTGTTGTTGCTGGTTCCCCCGTTGGTCATTAGGGGAATGGGGATGATTTGGGCAATGCGACTGCCCTGCGGGATAGTCACGGGTGGTTGCAGCACGTAGGCCATGATCTTAATTTCGCCGGTGTAGTCGATGTCGATGACTCCAGGGAGCACCACTACTCCCTGCCGGCTGGTTGATGACCGCCCCACGAGTAGGCCACCCAGACGAGGGCCGTCTGATGACAGGGGGCCCTTGGCTGTGGTCGGGATCAGGGTGACCTCGTGGTTCATCAGCGTGATTTCTATTGAGGTTGCCATGTCCACTCCGAGGCTCCCTCGGGTGGCTGGCTGGTTCTGCTGAAGGAAACCACAAGGGTTGCACTTGACTTGTGGCTCTTAGGGGCACTCACTTGTGTCCTGGCGCGTGGCCCCACTGTGCTGCACTGGCCATTTCCCGCATGGTGGCATGCTATGGTGGCATGGGTGCCGGAATTGCAGTTGTGGCACCACACCGTTTTCCAGCAAGTGAGCCTCAGATGCCCCTATTCACCGCATCAGAAACAGGTTACTCCGCCCGTCTGGGGACCAGGAGGTGGGCCAGCAGCCTTCACCCCCTTTTTTCTTTTCGCCCCTCCGGTCAGTGCTGCGGCGATGACTTGTCCCTGTTGTTGCAGGACATTCTGCAGCGTTGGGGTAAAGGCAGCCGTTTGAGACGACTGCTCCGCCCAACTAGCACGCACAAGCATCTCATCTACACCTGCTCCCTGGGGCAGTGTGGCAAGAATTGTCTTAGTTTGCCTATTAGCATTTTCAAAGGCAAGTGTTCGGAACATTTGCTCTTGGAGCTCTTCAGAGAGCTCAGTTGCGTCCTTCAAGGCTGCTGACAAACGGTCGATGAACTGACCATATGGCTCTGACAGCCCCTGTCAGACTGCTGTATATGGAGGAGACTTCTTCTTTTCAGGTACTGACAACAAGGCTTTGTGGGCAAGAGTCTGTGACAACTGATAAATGATTGTGGGCATGGTCAGCTACGTCACCGTCGCTCCAAAAGCCCCACTCCCAGTTAGCATGTCGGCTTGGATTGCATACAATGGGTCTTGTGTATCACTTTGGTGTTTGCTAGCTTCTTCTTGTGCTAGCCGCTTCCACGTTCGCTCCCAGAGCAGGAACTTTGAAGGGGTTAACAACAATTGTGCCATGCTGATGCAATCATTCGGACACAGGACATCTGCTGTAAAGATAAACTGCAGAATGCTCCATGTAGCTTCGGACCGTAAGCTGTGCGTGGTGACCGTTTGCTTTGCTTGCTGCAAGATCTTCCAGTCATGGGGTTCCCACCTTGCGGTGTCCCCCTGTATCTGTACAGGGCAGGCGAGGGCATCTACGGCTTGCCAATCTCCTTCAATGATTGAGTTACGGACAACTCCATTCCATCTCCTTCGCAATGGGTCAGTCCTCGCCACCAGGGCTGATGGAGGCTATGGCTGCACCTCCTCTTGCGGGAAGGGAGGGGCCGTAGGCACTGTGCCCGGTTCTCCCGACGGGAACGTAGGAGTTCTGGTGGCTGTCTTGACCGGTTGGTCCATGGGACACCACAGTGCTGATGGTGTGGTTTTGCAAGCCATCGACTACAGCGCGTCCTGACGCGTAGACAATTCAGCAAGCTTCTTCATTAATTCATGCATCATCTCTCGGTGCTTCTCCTCCTCTTGGGGCTGACCCCCGGCAGCCCTGGCTGGCTCTGGCTCTGCGGGTGACAAAGCTGTAGAGGCTGCTTCGCAGTCGGATGATGATCCGCTGTCTGGCAGAGGGGGGTGGCGCGCTGCCTTTTTCGGCCAGGCGCTAGGACCGCTTGTTTCTCCTCTGCTGATCTGCGCCTTGCCCCCAGGGTCAGGAGCCTGAACTTCTGCCTTTGCGGCCATTTCTCCCTCAGACTTCTGCGGGGTAACTTCCTTCCCTGTCACGTCCAGCAGCTCCCGCAGTGAGCATACGGGTGCTGCTGTTCCCTTCATCAGTCAACCCGCGGTCAGCCCAAAGAATCGTGCAACCCTGGACTCCACCCTGGTCTCCGGCTGCCGCTCCGTGAGACCCCTGTCTCTTTCTTTTCTGGGGCTGCCACCCCCCGGGCTTCCATGGCTGCTGCGGCCACCTCCCTCTCTGCTTTCATTTCTGTAAGGGTATTAGTCACAGCTCTCCATGTTAATCCGAGAGCTTTAGCTTCTTTACCTTCCTTTCCACCCTCAATCATTGACAGCCACAGTCTGTTTCCAATTTCCCACCACTCTTCGGTCGAGAACAAAAGCAAAGTGCATTTCAAAAATCCTTGTTCCTGGGCCCACGTAATTAGGGCATAAAGATCTCGATCTTTTACAGTCTCACCTCTCTTAGAGAGGATATTGGCTAAGAGGTGAGTTCGTGCCTCGTATTCCATAGCTTCTTACCTGCGGGGGCTCGCTTGGCTGTGCGAGCTCTGGTCTCCAGCTCCGCTCAACCTTTTTTGCCAGGACACTCCCGCTCTAGCTCTCCAGGCTCCTCACCGTCGGTGCGATGATTCGGAGTCTTGTCGCATTCAAGCGAAATGCATTTAAGCGAAAAACAAACTGCATTTAAGCGAAAAATCACTCCAGTCCCTGCTCAGGCACCAGGTTTTGGGGCTCGAGTACTGAAGAGCTAGCCAGATAAATGACACGTACACCGATACCATTTGAGCATCGTTCTCTGCTTTATTGTTTACCTATACTGTTACAGCGGGGATTCTGTAACACAATGTATCAAACCAGGAGGCCCATAGAAAGAAGTATATAAGGACAGATTCTTGGTAGATGTTTCAGAGGTATTTATTTCTCCAGCCGCATGGCCGTGGTCTCTGCCAAGGAACTGTTACAGTCACAGGACCCGAGGGTCCTTGCCCGCGCAGGGAAACACAAACCAACCAATGGGGAACGAGGCTGACCAGGGGCAGGGAAACCCCATGCCTCCCCTCAGGGCCCCTCTCCCAGGACAACATGGCGGGGGGAGGAGACCCCGACACTATACAAGCTTATATCTACTTTGCAAAGATTCACGCCCAGTCCCTCTAGATGGCCTCTAATCCGCGGGGGAGCTGACCAGTGTATAACTTTGCCAAGGACTTTCAGGGCTGCCTGCAGCCAGGTGTTTTCCAGGCTTGACTGCAGCCAGGGGCCAGTTCAGGGGTTTTTCCTCAGCAACCCTGGGTTGTCCAATCTTTCCAGGGGTATCATATGCCCCTGTTCCACAAGGAATCCCTCTACAGTTTTCCAGTCAGCTTTTGGCCAGTTTTTCAGCTTCTTTTCTCCGGAGAGAGACTGAGAGTTGAACTTTTTTCCTTCCCTGGAATTTCAGATTTTCTCCCTTTTCTGCTGGACTGCTTCAATATCAGAACACATCGGGAGGACTTTCCACCGAGCACAGAGGGCCTGGCCCTGGGCCAAGCCCCAGCTCCGAGGAGACCAAAGGGAGGACTCTAACACTTTCCCAGGTTTTTTCTCCACAGCGAGAGATTTCATTATTTACCATTATTTTCCTTTCCCGTGTGTTTGTTAAATAAATAGCTTTTATCTCCTTCACTTTCCTTTGAGGAAAATTTACTTTTCCCGAACCTGGTGGGAGGAGGGCTGGTTGTAACCTGCCTTCTCTCAGAGGCTATATTTCTAAATTTGGCCAAACCGGAACAAGGTTCTCCAGGTCCTCACTGTGAAATGGGGCTTGCCAGCAGTTGTAGACTCTGGGTGATGGTAAAGTATTCAGGCAGTTGATGATGTATCATTCTAAATCACTATCCTTTCCCTCATGTACTCATGATTACATGTATTAACTTGCTTATTTTTGCTCGGTGTTTAAGCTGAGCATGTAATAAGCTTATTGTTTTATTACATGTATTGTTTTACTTTTCTGTTGCCTTATTGTTCATAGTAAGAGAAGCGCATGTTATTGAAACAAAAAAGGGGGAATATGGCTCCCCAAGAACAATTAGATAGTGCTGTATTTACACTAAATTTTCTGAATGCAGACCATCAATCTTGATCCCTGTCTTGGGGTGACTTTATGATATGTATCCCCTATTGCTTCTCTATGCCCAGAAATTAATTTTGTGCCTTTCTGTGCCTTTAAACTGAGCCTGAGAGGGGGGAGAAAAAAAAAACCGAGCAAACTTTTAAAGCAGTTTGTTCAAGGACACAGATACACAGACTCCTCTGCTTCTAACAGCAGCAAGAGGGGAGGAAGCACCCTGCTTGCTTTTCAGACAGTTTTTTTCAGCTCCCTTTTTCCGGAGGGAGACGGAGAGTTGAACTTTGTTGTCCTGGAACTTCGGGGTTTTTTCCCTTCTTCTCTTCTGGACTGTTTCAACATCAGAACCCATCGGGAGAATTTTCTACTGAGGTGGAGGCCCTGGATGTGGGCCCATGACCCAGCTCCAAGGAGGAGGAGAGAGACTACACCTACGGAAGGACTCTGAAATTTTCCCAGGTTTCTCTCCACAGCTCTGAGGCCCCCTCACCTTCCGGCAGGTGAGCTGGAATGAGCTCTGGACGCCCCCCGGCAGAAATTAGGTGACCAACAGCAAAAGGCGAATTCCAGCTGCAAGGCCCAGGTGAGATTAACTCTCTTAGTGCTGTAAGATTCTCCAGAACAGATGAAGCCTGCAGGCATCAATCCTCTCCCAAGTCAAAGGAAAGGGAAAGGTGAAGGCACATGAAGAAAACACCATAAAGACATCAAAGTCAGTGAAGAAGGAAGAGCTGAAATCCCGAGAGAGGAGAAAGAGGAGATGCTTCAAACCTAGAAGCTGAAATTCTGTTGTAAAGCTATGACGGTGATGGACTGTGATACATCAGAGTACCCATTGTAACTTCATGAAAGCATGGGGGGTGGAGAGTTCAAACTGCAATTGTAAGCAAAAGTATCTGTGCTGAAACAAGCAAATGTTGAAGTAGCTGTGATTTGATGAGAAGCTTGAACAGAGATGAAAGTGAAGTGCTCCCAGGGAAGAAGAAGACCTCTGTTCCTAGAGATGAAGATGCTCCCAGAGATAGATGAACAGAACTGTTGCTTCTGAACAGCTCATCCTTAAAATGGTACCCCAGTAGCTCAAGATTGGACCCTCGAAAACAGTTGTGGGGAAAGCTGTAAGTCGAGGGAAGGGACTTTAACATGTGAGCAGAGAACCAACCCAGGCGGCTGTCTTGCTGTGACATTGAAGCCATGAGAGAACTGTTTCTTGTGGAGATGTCTCCATAGCATGAGCAAGAGAGACTCCTCTCCCTAAGTGAACTGAGAAAAAGATTATTATAGAGGTGGTAAACTGACTGAAAATCTCAAGGGTTGTCTTTTTACGTTGTCAGTGGGAGAAGGGAGGAAGGTGGGGGGAAGAGAAGTGTTCTGAGGGTTTAGTCTGACTTTTTTCTTTCTTTTAGTTCTGTTAATAAACTTCTTTATATTCTTTTAAGTTTTGTGCCTGCTTTGCTTTTCTCCTAATTCTTATCTCACAGAAGGAAAATAAGTAAGTAATGGGTATTTTGAACCAAACTGCTACAATCCCCAGTAGAGTGATACTGCTCTGAAGGTTTGCATGCATAGAAGGAATTTCCAATAGTTTTATGTAAGGATCCACAATTGGGTGTGCAAAGGCAAGGCACAGCTGATTTACTAACTTGGGGAAGAGGGTACTCATGTGTTCTATCGCCAACAGGTCCAAAGTGGTTACCTGCTCACCTGGACAAACATCAATCACCTCCGAGGAGATGAAGCCTAGTGAGAGGAAAAATTACCTAATCACCATCCAGCCCTTTTAGCCAAGGCAGGAGCGGGGGTCGGGCTGCCAGGAACATGGCTGTGCCTGGAAGCTTACCGAGGCAGCCTGCCAACAGAGGCCTTGTGTCCCACTGCACCCACCATCATATTATTGTGTTCCTGCTGACATTCTTGAGTTATTCCCTGCTCCATGCTTCCAGAAAGACATTCAGTAATGTCAAAGTGAGCATTTCCAGTTAATGCACTCCCTCGTGCCTAAACAGCATGGCCCCTGAGCTCTGGCCATAAGAGCTTTGGAACAGCAGCAATTTATTTTCAAATCCAGAAGAAACAGCTCTTCCTGGGGACATTGGACACCTGTCCTGGGTTGCAGTGTATTCTATTACCATCCGCATGAGCTGTTGAAACCAGGTGGGGCAGTGTTTCCTTGCCTCCTCCCTCTGGACTATCTTCTGTTAATGAGCCCATCAATGCCTGGCTTCATGACTCATCATCCCATTGTGAGATGCTCCACCCAGAGGGAGGAACCAAGCATTCCATCCTGGATATAATCTGAGATTCCAAACACCACAGAGAACCCCTTCCATTGGATTCCCAGAGGACAGGAACTACATAGCCACCACTGGACCTTCCAAGGAAAAGCAGACCCTTCTATTGATGCCATGAAGCTTTTTGCCTTTTCTTTTATACCCCTGTTATACCTTTTTTACAACTTCTGTGTTCCTAGTGCTTTTTCCCTACATTCTTGGACTTGTTTGTCAAGCTAAGAGACTAAACATTTTAGAAGCTTTGTAGCTAAGGATCAGTGTGCCCCAGACCCCAAGGTCCTCTCCAGAACACATTCTGTAAACTAAGATAGAACCATCCAGGGGAAGGCTCCTTGGGGAGGGGGGCTCACTTGAGCCTCTCATTGGGGAATCTTTGATAGATATGCTAATTAGTAAAACCTATAATGTTATACCCGATCTTTTGGGATATATTCGGCAGGGTGCATTTCGATGCATATGACCTGGCTGTGTGCACCTAAAGATCCTTAAAATAAATACCAAGGTAAAATCTCTTTTCCCCTTCTAACCGTGCATGACTCTTGATTTGAAGACCAGGAAAAGGCATCAGTTGCTGGCGACCACGAAGGGACCCTAAAGACCTTGAAACTCGCAGTCTTGGGTTGGAACACATCTTGCTTTGCCCCTCTCTTTGCCCCCAAATTACAGAGGGGCCAGAGCCACAGTCCAAGACTGTGACCAGGACTTTAGGACCCAGCACGGAAAGGCAGAAGCACAGAAAGAGGTGAGTGAAAAGGGGATCGATATTACGGAGACTGTGCTAGCACTAGGGAAGGAGATCTCCGAGGGGGTTGGAAAGGTTGGGGGCAGAGAAGCCCACGAAAGGGGAAAGCTTAAAACTTTCCCCTGCAAACTGTGGAAAGGAGGGGATGCCCTCTGTGGAGTCCACAGGAGCCCAGACGCTGCACCCTAGGCAGCAGCAGGAGTGGCTCAGAGGTTGATTGGTTGGTTGGTTGGTTGGGACGTCGGGAAGTTGTGGGTTCGAATCCTTTTGAGACCAGATTTTCGCGCGCGCGCGCATTTACTGCTTGCTAAAACTAGTTGCTTTTTAGTATTTTAAAGTGCTGTTTTGAAGTGTTTGTGTAGTAACCTAGATAAACTGCCTGGGAAATTGGAATTCCGAGGCCAGATTGCAGGCTGAATTCCGGAGTTAAGAGCTTCCCTCTGGCAGAGTTTTTCTGTCTGTGAGCAAACATGGATGGTGTGAATGAAAAAAATCCCTCCTAACAGCCCATTAGAGTTGATAATAAAACACTGGAAATGGCCGACAGGGCGAAAAACTACTTTGGACACCCAAGAATTGATCAGACTGTCCACACAGGTTTGGCTGACTTTAAAATTAAGTCAAGGAAATTTGCCTTGCTATGGGAGTTTGGAAAGTAACATCATTACTGACCTGATGGCATAATTGAGATCATTACGTAGGTTTGATGAACTAAGATATGCAGAACTTTTTACTATGTATCTGAACAGGGAAGAAGCATATGAAGTAGACAAAAGTAATATGGAGATGACTTTGAGGAGGAGAAAGGGAAAGAAAAAGCCGCAGCAAGCTGACTCGCATACTAATATGGACAGAGAAATCGATATGACAGATACAGATCAGGTAGCACCAGCTTTGCGCAATGGGGAGGGGGTCTCCCCACCCTGTTCAACTGCCGGGGCAGGTCGCATGGGGGGGTGGGGGAGCGGTGGCTCCGCTGCCGCCACTGCTGCCGCCGCCTCCGCCGGTGGGGCAGCCCGCACAAGTGGGGGAGGGGGCAGCTCCGCTGCCGCCGCCATCGCTGCCGCCATCGCCGCCGCAGCCTCCACCACCGCCTCCGCTGTCCGAGCGGAGGCAGGGGAGGGGGCGAGTGGCTGGCTCCAAGCCAGAGGAGTGGCGCAGGGCCTCCCTGCCCCCAGCCTCGTCAGGGGCGGAGGGCAGGCGTGGAGGTGGGAGAGATGCAGGTATGCCACTGCCTCCTGACTTTTCCAGAGGCAGAGAAGGGGAAGGGGGAGGGGAAGGGGCAGGCTGGCCACCTTTCCCCGAGTACCCCGAACACAGAAGTGAAGGCAGAAATGGACATGGGCAACTGCGGCGGCTTTCCCCAATACAGAGAACCACAAGTTTCCGAGCCAGAGACAGGAGGAGCCGCTCGCTCTCCCTACCCTGCGGCATGGCCAATGTTAAAGCTGAGGGCAGACAGGATGGCCCCGACCCAGGCACCTCTTGCGGAGCTAGGGACGGGAGAAGCTGCTTGCAGCCCCTGCCTCCCTACCCCTCCACTGCCGCAAAGAGCGAGACAGTTCCTGATCAACATTCGGCTGGAACAATCTTTAAAACCAATGAATCAATTACAATTAAAAGCGAATGGGATGATTCCGATACAGATGGTTCTCACGAGGAGGGTGGTAGAAGAAGGAGCAGGATAGCCCAAGAAGCTATGAGAGCAGTCAGTCCCGTTGCTAAACACACAAGGTCCAAAACAGATAAAGGGGGGAGGAAGAACTTGCATTAGAAACACCTCTGAGACAGGCTGTGGGAAATCAAGGAGTCATTTATATAAAGATACCATTTTCCCTCAGAGAATTACAGCAGTGGAAAAACTCAATTGGGAAGTACAAGGACAACCCAGAGAGAGTAGCTATGTGTGTAGAAATGGCCATAAAATCCCAAAACCCAGATTGGGGTGATTTAAATGTTATGCTAGATGAATTATTGGATAAAACAGAGAGAGAAATGGTCAACAAAGCTGCTATATCTGCTATAGAAACTCAAATTGCAACTGGGAGTCTCCAAGAGTCAGTTAATGACATCTATCCCCTAGCAAACCCTGGCTGGGATCCCAATGTCCCAGAACAGATGAAAAAGTTGAAGTGATACCAGAAATGGGTGGTTGTTGAGTTAACAACGTATTCTGTGTTAAATACTTTAAAAAGTAAACTGAGTCAAGACACTGTGGATGTGATCGGAGCTACAGGGGTAAGTGAAACAAGGCCTTTTCTCCAACCTTTAAAATTTAAATTGGGAAAACACTGGGTCACTCACCAGTTCCTGTATATGCCAAATTCCCCAATGCCATTATTGGGCAGAGATTTATTGGAAAAATTGGAAGCAGAAATTAAGTTTTCCAAGGAAGGGGGAGGGAAAGTTATAATCCCAGAATCTAAAATTATCGAAGCAGCTGCTATACTTGTACAGGAATGCCATGGAAAAATTCCCAAATAAGTTGAAGAGGCTGTCATTCAAATAGTGTGGGCCTATGATTCTCCTGGGAGATCCTAAAAAGCTGAACCTCTGAGTATCACACTCACAGCAGGGGCTACACCAGTAAGGCAAAGACAATATCCTCTGAAATTAGAAGCTCGCAAGGGATTAGTACCTGTGATTGAAAAGTTTCCAAATTTGGGTTGTTAGTGGAGTGTGAATCCAGGTACAACACACCAATCTTGCCAGTAAAGAAAGCTGATGGTAAAAGCTACAGGTTGGTACAGGATTTGTGGGAAATCAACAAGATAACAGAGGACATACACCCAGTGGTAGCAAATCCTTACACACTTTTGACAACACTAACAAATGAATTAGGGTGGTTCACTGTTTTAGATCTCAAGGATGCCTTTTTCTGCATTCCTGTGCATAAGATTAGCCAAGAACTCTTTGCTTTTGAGTGGGAGAATCCTGAAACAGGGAGAAAGACCCAGCTCACCTGGACAGTTTTACCACAAGGATTCAAAAACAGCCCGACCATATTTAGAAACCAGCTGGCAAAGGAGCTTGAGGACTGGAGGAAACAAGAACCAGGAGGAGCAGTTCTCCAGTATGTTGATGACATCTTCATAGCAGCCAAGATGAGAGACGACTGCATGAAGCTCACTGTAAGTCTGTTGAACTTTTTGGGCCAAAGTGGGTATCGGGTCTCGAAAGAGAAGGCACAGGTTGCCAGGGAAACAGTAGTATACCTGGGCCTGGAAATTTTCCATGAACATCAACAACTCAGCAGAGAGCGGAAGGAAGCCATCTGTCGACTTCCAGAGCCCCATACTGTAAGAGAGATGTGGGCCTTCCTGGGAATGGTAAGTTGGTGTCGCCTGTGGATATCAAACTACGGTATACTGGTAAGACCTTTATATGAGGTCCTTAAAGCAGCTGAAAAGGGGACAATCATGTGGACAGAGAATGCCAGGGCTGCATTTAAACAGCTGAAACATTCCTTGATGTCAGCCCCAGCTTTGGGGCTGCTGGACCTGACTAAACCTTTTGAACTCTTTACACATGAGCGACTGAATGTTGCTCGGGGGGTACTGGCACAGCACCCTGGAGACCAGCGAAGAGCTGTGGCCTATTTCTCAAAACAACTAGACAATGTAGCCCAGGGTTGGCCAGGATGCTTGAAAGCTGTGGCAGCAACAGTCCTTCTGATACAGGAGGCCTGTAAATTCACCCTTGGGCAGCACATTGTCGTGTATGTACCCCATGCAGTGATAAATGTGCTGGAGCAAAAAGGGGGACACTGGCTATCCCCTAGCAGGATGTTCAAATACCAATCTGTGTTATTAGAACAAGATGATGTTACTCTAAAGACAACTTCTGTGGTAAACCCTGCGATGTTTTTATCATCCACGTTACTTGACAGTGTGCCTGAGCATGATTGTTTGCAGACAATAGAGGAAACTTATTCCAGCAGACCAGACCTGAAAGATGCTCCTTTGAAAGATCCAGACTGGGAATTGTACAGTGATGGGAGCAGCTTCATGAGAAACGGTAGGAGGATGACGGGTTACGCTGTAACCACCTCAGATAAAATCATTGAGGCAAAAGCCTTGCCTCATCACAGAAAGCTGAACTCATTGCACTAACGAGAGCTCTAGAACTGAGCGAGGGGAAGAAGGTGAACATATGGACTGATTCCAAATATGCCTTCAGTGTTGTGCATGCCCACGGAGCTATTTGGAAGGAACGTGGCCTGTTGACTGCTCAAGGTAATGAGGTTAAGCATTCTAAACAAATTCTTGCACTTTTACAGAGCATTTGGAAGCCTACGGAAGTGGCCATCATGCATTGCAAGGGTTGGAGAAGTTGGAGTAGGAGCGCTTGTTGGAGGTCAGGATTAGGGACCTGGGAAGAGACAGCTTCGTACAAACGGTTATAAAAGTGAATAATATTTTCATTTGGCGATTGCTTGATGGTGGTATAATGAGTGTTAGGAGTTTGAGATGGTAATAATGTTAAGGCCTTTTCAGCAGCACGTGTGATTTCAGTAAGAACTGGACGAGGGATAAGCATTGCTTGTTTTTGAGGATTTGCCATATTATTGTCACCAGATAAAAGGTCTAATGTGATGTAATTGTTTTCAAAATCCAGGTAATTATCTGGAGTTTGCCACAAAATTTTTAATAAATCAGATAAAATTATTTTCCATTGCTTTTTCCACACCATAAAATCACCAGGTGTGAGAAGAGTTTGCATTAATGTAAGTAAATCATGAGGTACAAGTAAGTGAGTTGCAAAAGTAGCACTTAAAAGGCTCTTAAAATAATTACTCTGCATTCCAAACTCCTTAATTGCCTTGCACAAATCCTTAATATCAGAATAAGAAAGGGGTTTCCAGTCGGGGTTCGCCCCATTGCTAGTACAAGAGAGTGTAGTAGAAGCAGTTGGAGTTACTTCCTGGTAGGCAGGGGTTCCCGGATTCAGAGGGGCGGTCACAGGACTGTGGGAACCTGAGGCGGGACAATGGGAAGCAGGGTCGGGGAGGGGAGGGGCAGGGGCGGGGAGTGGAGGTGGGGATGCGGCAGGAGGAGGGGAGGGGTTGGGGGCGGGGTTGTGGGAGGCAGGGGCGGCACTTGAGCCATGGGCGGGAACAGAGGGAGGGGTGAAACACGACACTGTGGGGGGCGGGGTCAGGGGCGGGGTCAGGTTGCAACACAGGAGTGGGAGGGGATGGGGACAAGAAGGGATTTGTGGGGTGGGGGAGAAAGGGATTGTGGAAGGTGTAGTTTGGAGAGGAAGGAACATTGCGTCCGCCATTACTGGAGACAAACAAACTCGGAGAAAAGCAGTTGGGGGGAGGGGTTTTTTCCCGGACTGCGAGCACATGGCAATGGCTGACCCTGGGAACAAAGAGATCTGGGAGAAGGGGTTTTTACGTGTGCTTGAAACATGAGGGCTAGAAACTGGGGACAAGGGAGTGGAGAAGAGGGGTTGGGAAGGTCCTGGGATGGGCTCCGGATTCCCATCCAAGGCAGGGTGCTGAGGAAACACGGGTGAGCCAGGAGGACGATAGCTCTCCTGAGCTAAAAAGCAGTCTGCTCTAGCTGTGTTTTCCAGCGTAGGGGAAGAGGGGTCCGGGACACATGGGTTGGAAGAGGGTATAAGGGAATTAACAGGGGGGTTTTGCAGTGGCTTTTCATGTACTGCCTTTTTCTCCGGCAAAGTATAACTTAGGAGAGGAAAGAATTTTGAAACTGTTTCATCACCTGCACGCCTAAGAGAGGAGAGTTTTCTCCCCACCTTATCCCAAAATTCAGCAGATCTTATGTCTTCGGAGGTCAGATTAGGAAAGTACTGAAAAAGCCATTGTACAAAAGATTGAACTAGATTTTTAGGGTATTTATGCCCAGTTAAAGAAAGGTAACTTTGAACTTGGTGGTATATTTCTCTATGGTGTGCAGAAACTTCAGATCCCATTATGAATGCACCACCAAACCTCAACCCCTTACTCACCAAAAAGGAGGAAAAAAAAGAGAAAGTTTACACCGGCACCAGCTTAAGACAGGAGCCCCTAAACCAGCAGGGAAATACTCACCAGAATTCTGGATTTATCACAGGAAAGCAGGTCCGGAGAAAAAAAAATGTGAGAAGGGTCTTCTGCTTTCCAGCCGTTCCCTCACCACGTGGCGTGGGGGAGGGTACAGGCTGAGGCTCTGGGCTCGATGTTACACAAAAAGTAACACCTCGCCACACAGAGCTGGCACAGCAGGACGTGCAGAGCTAACTCCAGCAGACACACAGCTGCCGGGACACCCTGAAAGTCTCTCAGAACCGGAGTTCAGAGATAGCACGTTGGGAGCCAAATGGAAGGTATCTTTTCAGCTTTATACCGGCTAGCGCTTGCATTTCAATGCCTTAGAAAGCCTCGAGCAGCCTTGAGAGGTAGCAAGGGCGATCTAGCACTTTAGTAGCTCTAAAATCGGTACCTGAATCAGCTGCAGAGCAAATACCATCAGCAGAAGCAAAGAGGGAGAAATATAGCTCCCTGCTCGCTCAATTCCCTGCAGTTAGAAGCTTTCAAATGAGACAGACGACCAGAGATGTTCACAGGAAAGTAGCTGAGCTGAGAGAGAGCGTTTGCCTCCCCTCGACCATCTTTATTAGGAGAAGGGGAAAGGGGAGGACTGGGGGCGGACCCGGGGTGACCGGCCAATCAGACACTGCTGAAGAGTCTGAGTTACATTTGGCTTTGCCCGCGCTTGGAACAAAGGAGCTCGGAGCACATGTCTTTGGGAGGGGGGAGGGGAAGCTCAGAACAGGCAGCAACATCCCGGCAGCTGTGTCTGCTGGAGTTAGCTCTGCACGTCCTGCTGTGCCAGCTCTGTGTAGCGAGCTGTTACTTTTTGTGTAACAGCGAGCCCAAAGCCTCAGCCTGTACCCTCCCCCACACCACGTGGTGAGGGAACGGCTGGAAAGCAGAAGACCCTTCTCGCGTTTTTTTTCTCCGGACCTGCTTTCCGGTGGTAAAATCCAGAATTCTAGTGAGTATTTCCCTGCTGGTTTAGGGGCTCCTGCCTTAAGCTGGTGCCAGTGTAAACTTTCTCTTTTTTTTCCTCCTTTTTGGCGAGTAAGGAGTTGAGGTTTGGTGGTGCATTCATAATGGGATCTGAAGTTTCTGCACACCATAGAGAAATATACCACCAAGTTCAAAGTTACCTTTCTTTAACTGGGCATAAATACCCTAAAAATCTAGTTCAATCTTTTGTACAATGGCTTTTTCAGTACTTTCCTAATCTGACCTCCGAAGACATAAGATCTGCTGAATTTTGGGATAAGGTGGGGAGAAAACTCTCCTCTCTTAGGCGTGCAGGTGATGAAACAGTTTCAAAATTCTTTCCTCTCCTGTTACTAAGTTATACTCTGCCGGAGAAAAAGGCAGTACATGAAAAGCCACTGCAAAACCCCCCTGTTAATTCCCTTATACCCTCTTCCAACCCCTGTGTCCCGGACCCCTCTTCCCCTATGCTGGAAAACACAGCTAGAGCAGACTGCTTTTTAGCTCAGGAGAGTTATCATCCTCCTGGCTCACCCGTGTTTCTTCAGCACCCTGCCTTGGATGGGAATCCGGAGCCCATCCCAGGACCTTCCCAACCCCTCTTCTCCACTCCCTTGTCCCCAGTTTCTAGCCCTCATGTTTCAAGCACACGTAAAAACCCCTTCTCCCCGATCTCTTTGTTCCCAGGGACAGCCATTGCCATGTGCTCGCAGTCCGGGAAAAAACCCCTCCCCCCAACCCCTTTTCTCTGAGTTCGTTTGTCTCCAGTAATGGCGGACGCAATGTTCCTTCCTCTCCAAACTACACCTCCCACAATCCCTTTCTCCCCCACCCCACAAATCCCTTCTTGTCCCCATCCCCTCCCACGTCAGAACCTGACCCCGCCCCTGACCCCACCCCCACAGCATCGTGTTTCACCCCTCCCTCTGTTCCTGCCCATGGCTCAAGTACCGCCCCTGCCTCCCACAACCCCGCCCCCAACCCCTCCCCTCCTCCGGCCGTGTCCCCTCCTCCACTCCCCACCCCTGCCCCTCCACTCCCCGCCCCTGCTTCCCATTGTCCCGTCCCAGGTTCCCACAGTCCTGTGACTGCCCCTCTGAATCCGGGAACCCATGGCTACCAGGAAGTAACTCCAACTGCTTCTACTACACTCTCTCGTACTAGCAATGGAGCGAACCTCGACTGGAAACCCCTTTCCTTATTCTGATATTAAGGATTTGTGCAAGGCAATTAAGGAGTTTGGAATGCAGAGTAATTATTTTAAGAGCCTTTTAAGTGCTACTTTTGCAACTCACTTACTTGTACCTCATGATTTACTTACATTAATGCAAACTCTTCTCACACCTGGTGATTTTATGATGTGGAAAAAGCAATGGAAAATAATTTTATCTGATTTATTAAAAATTTTGTGGCAAACTCCAGATAATTACCTGGATTTTGAAAACAATTACATCACATTAGACCTTTTATCTGGTGACAATAATATGGCAAATCCTCAAAAACAAGCAATGCTTATCCCTTGTCCAGTTCTTACTGAAATCACACGTGCTGCTGAAAAGGCCTTAACATTATTACCATCTCAAACTCCTAATTCTCATTATACCACCATCAAGCAATTGCCAAATGAAAACATTATTCACTTTTATAACTGTTTGTGCGAAGCTGTCTCTTCCCAGATCCCTAATCCTGACCTCCAACAAGCGCTCCTACTCGAACTTCTTCAAGTTAATACAAATGATGCTTGCAAACAAATTCTCACTCTCCCTCTGCATCCTCCTCCTACTGTTGAATCCATCCTCGAAGTCTGTACGAAGAAGGTGCAGCTGAACACAGCTGCTCCCCTTTTGAAAAAAGTGGGGATGGTTGGGGAAGTTGTAGAGAATGCTACGGGTACAGGAGAAACTCAATCTTGAGGTAACTTTATATGCTATCGTTGTCAGAAAAAGGAACATGTAGCTCGCAATTGCAGAGCGATTATAACTGCTGATAAAAACTCTCCAAAGACTGTTTCCCCAGGTCAACAGCAAGGGAAACTAGCTACTCAATGCGTCCTAACAGCTCCGCGTTCAGACATAAATAGGGCTGCAGACAAAGCAACTTGGACTTCTGGACTCAGGTTTAAGGTAACCTGTGATAAAGCACACCATTTCAACAACAACAAACAGACTGTAATACCCATTTCATTCCAGAATGTGGACCACATGCCAGAATTTACATACCTTTTTGTTATTGGGGACACTCGGGAAACACCTGCTGGGATAGAGGTTACACCCACACTCATGAAAATGGATCAGAACGGGTGTTCTAACCTAATTGTACAATGTATATATCCACCGTACTTTATGCCTAAAGGTCAAGTCATTGCACAGGCCTTTCCACTGCCCAAATACCTGCCCACAGATGGTCATATCCCAGCCATCTGTTGGACTGAGGTTTTGGGAAACGACAAACCTGTAATAGAATGTAAGCTCCGTTACAAATCACATAAAATCAGTATCATGGGAATGTTAGACACAGGTGCTGATGTGTCTGTCATTCCATGTGATAAGTGGCCTGCACAATGGGAATTGCAATCTCAGGGCATCATACAAGGGATTGGAGGTACCCAAATTGCAAAGCAATCCAAGAACACCATCCAAATTGAAGGTCCTGAAGGACAAATAGCGACACTTCGTCCGTATGTCCTAGACACCAAATTCACCCTGTGGGGAAGGGATGCCATGCTTTAGTGGGGAACAAAAATTGATATCACCCCTAGACATCAAAATTTTCCCTTGCAGGCCACTGAAGCAGAGTGCCATCCACATAAATTAACTTGGAAAACCGATGAACCCGTGTGGGTTAACCAGTGGTTGCTAAAAAAAAGAAAACTTAGAAGCACTCAAAACATTAGTAGCTGAACAATTGGCTAAAGGAAATATAGTTCCAACTAACAGCCCATGGAACACACCCATGTTTGTAATACAAAAACTGGGAAAGAACAAGTATAGGCTACTCCAAGATCTTAGAGAAGTTAATAAGGTTATTGAAGACATGGGACCCCTTCAACCAGGTATGCCATCACCTTCAATGCTCCCACACCATTGGCATTTAGCTGTTCTTGACATTAAAGATTGCTTCTTTCATATTCCACTCCACCCTGCAGATGCCCCCCGATTTGCATTTTCTGTACCATCTCTTAATCGTGAAACTCCCATGGAACGTTATCATTGGCTTGTGCTTCCCCAAGGTATGAAAAATTCCCCAACTCTCTGCCAAGAGTATATTGCTAAAATTCTATCTCCCATCCGTGCCAAAGCAGAGAAAGCCATCATCCTACGTTACATGGATGATGTGCTGGTGTGTGCTCCCAATAATCAGTATCTTGAGCAGACACTTAACATGGTGGTTGAGGCCCTAGAGGCCAAGGGCTTTGAATTACAACCTGAAAAAATGCAGAGAACAAGCCCTTGGAAATACCTCGGACTCAAAATCACAGAAACCTCTATCACCCCAACACCTGTCACCATTAATAATAACCCAAAAACACTAGAGGAAGTGCAACAGATCTGTGGGACACTGAAGTATTTAAGGTCCTGGTTAGGACTCACCACAGAGGATGTAGCTCCTATTGCAAACCTGGTAAAAGGGGAAGGCGGTCCAGCATCCCCTAGATCCCTGACAGAAGAGGCAAGGCAGTCTTTCCAAAAGATACAAGAGCTCATTTCCACCAGACAAGCACACAGGTATCAGCCCTCCCTACCCTTTAAGCTTGTCATTCTAGGGGAGGTACCACGCTTTCACGGCCTCATATTTCAGTGGGACAAAGAGCAGAAGGAGCCCCTCATCATAATTGAATGGGTATTCCTTCCACTCCAACCTCCTAAAACCATCACACAGCCACAAGAACTAATGGCAAAAATTATCATGAAGGGTAGAGCAAGGCTCCGCACCCTGGCAGGATGTGACTTTGCATGCATCTACTTACCTGTAACAACTGACGCATTAGATCACCTACTCCAAAATAATATAAATTTACAATTTGCATTAGATAGTTAGGCCAAATCTCAAATCATTACCCAAAACATGACATGTTTAATCTGCCATTCTCTTTCATCCCTCGAGAGATTCAAAGTAGAAAACCCCTCGATGCGATTACCGTTTTTACTGATGCCTCAGGAAAAAATAAAAAGTCCGTGGTCACATGGAAAAATCCAAAGACGCAAAAGTGGGAATCTGACATCGAGGTAATCCAGGGATCACCACAAGTAGCTGAATTAGCAGCTGTTGTTAGAGCATTTGAGAGGTTCAAAGAACCCTTTAATTTGGTCACAGACTCAGCATATGTCGCTGGAGTAACTGTTAGAGCTGAGCATGCTCTCCTAAAAGAAATCTCAAACAAGAAAATTTATGATTTGCTCTCAAAATTAATTTATCTGGTTTCCCACAGAGAGCATCCCTATTTTGTCATGCATGTGAGGTCACATACAAACCTGCCAGGATTTATTGCAGAGGGTAATCGTAGAACTGATGCTCTGGCTATGCCAGCAGACATAGTTCTATCAGCCGACTTACCAAAGCTCCCCCAAGTTTTTGAACAAGCAAAATTGAGCCATGCCATGTACCATCAAAATATTCCTGCTCTTATCCGCATGTTCCATCTGTCGCGGACACAGGCAAAAGCAATAGTGGCAACGTGTCCCAACTGCCAGAAGCTTCAGCTTCCATCACTGGGCATGGGGGTTAATCCCAGAGGCATTAATAGCGGTGAAGTGTGGCAGATGGACGTCACACATTTCCCTGAATTTGGGAGATTAAAATACGTTCATGTTTCTATTGATACCTTCTCTGGTGCTATGTATGCCTCTGCACATGCAGGTGAAAAGGCTAAGGATGTTGAAAAACATCTTGTCCAAGCTTTTGCTGTGCTCGGTATACCTGAGGAGATAAAAACTGATAATGGACCTGCCTACACCTCTCAGGAGTTTAAAAACTTCCGTCAGCAGTGGGGATTTCGACATGTTACAGGTATTCCTCACTCCCCAACTGGACAAGGCATTGTTGAACGTGCCCATCAAACCCTCAAGCGAATGCTGCTACAACAATCAGGGACCACCAAACTCAACTCACCTGTCCTCAGACTCAGCAAAGCACTGTTTACCATAAACTTCCTGAATGGCACCTTTGAGGATCCAAACCCTCCCATCTATCGTCATTTCCAGAACACCAGGAGACAGAAACTGAAGGAAAATCCAGAAGTCCTGATCCGGGACCCAGAGACTCAAAAAATCCAAGGACCATACAAACTTGTAACTTGGGGACGTGGGTATGCCAGTGTATCTACCCCTCAAGGACTGAGGTGGATCCCAGGGAAATGGGTAAAACCTTATGTCATTTCCTCAAAAGTTAAGGAGGTTAAAACTGCCTCCTGGAAGAGACGCCATAAAAAGAATCCTGATTTTGCACCTTCATGTAAACCCCCTACTGCAGATTTTGATGTTAATCCCTTAAGTTAAGTTGCACTGTTTTGCACTCAGGTTTTTGCACTGTATTTTGTAAATCTTCGTCCTGATACTCCATACCATAGATGTCCTGACTAAACCCCTGAGTTTTGACTGGGGAACTAGTTTAAAGGCATCCTAGGTACTGTCGAGTTGTAGGGACGATAGATTCCAATTATGTTTTGCACTATTGTTTTGTTACTGTTCTATGCACTTTTAAGTTACTAAGAATTACAACCCAGCTTTAAAGAAAAAAAAATAGGGAATTGTTGCTGCCTGTTCTGAGCTTCCCCTCCCCCTCCCAAAGACACTTGCTCCTGCCACGTGCTCTGAGCTCCTTTGTTCTAAGCGCGGGAAAAACCAAATGTAACTCAGACTCTTCAGCAGTGTCTGATTGGCCGGTCACCCCGGGTCCGCCCCCAGTCCTCCCCTTTCCCCTTCTAATAAAAGATGGTCGAGGGGAGGCTCCGCCTCTCTCTCAGCTCAGCTACTTTCCTGTGAACATCTCTGGTCGTCTGTCTCATTTGAAAGCTTCTAACTGCAGGGAATTGAGCGAGCAGAGAGCTATATTTCTCCCTCTTTGCTTCTGCTGATGGTATTTGCTCTGCAGCTGATTCAGGTACCGATTTTAGAGCTATTAAAGTGCTAGATCGCCCGTGCTACCTCTCAAGGCTGCTCGAGGCTTTGTAAGGCATTGAAATACAAGCGCTAGCCGGTATAAAGCTGAAAAAATACCTTCCTCAGGTGCCGTTGCCTCCGTGGCACTCGCAGCTCCTACCACATTCCCGCTCATTTTTAAATTTGGTTGGCCAATTGGAACTAAGGTTGTGCAGTGTCGAATCATCTGCTTTAACGTTGGTGGAGGATCAAGTGGAAGGGTCATAATCACTCTCTGGCAAGGTTCATTTGCATTAGCTTTTGCTATTTGAGTGATTATGCTTTCTCTAATTCTTGTATCTTCCACTTGCTTCTCCACCACTAATTTTAATTTGTCAATAAAGTCGATAAATGGTTCATTTGGGAGTCGCCGAATTTCAGTAAAATTTAGTAGAGGCGCCGATTTAGGGGGCATCATTAGAAATGCTTGCTCTGCTGCATGTTTGAAAGCATTTAAGACCGGCTCTGGGGTGTTTCGGGCCTGGTCTTGTGGCTTGGCAAGCAACCCCTCACCAGTAAGGTGGTCCATGGAAACCCCTGCGTTATTAGGGTCTTGCAACAGGATTGGGAGGACCTCTCTTAGTTGCTTTCTCCACCCGTCATCCCACAACTCGAATTCGGCTGGAGAAAGCGAGCAAGAAAAAATGCTTTGCAGGTCTGCTGGGACCAGCACTGTATTAGTGAGGGTGGCCCGCAGGAGATTCCGGAAATATGGACTCTCCCTCCCAAACTCCTTCTGGGCTTTACAAAGTTCTTTGAGCCCAGCAGGGTCAAAGGGTTTCCAGGTGGGGTTGCCGCCAGCTTGGTTATAAGTAACCGGAGCGGTGAAGGGACCGGAGGAGGCTCCCGGTTCCGGGTTCAAGATGGTGTCGGTTCTGGTTTCCACAGCGTGGGAACCGGAAGACGAGGCGTGGGAACCAGAAGGCTCCTCCCGGTAGGCAGGGGCTGAGGACAAAGAGGAGTGGCCATGGGAAAGGCGGGGACTCCCGACGCAGGGGGCGGGACCCGATGCGAAGGAGGAGCTCACAGACATCACGTTAGGAGGGGGCGGGGCCAGGACAGGGTGAGGAGGAGGGGGGAGAAGAGGATTTTGGGAAGAAGAAGGAAAAAAGGGGGGCTGTACCATGCAGTCTCCTCCATTTTGGGGGAGTGCAGGAACAGCAGGGAAAGGGGACAAAATGGTGGACGAAGAAAAGCCTTCGCCGTCATTTTCAGGGCAATAAAACTGGGAACTGCTTTTTGGGAGAACAACCGGGGAAGACGGCATGGGAGAGCGGGTTTGGGTAGAAGCTGAAACAGCTTGGCCAGGGCTACTTTGGCAGGGCGGCTGAGAGGATCGAGGAGAGTCAGGGAGACGGTGGCAGCCCTGTGCCTCTGGGCATTGTACACCTCCCGGTCTTCTCAGCGAAGGGGTAGTGGGATGAGGAACACGAGGGGCTGGGAGGAGGGACTTGGGAAGAACTGGGGAGAACTCGGGGCTTTTCTTTTATTTTCCGATTACCTTTGTGTATATCTCTCAAAGCCCAGACCATGTAGAGAAACCTCTCTCCAGAGGGATCTCCCCTTTGGTTTAATTCTAATATTTTGTCCCCCCCAAATTGACTTCAAATTAGCAGGGGACACCTGGGGAAAATAAAAGAACAGCCACTTAACAAACCTTTTCAAAAACCCCTTTGATAACTTTAACTCACAATTCTTCAGGGACTCCTCAACTTGGAGATAAACCTCCCGCTGAGGCTGGGAAAGCTTAGCTCCCATCAACTTAGGTCAGCCTCAACTTCACCCACCACCGGCAAAAAGGAGAAATTAAAAATAATTTCCCAGGGGCCAGGAATCACAAGAATACTCACAAGAAGGCACAGGCGTCCGGTCCTGGAAACAAAAAGGCAAGGTGGGGTCCTCTGGGACAGGCTGCTCTCCTGGCAGGAATTGGCAACCTCCTCTCGGAGCGCGGCTTTTAAAACAGAGCGCGCTGCCGCGAGAGGCGTCGGCGGATCCGAATCGCTGATGCTCGCCGTCCCCTGGCAGCGAGGACGATGCAGGAACGCACCTGTGTGTTGTCCCTGTTCGGTGAGCCAACCTAATGCAACCGGGGGCTTGTAATCATAAGCCCCGGTGTGCCCTCGGGCAGAGGGGACGCAGCGTTAGCCTCCACAACGTCCTCGCTGGACGGCTCAGTGGAATAGGCGTGAGATGGGTGCGTGTGCTGGCTCCTCCTCAGAGGAAGCACGTCGGGCGGCCGATGAATTAGGCTCGCGTTGGCCCGGAGGCAAAGAAGGCGGGAGGGGCTTCTGGTGTGAGTTCCAACAGGTTTATTTGCAGGAGGGTCCAGGGACCAGAGCAGCCCCAAGGAGACGCGGGCTAGCCCCTTTATGGGGGGGTGGAGTATGGCAGGGAAAGAGAAAACAACCAATGGGGTACAAACAGAGGGGAGGATACAATTTTTCAGAACAAATGGGGAAAACAGGGAGGCAGGAGTCATAACAGGGAACCAATTAATAACTACAAAAGGGAGAACTTTCTGGAACAGGGGGAGGTAATTTAGGATTGGGAGCCACCCAGGGGGAGGTAACCTAGACCTCAGTGATCTCGTCTGGTCTGCCTTCCGATCCACTGTCCTGGGTGGGGAAATCCATCCAGTGGATGGCCCTGGTTTGACTGACATTTGATGGTTTCAGCCCGAGAGCAGGCTGAGCCACCCCAACACCTCCCCACTCCTGGACCAGAACGCCATGAGCTACTCCACTTTCCACGTTCACATACAGATGAAAGGGTTTTTCTAATGAGGGTAAGCTTAAAGCGGGTACTGAGGCGAGTTTTAATTTCAACTCCTCTAATTTCTCATTATCTTCTTTGGTCCATTTTATATCATCTCCTTCTGTCCACTTTCCATACAGAAATTTTACAGCTTGTGTATATCCTTCAATCCATAGTCTACAATATCCCAATAATCCAAGTAGCTTTCTAATTTCTCTCCTTGAAGACGGAGGGGGAAGGGATAGAATCCCTTCGATTCTCTCAGGGTTTAATTTTCGACTTCCCTTGCTTATTAAGTGACCAAGATATTTTACTTCTGATTCTACAAATTGCAGTTTCCCTTTTGATACTCTTAACCCCTTTTCTCCAAGAAAATTCAGAAGTTTTATTGTTGCTTCTCTGACTTCACTCTCAGCTTCCCCAGATAATAAGAGATCATCCACATACTGGATGATTTGTATTCCTGGTGGAGTAGGGAAAGTTTGTAATATTATTTCTAAAGCTTGTCCAAGTAGGTTTGGCGATTCTGTAAATCCCTGTGGTAATCTTGTCCATCTTAGTTGCTGCTTTCTCCTGGTATTTGGATCCTCCCATTCAAAGGCGAAAATATCTCGGCTTTCTTCAGCCAGTGGGCAGGTCCAGAAAGCATCCTTTAAATCCACTACACTAAACCACTGATGCTGGGGTGGGACTTTACTTAGGAGAGTATAGGGATTGGGTACCACAGGATAACGAGCCCGAATCCTCTTATTAACTTCCCGTAAGTCTTGCACTAATCTATAAGTCCCATCAGGCTTTTTTACTGGTATAATGGGGGTATTATGAGGAGACATACAAGGTTCTAATGTCCCATCCTTTATTAGTCCTTCTATTACTGGTTTCAAGCCTTCTCGTCCTTCTAAGGATATAGGGTACTGATGTACACGTATGGGACATTCTTCTTTCTCAGTTGTGACCCTTATGGGGTCAATGTCCAGTCCTCCCCTATTCCCTTCCCCAGCCCAAACCTCCTTGTTAATTTTCTTTTCATCTTCTTGACCAAGTTTTAAAATTTTAGCTGTCATTTTCCTTTCTTTTGGTATAACTCCTATTCCCAACTCCACCTGTAAATCCCTCCCTAGTAAATTGCTACCTGCCCCAGGGACTAATTAAACATCCCCCATCCAAATTCTAGTTTCCCCTTCGATTACCATGTCTTTTATGACAGGAACTGTAAAACTTTCTCCTTTTGCCCCGTTACTTTTACGGTATCTTTACTTATACTACAACCTTTTGGAGTATTCACTAGGCAGGTTCTTTCAGCCCCTGTATCAACCACAAATTCTAACTCCTCCTCCTGGGGACTGACTTTTAAAGTTATCACAGGCTCTAGATGGTATTTGTCCCCCAGAAAATAGAGCCGGTGACATCCCTATTCCTCATCTGGGTTTATTTCTCAGAGGATTTTCACATCCTTCCTTAAGTGAGGGCATTCTCTTCTAAAATGCCCTTCCTCTCCACAGTAATAGCAAGCAGTTCTAGAATGCTCCTGAGTTTTTGTTTGTACTGAGTTCCTGTTTTTCCCTTTTTCCCCTTTTCTAAAGCCCGAATTCCTAGCAGTGGTATTCGGAGACCTCAGATTCCTTTGAAAGTTACTTTCTCTCATAGTGGCTACCATAATTTTGGCTTCTACTTTGGCTTTTTCTTCATCTCTCCTGACATAAACTTTCTGAGCCTCTTTTAATAAATCATTTAATGAACTTTCGTACCAGTCTTCCAATTTTTCTAGTTTCTTCCTAATATCAGGCCAAGCATGAGTGCCAAATTTGACTCTTAGTAAAGCCTGTCCAGCTACTGTCTCGGGATCTATCCCAGAAAATTGTTTCATATTTCTCCTAAGTGTCTCTAACCATTCAGTTGGAGACTCTTCCTTTCCCTGTTGCCCTTCAAAAGCCCTTTTTAAATTCTGCCCCTGAGGTGCTGCCTCTTTTATTCCTTTGATTATTAAATTATGGTAATCATTCATATTCCTTGGCCCAGCCTCTTCATTGTGATTCCAGGCAGGAGGTGTCAATGGCATCTTCTGGTCTCCTGGCAGTCCCTGTTGGTTCTCTCTTTCCCAAATTCTCATACCT
Organism: Corvus hawaiiensis; assembly: GCF_020740725.1. Classification (NCBI taxonomy): domain Eukaryota; kingdom Metazoa; phylum Chordata; class Aves; order Passeriformes; family Corvidae; genus Corvus; species Corvus hawaiiensis. The sequence goes on from NC_063254.1 coordinate 730,308, forward strand.
GCAACTCTAATCATTTCTCGTTCTTCTTGAGAAAATAATATTTTCATTATTGCTTGCATCTCTTCCCAGGTGAAAATGTTTGGGCCTAAAAATTGATCTAATTGTTCAGCTGTTCCCATAGGATCATCTAACAATCCTTTAATCTCCTTTTTCAAATTTCTAACCTCTGAAGAAGTGAGGGGGACGTTTACAAATCCTGTTCCCCCAGCCCCCATTGGAACTTCTCTTAAAGGGAACAAACGGACCTCCCCATTCCAATTCTTGTGTCCTTTTTCTCTTATGATACTTCTTTCCTGTCTTGGGGAGGTGTCGGGAGAGGGCTGTTCTGTAACAGAGCTCCCCATACTTTGGTGTTTTGCTTCTCCTTTAAGAGGAACAGCAGAAGCGGTCATTGCCAGGGGAACGGTGCAGGTGAGGGAGGGGGGGTAGGAGGTGGGAATCCTCTCCGAGGCTGATTCCTCCAGGAGTGGGAGGAACCGCCAAGGGGACAAGTTCTTCCGGCGGATACCAGAGCTTGGCATGGACTCTCTGCACATGGTCCACAGCAGCCACAGTGGCATGACTCTGAGCTGCCGGCGGACCCAGCGCGGCCTGCGGGTGTTGGAATTGAAAAAAGTCCATGGACTCCGGCGGGGGGAGAAATTGCTGACCCAGCCAATATGGTTGATAAAAGCAAGCTCCGTTTATTAGCAATCCAGAGGCACTTATATAGTATACCAGCTTGTTAACTCTTAAGTGGCTTAAAAACTTATCAAAGAGCATTTCTACTTCTACATAATTGGACTTACATTGGCAAGCTTCTACAGTTATGTTATGATTAAAAGAATTCAGAGTTCACCTCCCCTTCTCCGGGTCTTATCTGCACAGCTGTACCTTCTCAAACTCCCTTCTTGTTTCTCAGGCTTGTTTCTCACACAGGGATTTTTCTCATGCAGTTTTTCTCACACAGGCCTTTTGCTTGCAGGTTCTTGCTACAGTTCTTTCACTGATCCCATAATTCTATCAATGATCCATGTCCCTGATCCTCTAACATTCCCAACATGCGGGGCCGAAGCTGGGTTCCATGGAGCCGTGGCAGACAATGCAGCAGGGGCAGGGGCTGGTGGAACGGCCGCGGACCTCAGGACCGGGGCCGGAGCCGGGACTGGGGCCGCCCCCAGGGCTGGAGCAGGGGCGGGGTGGGCCTCAAAAGCAGCGGGCTGGGCTGCCGCGGAGCAGATACCCAGACTAGGGATGGGCGGAACACTGTAAGGGGGGGGCTGGGCTGCCGCCGGACCCGCAGGGGCTGGAGGGGGCGGTAGGAATGCCGGGGCTACTGGCGGAGCCGTGGCAGGCAACACAGCGGCGGTAGGGGCTGATGGAACAGCCACGGACATCGGAACTGGGGTTAGAGCCGGTGTAGGGGCGGGGGCAACCCCAAAAGCGGTGGGCTGGGCTCCCACAGGACCTGCAGTGGCTGGAGGGGGTGGCGGGAACATCGGGGCTACCGGCAGTGGGGACAAGTGGTGGAGCCGCGGGTCGTGCCATAAGAGATAGGATGGGCAGGACCTCGGGCCCCAGGACCGGCAGTGCAGCTGCAAGTGGCGCAACAGGAGCCTGGGCTTGGGGCGAGGCAGGCAGGAATGGAGGGGGCAATGCTTCCAGGGGGTCCCAGCCCTTCTCTTTCTTGTTTTCCCTTTTCTCCTTTTCTTGGGTCTCTGACAACTTAAAAATTCTTATCCCCTTAGACTCTATGTTTCCCACCCAGCATGAAGTGTACTTGCCTTCTTCTGTGTTAAAGGGTTCTTTTGAATTTACAAATACTTGTAAAGCCTGACAGATCCAAACTTCAAAAGGGCCATATCTAGGACAGTAAACATGGTCAGATCTTATTTCCTTCTCGGCCCAATCAAACATACAAAACTGTATCATTGTCATAGGTTAGCAAGCATAGTCCCGGAGGTGATGTCCCTGCAAAGGAGTGCTTACTGTTTCCTCTATGACCTGATAGAACCTATCAGCTGGCCAGTTTGAATATGGACAATTCTTTAAGCCACTTAAAGTTGTGACTCCCTCTGTGATCCACACTTAAGAATAGACAAACTCCCCCCCCCAAGCCCTCTCTCGTTTCTGGTGCTGGGACAGGTGGCTGCGGGCCCCGTGTGGGGGCCAGCGGGCCCGGCCAGGCCCTGCTTGGGCCAGGCCAGGCCGGGCCACAGCCATCCTGGAGTCGATGGACCTGTTCCAGCCGTGGAAACCCCCCCACTGCCTTGCCATGGGCAGCCGGAGCAGCTTGGCTCTCCCCCCCTCTCCACTGCGATAAGAAACATTCAACATTCCAGCCGCAAAGCTGCAAGGCCGAGGTGAGATTAACCCTTTTATTACTGTGAAGAGCTGAAAACCTGAGGGAAGAGAGAGAGGAGATGCTTAAAGCTGAAAGTCTGTTGTGAAGCTATGATATATCAGAGTATCCCGTTGTAATTTCATGAAGATATGGGGGGTGGAGTGTTCAACTCGTAAGCAAAAGCACCTGCGCTGAGATAGGCAGATGCTGACGCAGCTGTAATTTCATGAGAAGTTTGGACAGGGAGAGATGGAAGCGATGAGGACTTTTGCTCCAAATGGGAAAGGAGAAAACCTCAGTCCCTATAGATGGACCAGAGATAGTCCTAACGATGAAGATGATGAAGACCCTTTGCTCCCAGGGAAGGAGAAGGGCCTCTGTTTTTGTTTCTGAACGGCTCAACCTTAAAATTGTACCCCAAAAAACTTCAAGAGTGGACCCTCGAAAGCAGTTGCGGGAAGAGCTGCAAGTCGGTGGAAGGGACTCATATCGCGATCAGGGAGACCTCTTCCTAAATGGACTGAACAATATTTGGAAGTGGGCGGCTGTCTCGTTGTGATAATGTTTTCATAGCACGAGCAAGAAGAGACTTCTCTTTCTAAATGGACTGAACAAGGTTATTATGGCAGTGGTAAACAGACTGAACATCTTAAGGGTTGTCTTTTTACATTGTCAGTGGGAGAAGGGAGGAAGGTGGGGGGAGGAGGAGAGTTCTGAAGGTGGTATAATTTTTTTTCCCTTCTTTTAGGTCTGTTAATAAACTTCTTTATATTCTTTCAAGTTTGGTGCCTGATTTGCTTTTCTCCTAATTCTTGTCTCACAGAAGATAAACAGTAATGAGTATTTTAGACCAAACCACTACAATCATTTTGACTTTGCTCTTTTTCTTTGTACTTGGATTAGTATTCCAGTTAGCTAACATAACTCCCAAAGGGCTTTCCTGGGGTATCTCCGCTGGCACGCCTCTATTCCCTTTTTTATTTCCTGACTCTTGCTTACTGGTTTTATGTCCCATTTTCTCAGGATCTTATCTATCCTTCCCAGGCCTTTGTTTCCCACATTTTTAAAAAAAAAAAAAACCAACAAAACAAACAACTATTCGGACCCTACCACCTCTTTCCCTTTCTTCTCCTAGAATACAAAAGTTCTCTCCTCTTAATACAATATGCCTCCCTCCAGAAAAGAAAGTTATATTTCAGGGTTTAACATTTCTATCACATACATTTTCATTCATTCTCACTCATTCCTTTTTATTGTTCCAATTTCCCTTTCTCAAGCACTATCAGTCACAACCACACAAGATTAAGGTACCTTTTAATTTCAAGTTGTTGGCCAATATTCACCCCTGGGACCAATGTTCCAGGTTTCCTGGATTTTTCCTCAGTTTGGCAGACTTAAGCCTGGATTTCTTGGAATTTTAATCCTCAATCCGGCAGTCTTAAAACCTAAATATCTTGGATCCAATCCTCAACCTGGCAAATCTTTAGGGGCTCTCTTACTTTTTGTCTCGTTTCCTCGTGGTTTGTACTAGGAAACTCTTGACTCCTCTCCTTCAAGGAGTCCAATCCCTCCCCTGAAACCCAGTCCCAGTTAGACTGGGGGTTCTTTCACTCCTTTTCTCTTTCGCTTCGCCTCTTTACTGACTGCTTCCCTCACGGGAGAGCAGAACTGCAGCCTCAGAGGCTCCACACTCGCTTCGCAGGTCGGGAGGTAACCAGCCCGAGTCTCATACACACACTTTCATCCCCCGTATCTCCCCAAACAAAGAGGAAAGAAAAAAATACTCACCTTTCTCTGAGCCTTCGTGCACAAGATTTTACGTGTTTAACTGTAGGTACAAAAATGCTGCTAGCGAGGATTTTCTTGCTATTTTCTAAGTCCGTGAGAGATTTTTCTCTCTCGCAGAAGAGGTAGCAGGGAATGTAAACAACCAAGCCACCTGCAACCTTGAAAAGTCTTGTTTATGGTATAGTAGAAAAATATTTTGACAATGGATGTTTTAGGATTGTAGCCAATCACCCCCAAGGGGTGGCTGGTCCTTTGTCCAATTAGACTATGAAGAAAAAGTCTGTAAAAGAGTTTTTAAAGTAATTAAATAAATCAATCCTGCTGCACAATTCCTGCCTGCTGGATCTTCTCTCCTCCTCCCCCCTATGGCTACGGGACACGGTGATATACTGTAGGAACCAGGCCTGCGGTAATATTTGGTGCTGCCCGACATGATCTGCACTCTCTGACGTGCCCTGCACGTTGCGAGCCAAGCCGAATTCCTCTAGAGGTACGCTGTTCCCCTTCCCCCCCGGGACCGGGAGGTCCGACGTGACTGAGAAATGGCGAACAGCGGCTCACAAAACGACGCTGTGGTACTGGTCTGGAAAGGTGTGTTTAGCATATTGCACACCTCCATTCCTGAAAACTCAGTTCGGGAATTATTAGACTGGGCTACTTTAAAAGGGATTTCCATGGACAGAGATACTGCCCTGGACTTTGCCTTATGGCAGGAACTCGGCTGTGCTGTCCGACACGAGCTCCCGTCTGGGGACCCAGCAGCGTTAGAATTATAGAAAACCTGGCGTTTGTTATTTATTCTGCTGACAGACCTTGACTGTGATAGCAGGGCTGGATCGCCTATCTCGGTGATGAGTGACGGAGGAATGTCCGAGGGGGGCCCCGCTGACTGGGCTTCTGGGGCAAATGATGGTGGATCAGGAAAAACCCCCCCGGCTCTACAGGCAGAGCCTGCGCTGCCTCACCCTGCACAATCGCAGGACTCCGCAGCCCCCAGGGACCCCGCACCTCCAGAGGCGGGGGGGTCGGGGCAGTGAGAGGGCGCACAGCCTGCCTTGCCGCTCAGCTCGGCGGCGGCCACAGCTTATCCAGGGCCGCAAATCAGCGGCTCAGCAACATGGACTCCCAGAGCAGCTCCTAGCTCGGTTGCGTATGCACCTGGATGTCCCTTCTTAGCCGGCGTAGCGCCGGGCGTGCCTGCCCCTAGACTGCCTGGGTGTGGTCTGCTGCCCTCCTTGGCACTGTACTGTTCTGCGCAGTCACAGAACTGAGCCATCGACCTTTTAATACAGCATCTGCCTTTGCTGACAGAGTTACCGAACCTATCCCGAAGGATGGAGGACCTGCTCAGCTTGCTATTGCAGCGGATACCAGAGCCACCCTGCCGTGCGGGGCGCACCGAGCCCGCGCCGCCCGCGGGAGACGCAGCTCCGAGCAAGGAAACGGTGTGACCAGCGGCGAACCCGGAAGCAGCGCTGCCACGGGAAAACCCAGAAGCGGAGGCGGCTGCGGAGCGGCGGCCGGGGGCAGCGGCGCCGGGCGCGGCCGTGCAGCGCAAAACAGCAGCAGGGGCAGCGGTGCCGAACGCGGCCGGGGAGAGCAAAACAGCAGCGGAAGCGGTGACTGCGCCGAACGCGGCTGCTGTGCAATAGACAAGCGCGGCGCCGAGCGCGGCTGCAGCCCC